>NC_141874.1:211213169-211516199 GCF_056163025.1 Triticum urartu
AAGTCCTGATAGACATCAGGTGCCTCAATCCACCCAGATGTGTGTTTAAGTTGCCACCTTAGATAAACCTTTTAAAATTATCAACTCACATCTGTAATGGATATCACTCACCCAATCCACGTCTACTAGCATAGCATGGCATAATAATAAGCAAACGTAGAAGTAACTCCCAAAGGTTTCATAATAGTACAGGTAATAGGTACTACCTCATCTACTTCCCATCCCACAATTTAATTAGATCCTAATCATGCAATGTGTGAGGATTGATCTAATGCAATAAAACATGGGTTGTAGAAAAGGTATTATCAAAGTGTTACTTGCCTTGCTGATGATCCGTGAGTCCTAGGGTTTCGAAGTAACAAGCGGCGCAATCCGGGTAATCTATCGCAGACAAACAAGCACACAATAAGTACTCATCTAATGCACAGGTAAAACTCGAACAAGAGAACGAACCAGAAAGTTCAATTTAAGAACTCCGGTTGCAAAGAAAGAACGAACCGAACAAAGAAACGGAAAACAAACGGCGGAAGAAAACAACTCGGTTCTAGCAAGTTGAAACTAGGTCAAATTTTTATCGGGGCAAAAGCTTGTTCAAGTTGATTAGACGGAACGGCGGTTTCGAGACGAAACTCCAGGCGCTTGAATCACCTGATTCCGATAAACGAGCGAAAAGAAAGACTAGAAAGAAGATCGGATCTAAGTTCGCGATCGCGGAATAAATCCGACGAAAAGAAAAAGAAGAACGGTTAAACGAACGGGCGTTCATTAACCTAGAAGAATCCGGTGATCACGTTCGTTAGGACGAACGGTCCGGCGAACGGTCCAAAGGCAACTAAGTCGGAGAAGAAAACGAATCCGATCTAGGGTTTCGGAGAAGAAAAACCGAACGAAAAACCGATCTAGAAAACCGGAACGGTTTAGAGAAGAAAAGAATCGGAACGATTAGAAGAAAACGATTTGAGAAAAAGAGACGTGGGGCAACCTCGGCGAGGTCTCCGGTGAGGGGCTCCGGCGGCGTGGGCGTGGGGCGGCGGCGTGGGCAAGGTGCGGCGGCGGCGGTGACGCAGGGCACGGGCGGCGGCTTAGGGCAGCGCGCGGGTGAGGGGTGGCAAGGTGTGGTGTGGAGGAGAGGGGCTTTGATTTGATGTTTAGAGGGGGGGGTGCTTGGGTATTTATATTGGGGAGGGGAGGGGTTTACTTGGGGTAGAGGGCAAGGAATTAGACTAGGAATAGGAAAGAATAAACGGAGTAGGACTAGGAATAACGAAACAAAGGAAAAAGGGGCAAGGGCTACCCTAGAATCCTAAAAGGATTCGTAGAGCAAGAGGCGGCGGCGGCCGGCTCCCTGGCGCCCGGCGCTAGGCGCGCGGTGGCCTGGGGCACGGTGGCCTTCGGCCCGGCTGGGCCTTGGCCTGGCCGGCCTTGGTCCAGTTTTTTTTGTTTTTTTATAAATAGTTTCCGCGCGCAGAGAAAAAAAAACAAAAAGAGATCTAAACGAACTCCGAAAAATCTAAAGTAAATTTTCCCCGACTCCTAAAAATGAGCCGAACAAAATGAACTTTTCTCCGGACCTAAAATGCAATTTTCGAAAACGCGCATTTTTCCCTATCCAAATAAAATGCAAATAAAACTCTGGCAAACAAAAATTGATCTATTTATTAAATCTTCATTTTCCTAAATTTTGGGAAAGTCATATTATTCCCTCTCTCATATTTTGACACCGGAAAATTTATTGAAGATAAAACAAATAAATCAAACGATCCTCTTTTCAAAATTTGAGAAACTCTCAAATATGAAAATAACGAAATCTCCAACTCTCTCCGGAGGTCCTTGAGTTGCGTGAAATTTCTAGGATCGGCCAAGATGCAAGAAAATATGTTATGCATGATGATCTAGTGTATAACATTCCAAATTGAAAATTTGGGATGTTACAAACAAACATTTATCATGAAATAAGGAAATAAATAATAACTTTATTATTGCCTCTAGGGCATATTTCCTTCAGTCTCCCACGTGCACTAGAGTCAATAATCTAGATTACACAGTAATGATTTTAACACCCATGGAGCCTTGGTGCTGATCATGTTTTGCTCGTGGAAGAGGCTTAGTCAACGGGTCACCAACATTCACATCTGTATGTATCTTGCAAATCTCTGTGTCTCCCACCTGGACTTGACCCCGGATGGAGTTGAAGCATCTCTTGATGTGCTTGGTTCTCTTGTGAAATCTGGATTCCTTTGCCAAGGCAATTGCACCAGTATTGTCACAAAAGATTTTCATTGGACCCGATGCACTAGGTATGACACCTAGATCGGATATGAACTCCTTCATCCAGACTCCTTCATTCACTGGTTCCGAAGCAAAAATGTACTCCGCTTCACATGTAGATCCTGCCACGACACTCTATTTAGAACTGCTCCAACTGACAGCTCCACCATTCAATATAAACACGTATCTGATTTGCAATTTAGAATCGTCCAGATTAGTGTCAAAGCTTGCATCAACATAACCATTTATGATGAGCTCTTTGTCACCTCCATAAACGAGAAACATATCCTTGGTCCTTCTCAAGTAGTTCAGGATGTTCTTGACCGCTGTCTAGTGATCCATTCCTGGATTACTTTGGTACCTCCCTGCTAGACTAATAGTAAGGCACACATCAGGTCTGGTACACATCATTGCATACAAGATAGAGCCTATGGTTGAAGCATAGGGAACACTTTTCATTTTCTCTCTATCTTCTGCAGTGGTCGGGCATTTAGTCTTACTCAACTTCACACCTTGTAACACAGGCAAGAACCCTTTCTTAGCTTGATCCATTTTGAACTTCTTCAAAACTTTATCAAGGTATGTGCTTTGTGAAAGTCCAATTAAGCATCATGATCTATCTATATAGATCTTTATGCCCAATATATAAGCAGCTTCACCGAGGTCTTTCATTGAAAAATTCTTACTCAAGTATCCTTTTATGCTATCCAGAAATTCTATATCATTTCCAATCAACAATATGTCATCCACATATAATACTAGAAATTCTACAGAGCTCCTACTCACTTTTTTGTAAATACAGGATTCTCCAAAAGTCTGTATAAAACCATATGCTTTGATCACACTATCAAAACGTTTATTCCAACTCCAAGAGGCTTGCACCAGTCCATAAATGGATCGCTGGAGCTTGCACACTTTGTTAGTACCCTTTGGATCGATAAAACCTTCAGGTTGCATCATATACAACTCTTCTTCCAGAAATCAATTCAGGAATGCAGTCTTTACATCCATTTGCCAAATTTCATAATCATAAAATGTGACAATTGCTAACATGATTCAGTCGGACTTAAGCATCGCTATAGGTGAGAAGGTCTCATCGTAGTCAATTCCTTGAACTTGTCAAAAACCTTTCGCAACAAGTCGAGCTTTATAGGCAGTAACATTACCATCAGCGTCAGTCTTCTTCTTGAAGATCCATTTATTCTCAATGGCTTGCCGATCATCGGGAAAGTCAACCAAAGTCCACACTTTGTTCTCATACATGGATCCCATCTCAGATTTCATGGCCTCAAGCCATTTTGCGGAATCTGGGCTCATCATCGCTTCCTCATAGTTCGTAGGTTCGTCATGCTCAAGTAACATGACTTCCAAAACAGGATTACCGTACCACTCTGGTGCGGATCCTGCTCTGGTTGACCTACGAGGTTCGCTACGGGTGAGAAGGTCACATCGTAGTCAACTCCTTGAACTTGTCGAAAACCTTTTGCAACAAGTCGAGCTTTGTAGACAGTAACATTACCGCCAGTGTCTGTCTTCTTCTTGAAGATCCATTTGTTCTCGATGGCTTGTTGATCATCGGGCAAGTCAACCAAAGTCCACACTTTTTTTCTCATACATGGATCCCACCTCAGACTTCATGGCCTCAAGCCATTTTGCGGAATCTGGGCTCATCATCGCTTCCTCATAGTTCATAGGTTCGTCATGGTCAAGTAACATGACCTCCGGAATTGGATTACCGTACCACTCTGGTGCAAATCTTGCTCTGGTTGACCTACGAGGTTCGGTAGTAACTTGATCTGAAGTTTCATGATCATCATCATTAGCTTCCTCACTAATTGGTGTAGGTGTCATAGGAACCAGTTTCTGTGACGAACTACTCTCCAATAAAGGAGCAGGTACAGTTACCGCATCAAGTTCTACTTTCCTCCCACTCACTTCCTTCGAGAGAAACTCCTTCTCTAGAAAGGATCCATTCTTAGCAACGAATGTCTTTCCTTCGTATCTATGATAGAAGGTGTACCCAACAGTTTCCTTTGGGTATCCTATGAAGACACATTTCTCCGATTTGGGTTCGAGCTTATCAGGTTGAAGCTTTTACACATAAGCATCGCAGCCCCAAACTTTAAGAAACGACAACTTTGGTTTCTTGCCAAACTATAGTTCATAAGGCGTCGTCTCAACAGATTTTGATGGTGCCCTATTTAACGTGAATGCAGCCGTCTCTAAAGCATAACCCCAAAACGATAGCGGTAAATCAGTAAGAGACATCATAGATCGCACCATATCTAGTAAAGTACGATTACGACATTCGGACACACCATTACGCTGTGGTGTTCCAGGTGGCGTGAGTTGTGAAACTATTATGCATTGTTTCAAATGTAGGCCAAACTCGTAACTCAAATATTCTCCTCCACGATCAGATCGTAGAAACTTTATTTTCTTGTTACGATGATTTTCCACTTCACTCTGAAATTCTTTGAACTTTTCAAATGTTTCAGACTTATGTTTCATTAAGTAGATATACCCATATCTGCTCAAATCATCTATGAAGGTGAGAAAATAACGATACCCGCCGCAAGCCTCAATATTCATCGGACCACATACATCAGTATGTATGATTTCCAACAAATCTGTTGCTCGCTCCATTGTTCCGAAGAACAGAGTCTTAGTCATCTTGCCAATAGAGACATGGTTCGCAAGCATCAACTGATTCATAATCAAGTGATTCCAAAAGCCCATCAGCATGGAGTTTCATCATGCGCTTTACACCAATATGACCTAAACAACAGTGCCACAAATAAGTTGCACTATCATTATTAACTCTGCATCTTTTGGTTTCAATATTATGATTATGTGTATCACTACGATCGAGATTCAACAAAAATAGACCACTCTTCAAGGGTGCATGACCATAAAAGATATTAGTCATATAAATAGAACAACCATTCACTACAAAAAAAAGACACATCCGTGACATTTTGGGCCGAACGAAAAAATTTCTGTCATACATATGACACTTCTATGACGATAATTGTGACAAAACCCGGTATCATCATAGATGTGGTGGGCTCCTACTTCTATGACAAAAAATCATGACAGAAAATGGGCTTTTCGTCCTGGGCGGGCCGGAGACGCAGCTGCATGACATTCTTTGGGCCGTCCATGACGGAAAAAACCGTGGTAGATGCAAGGGGGAGTAAAATTTCGGGCAGTTCCCAGTTACGGTGGGAGGTCGGGGGCCGAGCGATGCGCGTTTCTCTCGTACACGTACGCGCGTGTGTGCGAGGCGTTGGGCTCTAACTGAACCTGAGCGATTGCATATAGGCTACGCGTTACTGAACCCGAGCGATCGATCGATGGCTGTTAACTGAACCCGATCGAGCGATTCCTTCGCTACTGCTGCTAACTGAAGCCGATCAATGGGATGAACAGTGAGCGTTGCGGGGGGGGGGGGGGGGGGGGGGGGGGGTTGGATGAACAGTGAGCGGTGGCGTTGCCTCTGGATGAACAGGACCCCGTGGTGTGGTGGAGGGCTGGATGAACAGTAGATGGTGGAGGGGTGCCCATGGAGGGGTGGATGAACAGGACCCCGTGGTGTGGAGGGCTGGATGAACAGTAGACGGTGGAGGGGTGGTTGAACAGGACCCCGTGGTGTGGAGGGCTGGATGAACAGTAGACGGTGGAGGGGTGCCTGTGGAGGGGTGGTTGAACAGAACCCCGTGGTGTGGAGGGCTAGATGAACAGTAGACGGTGGAGGGGTGGTTGAACAGTAGCCGGTGGAGTAGCGCGTGGTGGAGGCTGGATGAACAAGAGCCCATGGATGAACAGTCGCAGGTGGAGGCTAGAGGAGGTCGACGGTGGATGAACAGTAGCTCGTGGAGGCTGGAGGGGGTCGACGCTGGAGATGAACAGTATCCCGTGGAGTCCCGTTTTGCGGTACGCCACACCCCTCCCGATGAACAGGACCCCCGTTTCGACCGTAGCGCTCCAACACAAGTCCGTTTCCTCCATTTTGCGGTACGCCACACCCCTCCCGATCAACAGGACCCCCGTTTCGACCATAGGAGGTACGTTTCCTCCGTTTTGCGGTACGCCAGACCCCTCCCGATGAACAGGATCCTGTTTCGAATGTGTCCGATCAAACACAAGGTCGTTTCCTCCGTTCCACGGTACGCCAAGCCTCGTTTTCATCGCCTGTTCCGTCCAAGCCCTCCCGATGAACACGACGCATTCCGTTGCCTCCCCATGAACACGACGCATTCTGTTGCCTCCCCATGAACACGACGACGATGCTGTTTCTCCGTTCCGACCCAGCCATGTACACGAGCCCTCGCCGTATATATGCGCGAGTAGGCGTTCGAGACCCCGCCCGTATGTACACATACGTGGTCGTATTTTCTTTCTTGCACCCTGGCCGCTGTACGTACATGTACATGCTACGTGCGCGCCTCTACTACGACACGTGCGCGCCTCTACTACGACACATGCATGCCTCTACATCGACCAGTATGTACGTACACGTTCGCGACCAGAATGACAATGCTACATACGCTTCGACCAGGTGGGTCCCGACTGTCAGGCACTTCCTTGCCTGCGAAGATGTAGCTGGTCGGTCCCAGTAGTCAGGGGGCGAATCGTTTTTTTTGCCCAGACGCACTTCCTTGCGTGCGAAGATGTAGCTGGTGGGTCCCAACAGTCAGGGGCAAACGTTTTTTCGCGAAATACAGTGGCCCGTCCGGTGGGTCCTACTGTCAAGTGGAGGAATAATTATTTTGCACGTAATAAGGAGGCACTTCCTTGCTGCGGCCGTGGACCCAGCTGTCAGCCTCTCCACGTACAGTCCACGTCCGATGGAAGCCGTTCCTTGACCACATTGACCACGCCGCGCCGAGAGCACCAGGGCGGTGGACGACGGCGAGGCCTAGGAAGGGGACGACGCGGAGTCGGGGAAGGCGTGGCAGTGGATGCCCACGCGTACAGGAGTACGAGGGTTCACTGGTTTGCTGCGGTGTGAGGCTACCATCGCCACAGAATAACAAGGGGTGTGGGTGAGTAGAGGGATGGCCTGGCCAGCGGTGGGAGTAGTAGGGGGCGGTGAGGCCTCCGCCACATCACAGCCGGCCACGGGAGGCAGGAGCATGAGGCACGACCGGCGCTGGTTTGGGCGGCTGGAGTAAGAAGACCAGAGGTTGAAGAAGCACTACGGCCGTTGGATGGACATCGTACGGTCACTGGAGCTAGAATCGTGCATATTGACTAAGTTGACAAAGCCCTCCGTCCCCGTCAACTTAGTAGGCCCACAAGTCAGCCTCCCACCAAGGTGGGTCCAAGCTAGTGTGAGAACCCGGAATTAGCTTCCAGATCCTCCTGTGTATATTTGTCAACCCCAGGATCATTGTTGACAACACAGTGAAATGATATCATTGCACAATACATTAAAGTATTACAAGTAATATATATTGTCACAAGACATACCTAGCGAAATGTCTCATGACATTTATTACATTCAGAAAAACAGCAGAAAGTACAATGCGTAGCGACTCCATCTCAGCCACAGGCAGTCGATGTAGTCCATGTGACCTCACTTCTACAGATCGCCATAGTAGTCGTAGTCATCATCTTCATCTCCAGGTAACTCTGTTTTCAACAAAATTATTGCCATGAGTACATTACGTACTCAACATGCCTCCCACGGGGAAGGACCTAATAGCTACATGTGGCTTCAAAGGAAGGCTGTATGGCTCATTTGCATAAAGCTAATTTTGTTTGACAAATAAAGCAATTGGATAAAAGCAGTTTTTGATGAGAATGTGTTTTATCTCCAGAATAACTTTCATCAAAGTGAGGATCCTCGATCAACTCACACTCTTCATAGGTTCCAAGAATAGGGGTAAAGAGGGAATAAGCAAAACAGGTCCTGTATGTCAAGAAAGATTCATGTGCTGTCCTTGACCGTGGACACGACTATTCGAATAGTTTTACACTCTGCAGAGGTTGTACACTTTACCCACACGACACAATCCCGACTTGTTGCCACTAGCCGTCGCTAGCGTAGTACACCATCTGGTATACCGGCAGGGAGATTGTGGCGAGGTCTTTGGACTAGATCCCCCAAAGATGTGACATGCCCACCGGGTCTGGCGCACGGAACTGAGAGTACGTCCTCAAACCGGTCCCCCCATCTGTGCCGAGGATACTCCCCGCAGGGCAGCTATCCCATCTGCGGTACGGCAACATCGACACCTAAGGCTGACTAGCTTACTTGAACAAGCCATTGCCCATATAGCATGTGGCTGTACTGTTATCACAATCTTCAAATCCAAGACTTATTAGGCCTTAAGCGGCACGGACGACTGATTGCCCCCTTCAACCTGTGAAGGGCAGCCAATCGCTCCTTCAACCCTTGATTCAGCTGTCGCCCACGCCAGTATTCAGATGGTAAGTTTCACCCAGAGTAGAAGAGAGTAGAGGAGATCAACAAGGGCCAATCAACCTAGCTCAGCGATAAGTTTCAAGTGTCAATGACTCAAAGGTCATTCAACAATGCACCTATAGGGTAATAAGCATGGCTAAGCATTTCTACTCTACCAGAATACTATAATTCTACTCAGGTGTCAATTGAATAGGGGACAAGCGGATCAAGGTAATGTGTCAATCGACATGCTAGCTACAAGAATTAAAATAGCATGCATATAGTAACCATAAAACAGAATGCAATTTTGTAAACCATAGGATAAGTATGATCAAAGGAGGCATGCCTTCGTTGTTGAGTCCTTCTTCAGTAACCTGGTTCTGTCCATGTGCAACAACGTCGTCACTCCCTACTCGTCGTAATGACAGCAAAGACAAACCATAAATACCAAAGCAAAAGTAAATCCAAATAACATCCAAAACAATTAAGAGTGGACGGATAGCAAGATATTGATCAGATGGAGATTCCAAAAGGAGATAGCATGATTGAAAGGTAAGTAGAGGACTCAAGGAATTGACAGGGTTTAGGTTGATGATGGATAATCAGGGCTTGTCAACAAGACTAACGTCCCGGTACAAACTATGTTATTGACCACAAATAGTGCCCACTACACATCACGACTAACTGTATACGAAACTACTATATAACCAACACAATGGCATCCACACATATGAAATGGAACCACGCTATGCATTTAACTACATGATCACAACATGGAATGAAAAGGTAAGAGTTAACCACAAATAAATATTTAGATAGAATCTAAATACTTATAATGGTCAACGATAGCCAAACATATACACCAACTATATAAGAATTCAAAAGCAAGTGTTCCATAAGATAAACAAACACACATTACAAACCATACTAGTTAAGCAATCATACATCATTCAACAACATGAATTGAAATGATCTAGGTCTAGCCATAAAACATTATTAAAAGAATTAGGATCAAGTCTATTATATCAAACCAATTCATTTGTAAAGCAATTAACAAGAAACTATACAACACATGGAACAAAAGGATGCACAACTATCCTAAACATGAGATGAACTATCACAACAAGTATAAAGCACTCATGATACTACGTGAGACAAGTCAAACATATAAGAGCAACACATGTGCAACTATAACACATGAAACATCACAAGACAGGAAATAACACTTGCATGTACGACATCTAAATATACAACAATACAACAACTAGATACATATGTATAATGATAAGTATGAATCATCATCACACGAGATGCCAAAGTATGATACTAATAGAATACAACTCACATTGCTAATAGAATACAACTCACAACAATGATATAACTTAGTTGATATCAACTTACATGAATACCCAGAATGGCAAGAGCACACAAACTTACATACTAGTTATGTCATATAAGCATATGGGCATACCATACCGCATTTAGGCAAGTAAATAACTAGATCATGGCATCTACCAATTCAACATGTATTATACTCGCATGAGTAAGAAAGTGGCATGTATCTATATTTAGCTCATCCAACACTTGCAAGTACCTAAAGTACACAACTAAGCATCATACAACATAAAAATTGGTACACGCACATGATGCTATCTAGTTATGCAATCACAACTACATGGCACAGTATTGAACAAGCAAGAATTTATTTAATAAAAAAAGTACGAGATCAAGAAACTACTAGCATGTGAATCATCTCAATGAAGGCTAACCATACGTGCAATCACACGGTAGTCCATACTAGCCATGCTATAACGCATGGTAGGAGACAAGTAAACAAGCATTCTACTTGAATGCAATGGTTAACATGGCATGGCAATAAACTACGATAAATAAACACACACCAAACAATTATCAAAAGTAATAAACAAGGTTATATGCCATAAGAATAAATCCTATATAGCAATACAAATATGAGTGACATAAAGCATCCAACCACGAAAAATATTTGTGATGGTTAAAAGATAAATAACTATATGCAACAACCATCAATTAACCTTGGGTTATGTTTATCTTATAGCAACTCTAAAGCAACATCGACTCTACAACTATTATAAAGAAACTAGATGACACATATAATTTAGATAAACAATAACCCAGAGCATGACATGACATCAAAACTATACAACACACATGCATCTTGATTGAGAACGGTTATATGGAACATATGTAATATATATCGCCATGCTAAACAAAGCAAAACTAAATTAAATAAAAAAACTATTCTATGAAATTATACACATGGCGAACGTTCACCAAATTGTGTACAAGAGATGATTACATGATGTGTAAAACAACAACATAAGATAGAGTATATAACCAGAATAAACAAATTCTTACAATAAACGCACGCATGGTAATAATTCACAAACTTGTACATAGGCATATCATACAACTATGTACCACACGAGAGAAAAATATCACATGAAACAACATGCTCAACAATATTTAGCAACCCATAGAAAATCTAGATCATAGTTCAAAATACTAAAGATGGAATTAATTCACAAATTTAGTACGCATGTATAAAAGAGAACTATACATTGTACCAAAAATCACCGAGCCGAAACAGTACGTACAACTATATAAACAATAACAAGAGTAGAGTAAATCTAGTGAATCATGTGTTACTCCTAACATTGCAAAAAATAATTAGGATTGACTCCTAGGCATACATCACACAAGTAAAAATAAATGAATAGAAAATCTAAAACCACAAACGGGTTCCTCTCACCTCTTAAAATGTTTCATCTATTGGGATCAAGATCAAACGATGAACCAAAATGATGGAAATATGCCAATAATATTTAGTTCATGTGACGGATAGCATCAACGCGTCCAACGATAAAAATAGGAGGAACTATGATGTCTAGGAGATAACTTGAATGATGTTTTGACGGCGCGCAAAAGGAATTGGATAGTTGCTCACCGAGCATGAAGATACGATGTGATGAACTCTACGAACAGTGTTGACGTACATGTGGAGTTCTTCGTGTGTGGTCGACCGATCACGTTCTTTCTTCTCTGAATGGATTCATGGGATGTAGAAGAAGAACTTGGCGCAGGGGTTTGGATGGAGATGGGCTGCGTCAATGGGATCGAACATCGCGTCTATGGAGCATCATTTCTTTGCAGAGTGTTCTGAGGAGAAAGAAGAAGGAAGAGGCAGGAGTTGCTACGGGAATGAAAGAGGAGGTGGAGGTGCACGTATATGTACCAGAGGAATTGGAAACGATGTGGAGAAAGGAGAGAACGATGGCTGTTGGCGTTTCGTTTTTTTACATGTGTGCGTGTAGGTGCAGGAAGGAGAAGCGCTCGGGCTGGCAGTGGGAGAAGAACCAAGTCTACATAATTTCATATTTGGAAACCATAGAAATTAAAGGGAATTAAGAGAAGGAGTTTCCATATGGCTGAACGTTTCCTCTTATGTGTAGGTGTAGGTGGTCATTTCTATTCTGTAGATTGGAAACGTACAGAAGGAGAGGAGCCTCTTGCTCGGGTGAGAGAGATGGCCCAGGTCGGCAAGGCCCATGAGAAAGGAGGGGAGGAGAAAAAATAGATGGGCTAAGCCCATGCGACTTAGACAGGAAAAAACAGTGACTCAACCCAGGGAAGAGAAGGCAAGATGTTGAACAAATGGAATTTCGCCTAGAGTTTGAGATAGGAAAAACAGATTGATTTTCCTCTTGGGAAAATTTAGAGAAGGAAAGAAGCTCAAACAAATTTTAAAACAAAAACAACCAAAGAAAATTCAAAGGCGCATATTTTAATATGCCGAAGAAGAGAAAATAAAGCCCGACTAAAAGAAAACAAGTAAACACAAATTTTAATTTAGGTTCACATTAGTTCAAATTAAAGCCTCCGAATTTATAAAAAGTCAATTTAAGCTTTGTTACCTAATAAAACAAATGAAATTTTCTTGCCCTGATTTTTGAGAAAACTTTTTCTTAAACATTCCGAGAATCGGGATGTTACAGCTAGCAGGGGGTATTCATTTTTTGAGCGTAATAAGGAGGCACTTCCTTGCGTGCGAAGATATAGCTGGGGGGTCCGAGCTGTCAGCGGCGGTAACGTTTTTTTTGCGAAATACAGAGGCCCTTTCGGTAGGTCCCTGATGTCAGGGGAGGAATCATTATTTTGCGCGTAATAAGGAGGCATTTCCTTGCGTGCGGCCGTGGACCCAGCTGTCGGCCTCTCCACGTACAGTCCACTTCAGATGCATGTCGGTCGTTGACCACGTTGACCAGGCCGCGCCGAGAGCACCAAGGCGGTGGACGACGGCGAGGCCTAGGAAGCGAATGACACGGAGGCAAGGAAGACTCGGCAGTTGTTTCCCACGCGGAGGGGAGTACGACTGTACGAGGGTTTACTGGTTCGTCTGCCGTCGCCGAAGAATAACAGCAGGTGTGGGTGAGTAGAGGGATGGCTAGGCCAACGATGGGAGTACGATGGGGCGGTGAGGCCTGCGCGGCAGCAGAGCCGGCCGAGGGGAGGAGGGAGCAGGCAGTCCCGCCGGCGCCTGTTTGAGCGGCTGGAGCAGGAAGAGCAGAGATTGAAGAAGCACGACGGCCGTTGGATGGCCATCCAACAGTCACTGCTTGTGCGTCAACCTTTTTTTTAGGAAAGCCTCAAATATGTGGAAAACAGCATACAACCCATCTGCCATTATTTCTAATAATTTACAGCCCATTTGCTAATTATTAAGGGTTTTTTGGAGCCCATATTCTTTTTTTTAGCATTACAGCCCATATTGTGGCCACGGTTAAAAAATTATAGGAAATTTTGCATATTTCGGTGCGGTCCGAACTGTTTTTAATCCCGAAATTTCGACTCACATTCAAAATGATTTTAAAAATAAATGTATATCAATATAAAATCCAACAAATTGTCCACGCATAAAAATTAATGTAATTTCAAATCTCGAAATGAAGAAAAGATATTTGAAACTAATTGCCGGTTTGATGTGTTTTAAAAATGTACAACCCATTTCTCATTACTGATGGGCCATTTTCTCGGCCAGCCGAATGAAAACTCTCCTCGTCTTGAAAGATTTGCAGCCCAACAGGCCTGACAAAGCGACTTACTTGGCAAATCACAAAAAAACTGGGCTGTGGCCGTGGACCCAGCTGTCAGCCTCTCCACGTACAGTACTCTTCCGATGGAATGTCGTTGACCATGTTGACCACGCCGCGCCGAGAGCACCAAGGCGGTGGATGACGGCGAGGCCTAGGAAGGGGACGACGCGGAGCCGCGGAAGACGCGGCAGCGGATGCCCACGCGAAGAGGAGTACGAGGGTTCACTAGTTCGGCTGCGGTGTGAGGCTGCCGTCGCCGCAGGGCCTGGCTAGCGATGGGAGTAGTAGGGGGCTATGAGGCCTCATCGGCAGCACAGCCGGCCACTGGAGGCAGGAGCGGGCAGTCTCCCCGGCGCTTGTTTGGGCGGCAGGTGCAAGAAGAGCAGCGATTGAAGAAGCAGCAAGACCGTTTGATTCAAATCCAACGGTTACTGCTGCTAGAATCATTCGTTGACTAAGTTGACAAGCCCTTTGTACGCGTCAACTTAGTAGGCCCACAAGTCAGCCTCCCAACCGGTGCGCCCTAGATGTCAGTGGGAGGAATCATTTTTTTCGAGTAATAAGGAGGCAGTTGATTGCGTGCGGCCAGGCCAGCGGAGGGAGTATGGTGGGCCGGGGAAGCCTGTGCAGCATCATAGCGGGCCACAAGAGGAGGGAGCAGACAGTCCCGTCGGCGCTAGTTTAGGTGGCTGGAGCAGGAAGATCAGAGATTGAAGAAGCACGTCAGCCGTTGGATGGACATCCAACACTAACTGCTGCTAGAATCGTGTGTTCACTGACAAAGCCTTGCGTAAACAAGTCAGCCTCGAAATCTGTGGCGTGTACAGCCCATTTGCTATTATTTTTATAATTTTTACTCATTTTATAATTCATATGGAATTTATTGCAGCCCGTTTTGCATTTTTAGAATTGCTGGCCATTTTCTGGTCAATACGAGGGTCAAAAAATTAACTAAATATGTGGGAAATTTTGAAAATTCGCAAATTTTTGCTGGGGAACGAAATATTCTTAATCCAAAAATTAATAGCCATACTAAAACAAATTTAAAAATAAATTAGTACTATGTCATGTTAAATCCAATGAAATACGTATAAGATATCAGTGAAGAACAAAACCAAAAAAAGAAACTTATATCCCATTTGCTATAAATTTTTTGGAATTTTCAACCCCTTTTGATATTACTTTTAACAGACATTGTCCATACTCTTAAGCCAGGTCGGAATGCATCCCTCCTCGTCTTGAAAGATTTGCAGCCCAGTAATTCGGAGAAAACAAATAGGCCTAGCTTGGGTATTCTTCAAAAAGAAATACTGGGCTATCTATTTTCCCAAAGAACTGGTGCATGAGCATTTAGCTTTATTTATTTATTTATTTATTTATGTTTAGGGGACCATGAGCATGTACCTGGGCCGGATTCATGTGAGAGCCTCCCTTCCAGTTAATTATGGGCTTCTCTATTGGGCCTTCATCAGTGGGCTGCATGTTATCAACAAGTGGAAAATGTGTTTCGAGTTTCAAAAAAAATATGTTCCGTACGATAAATAGTATGCGCTACGTACGGTACGGGGCACTAAAGGATCGAACCATGCAACGACTTCCAAAACATTGTGTTTGTCATTCTAACAACACATTTATTCAACCAACAGATGAAATATACTACTGATTGTACATTGAAAATAGCAACAGCAGTAACCGGGGCTGGGGGTGCAACAGAAGCAGTAAGCAGGCCAGAAGAGTGAAGACGCAACTCCCTCTTCCAAACCCAACATTAGCCATCATTACAAAAGGGCTACCAAAAAAGAACAAGTGTATGCATCAAACTAAATAAATATCCTACTACACCAAGTGTACGCATCTAACTAACTGGCTCAGTTAGATGTTACTATTTTTTTTCCGAAACGGAGGCAAAAGAATTGCCTCGTCGATTAATTAAGAAGAAGAGAATTGCCTGGTTAATCTACGGAAAACCGGGCTAAAACCGAAGACGTTACTATTTATTAAGCTGCAGTGGAGTCACAGATGGAGAGGAGTGGGAAACTTCACTGGTTCGGATGCGCGGCAGCACATCTGCGGTGGTTAGAAGGGAAAACATAAATTGGACACGGCATTACTTTTATAAGAGACCTACGTTTTATACCCCACAGTAGGCATACTAACAAGTTCACACACAAATAGAACAAAAAAGGTAAACATTCATATCAAACTCAGGTTCACAGGACACGTTCATATCCATAGCCAACATTCACAATCAACAACTCAAAAGATTCATATATACACAAGCTCAGCATATCTATGCATCCAAATGATTGATAGATCACACGACAATATTCATACATAATTTACAAAAAGATTCAGATATACGCATGTTCAGTATGTTTATGCATCCAAATGATTGAGATCACAGCCAATATGATCCATGGACGAACTTTAATTACCTAGGGTACAGACTGGTAAATGGTGTTCAATCGGAGGTACTTCTTGCTAAAATTAGTTCTTGTACGAGTAAACTTTCGAGTACATAAGAGGAAGCACAGACAATCTGAACTTTGCTTGTAGGTTTATCCTCAAATAGTGGCCTCGTGCGTAGGGAGGTTTGAGCAACTTGGCCACTACTTTCATCCAACCAGTTTACCGGGTCATGTTGGTCATGTATCTCGCCAAAATTCTACATTGAAGACGAGAAAGGAGGCGGTTGAGAGAATGAACCACCCAAATTTTTTGTGCAGTTCAACTGAAATGGAGCATCCTTGGCGTGCAAACTGATTAAGTGCCAGATGAATACACGCGTCAACCAACTTCTCTGGAATCTTTAGACTCCATGCCATATAGTTCGCTACCATATGTGCTGATAACCAAAAGGCAGAAGTTGGGACCAAAGACTGGACTGCGTTTTTCTGGGCTATGCACCAAGCAATATTTTTGGCGTTCACTCTCCTAACACTTGGAGTTTGACAATTGGTTGATGCCGGTTGATACTCGAATGAATATAGGCACTTCTTGTCAACATTGATGCTTGTCTGAGTGAACTTTGGAGTACATAGCAGCAGCATAAGTACCTGTCCATCTGATCATTTTGTGCACTTCTACTGAAATCACCCGATGTAATGATTTGCCTGCGAGTTCAGGCTCCAAATTACTCCTTTATGAAATCGGCAAACAGTAGCACAATACCAAATTACCAATACATATGACAGGCACAATAATCAGGATAAAGACCAGTACCAACCTATGTGAGGTAGCATATTAATTACTATTTCCTTTGACTGGAAGCCGAGATAAGCCAAGCGACTGACAGCAAAGGAAGAAAGCATGCGGAGTTTAGCAACTGACAAGAAAGGACGGAAGCTGTCAAGGCAATGAAGCACCCAAAGTTTTTGTGCGGTTCCACCAAAATTGAGCATCCCTGTTGGCACATATATTGAGAGAGTGAGATTACTGTAATAGTGGGACTAGTTTATGAAACATACACTAACAAATAGAAGCACCCTCATTATCTTAATGGGTAAAGTTAGCAACATAGTAGTCTTGCTTAAAGAGAGGTATTAGTTTATTTAATCAGTGCCAATTAGCTCAACTCAACACTCAAAGCATTGCCATTTATCATAGGTTGCAAAACTTTAACGTGCAAAGATAAAGGAGTTTCTCATGACAGTAGCACGATACAAATAGAGATGACAGCAAACTAATATGGATGAAGGCCTTAGGCCCGTACCAACCTGAGAAAAAAAGCTTATTCATGTAGTCCCATAAGAGAGGATAAAGCACTCACTGGAATCACACAATAGTATATATTTTTGTGCACTTCAAATGTATGGTTGAAATCACTCTTGTTTACCAGTGCTGACATTATATCGAAAGATTATCAAGAACTTCCAGCAGAGTTAAAGCACTGGCTGGGATACAGTTCATTGTATTGTCTTGTGTAGTTCCATTTAATGTATGATTGGCACAACATGATCCCTGTTTGCACAAGTAGGAATAAGGTGAAACCTTCATTAGCTTAGTGAGAAAGGATAGGAAGACATTAGCATATTACTCAACCAGTAGCATCAAATTCATGATGGACAATACGCAAAACATTGCCTCATTGAACCAATGGCAATAAATTGACATGCAAAACAATAGCACTATTATGTCATGGCACTAATAATATTCCCTCCCTGCTCCACCACATGATTCACCTCCATAGACAAACATACACACGTACATGATTCAGCATAGGGTCCTACTAAAGATTTGTTTAACTCCAACAGGAAAATTAGGTAGTAATAACTTAGTGGTACTTAAGTACTCCTAATTAATTAAGTGAGACAGCAGAAGTGGAAGGGCTCCCTGGAGGATCGTCTCGCATGTAAGGTAGTCATTGGCGGAGCCCTTGAATGGCCTCGACTGAGGCCTCTGGCTTCAGCAAGATCGCCTTGGCACTGTTTCTTCTTCTTCTTCTTCTTCTTCTTCTTCCTCTTCATGCTCTATTTTTCTTTCTCCTCACCAATTGGTGAAACCAAGTACATGATTGGCCTTCTAATTCAGAATTGGTTTTGTTAGTGAGGGAGTACAAGTGTACTAGTAAAAAACAGCATTATTTTCTCATGGCAGTCGGAAAATAGAGATGAACACATGCATTAAATATCATTCTTACCTAAAGGAAGATTATGGCGCCAATATGGATGATGAGGATTGGAACACAGATCTCCCTTTGTGCAGTTCCACCAAAATGAACCAACTGTTCCATTCTGACATTCCAGTTAAACAACACAAAAGTCACTTCTTTTAAGAAGAGTTTTGTGCAGTGCACCGAAAGGTCACAACAGCAACCAGGTGAATTGGATATCCCTGTTTGCACAAAAAGGCACAGAGGAAACAGTCAGAGTCTCGAACAATTACAGGCAAAAACATTTGGCTAAACTTGTCATGGCTTATAACAGTGGGTGCACCAGCAGTCCAGCACCATGTACGTAAACAGGGGCATAAAGTGGTGATTCATAGTTTGTTGCCCCGAGAAACAAACATCCAAGAAACATATCTGGGTTGGTCCCATTTTTGTTCACTCTAGCCACCTACTCCTATGTATGGATAGCAAATCTAGTCCTGGTCATACCACTGTGTACAGCGTTACCCCTATATTTCCCTTTTCGACCAAGAGACCGGTTGGATGACCAGTCTGTACTACTTTCACCCCCTTTCCTTCCTGTTTGTACCAAGTCCGATGTACATACTAAATTCCCCCACCCCCACTTTATTTCTTGTTTGAACCAAGTACTCCCTCCGTCCGGAATTACTTGTCATCAAAATGGATGTGTCTAGAACTAAAATACATCTAGATACATCCATTTCAATGACAAGTATTTTCGGACGGAGGGAGTACAAGATTCGACTCCATGAAGTAGCTTTACCTCTAACAATAGAAAAAAAATTGACGTTGGACCATCCGATCGAGAGGGGCTGAGAGGTAGAAAATGATGCACATGCAGCGACGTAGTGAGCTGGGGAAGTAGAGCTAAGGCGGTTTTGAACGAAGATATACCTGAAGGTCGTCAGGATGTGTATAGGTGGGCGGCGGGAGGCCGGATCCGCCCACACGCAATGACAGAGGGATCGGAGGACCTCCCGCACCGGCGCTCGGCCAGAGATAACGGTGCGGCCGGCAGTGGGTCTCCTCCCTCGCTGTCGACGACAGCCTAAACGCTACCCCTCCTCCCCTTCACCAGCGGAGGGGGATACGTCCGGATCTGTAACCAGCGGTGAGGATAGAAAGCCAGTGTTTTTTGAAGGGAGAAAGACAGTGTTACTACCCCTATCTTGTTTAAATCTGGAGAGGATGAGAGTGTGTGAATAGAGCAACCCTAGCAAGCAAGCGCGGAGGCTCCAGCCTGTATATACATAGTGAGCAACCCTAGCAAGCAAGCAATGCATTCGATACTGTAGAAGTAGGAGCAATCATTATTGTTCGTCTTCTCGAAGAGGCGAAGAGCCAAGCGCAACCCGAACATGGCAGTTGCGAACGCTCGCGTGGTGCGGTTCCTTGGAGTACTAGCCAGGCTCTTGCATGAGACAAAATTACTATTGTTTAACAATTAAACTCCATTATCCATTGGTTGATACTCATTCTGCATAGGTCCACGCGCTTAGCACCGTTTCCTCTTGGGGTCACCAATGTTTATTTGCTAATTAATAGCATTGCATGCAATGAACTAGCCATTGCAAGTCATTAAAAGCATGCACACCTCTCATCTCTTATTGGTTGATATGTCAAGAAACAAGAAACAAGGTAGAAGTTAATGCACCACGCCTAAGTGTTTCGGGACTATTTGGTTTTCGTAAGGCTGGTCATAGTGGGGAGTAACTTAGACTAGTGTCATGCATATGACACTAACCTAAATTACTACCTTCATAATGCAAAGTAACATAATAGTAGTATTTTAGATGGCTTCATTTATTAGCTTGTAGACTCATCTTATCTTGAAAAGCGCTATGTTACAGTAACATATTATGTTACCACCTATCATTAATTACTTGCCACATAAGCAAAAAATTCTTGGAGTGCGCTATGTTACTAGCTAAGGCTGCCTGTAATGGGAGTATCATAGGTAGTATCATGCATGCCAACTAAGCAATTTTGATGAAGTGGCATAGAATTAAATGAAGAAAGAGAGGCTTGAGTATCATATTATGATACCGTATCATATTAAATGATGTGCTACTTTGTGTCATGCTTGGCAATAAATGTAGTCATCTATGATACCAACATATGATACTATGCATTAGGGACGTAGTATCATAGACTAGTATCATATGCATGATACTAGTATATGATACTCCCCATTACAAGCAGCCTAAGTTACTCCCACTATGGCTAGCCTAAGATGACTTAAACACCTAGACGGAGGGAATAGTATAGCCCTGTAAACCGGAAAGGAGTATTTGCCTTTCTAGAGATTTCAACAAGTGACTAGACTACACCGTGTGCAGTACTCCCTCCCTTCCGGTTTATAGGGCTCAAATCTCAAATCTCATGAACCAAGGCATTTTGCGATTGGATGAATGTATCTCGTACTTTACAAAACTACCCTAATTAAACTCATTCATTAATTACGTAGTTCTCTCGTTTTCCTCTCCGCCTTGGTCACGGTGCACAATATTGAGCACTCCTATATGACTAGCCGCTCTATCTACATGCGGGACATTTCAAATGATCCGGGCCCAAGTGCCATCCACCAAATCACAGCGAGGTGCTACAGTCAAGACTCACCTGTAACCCCGGTGTGGCCGTCGTGACCCGTCATATCACAAAACCCACACCTTTACCAGCAGTGGTAAGGTGGCCTCCAAGCTGGACTGGACGAAGCAACCATCATTTCACTGGAACGCTCGTTCAAGCCCTTTCTTCCCTTTCTTGAAGAAAACCTCACTCCAGGCTACTCACTTCTGCCATTCTTCTTCTGTACCGACGAAGGAAATGTGGGCGAATCAGTTATGCTGCTATATTTTCATTCCAAGAATCTTCTTTTTGCGAAGCACCGACCGATTCTCACATCCTATTCTTTTCCCGTTTTCATTGCGATTGTGGTTTCCTTTCGATTGCTTTTTGTTTGTCAGTTCATTGATGGATCCTAGAGCACTAGGCAAAGAGTTCCCGACGGACAACCCACTGGAGACAGCGATCTCCAGGAAGCGAGCACTGACCAACGAGTTGACCATGTTGGCGGGCCAACCCATGGAGACGAAGAACTCCAAGAAACAAGCATTGGCCAAAGAGTTGAGGACGTTGGCGGACGCACTCCTCAAAGGAAGTTGGAAGAACGGCAAGGGCCCCATCGTACCTACCCCAGGAACTCTGATTGCCACCTATGTGAGGCTCAAGACCGAGTTTGAGGAGATAGTCGCCGTTGAGAAGCAGTATTCCCTTGGCAAGGTGATGGCCCCCATCGAGGACGAGGAGATGGCCCCCGGAGGGATGAGATCCCCTGGTGAGCTGCACAAGGTAAAAAATAATGGCTTATTACCATAGTTGTGGTTTTTGATTATTTTCAATGTGCCTGCTAATATGTTAGGGTTGTGCAGGTGCCGGTGGACGTCCTTGATGATTCCAATGTCGTGGCCCGTCCTGTTGGCATCGCCCCGGAGATCGATTCCGATGCCGCTGTCCATCCTGTGGACATCGCCCCAGAGATCGATTCCGATGTCGCGGTCAGTCCTGCGGACATCGCCCCAGAAATCGATTCCCATGCCGCTGTCCGTGCTGTGTTCATTGCCCGAGAGATTGATGACAAGAAATAGTTGGTCGGGCTAATCCTTCAGGGTAGTTTGCATTGCCCTGTGTTTAATTACCAGAACGATGCGTGTTATCAAACCATCTTAGGGCTAGTGCACTGTCTTGTGTGGGCAGATCTTGCTACTTTTGTTTGATAGTGAATCATGCAATGAATCATGTGAACCCTCTCCGAGTTATGGAAACAGATGTATCCTCACCAGCTTTTGATGTAATATATGGCATGATTAGATGTAAGTTTGAACTGTTTATCATATCAGCAGGGCTTGTTTGATGATTCTTGGTGTTAGTAGGCTAGCTACTGTGCGAGCTATAGTACTTGCAAAACACTCACCGAAGAGAAACGTTGGGGCTGATGAGCTCGTGGTACGCTTATACTTATCCCTCGTCGATCGACCAATAGCCCTAGCTCCTAAAATTGTAGGCTTAGCGATCGATGACCTAGGCAGGCTAGTTTGGCCTAGTGGGTTTCAGTGATATGACGTGCAACACAAAATCATAGCAGTGCAGAGACGTACTCCCTTCGTTCCAAAATAGATGACCTAGGCGGGCTAGTTTTCCCTAGTGGGTTTCAGTGATATGACGTGGTACAGTGCCGTCCAGTCTTCGCGTGTGGTAGCAGTATTGCGGGTACAGTAAGTTTTGTTGAAGAAGCGGAATTCAACGAAGTCATGATGGTTCCTTCGTTCGAACAACTTACAGTGGGAAAGGTTGGGCCTGCAATACGACCGGGGTAGACCAGGATAATTTTGTGCATGGCAGGTGGACCAGGATGGTCGACGTCCCACATGTCGGCGAATGAAAGTATTCTTTCCGATATAGAGGACGAGCAATGAGTATTCATTGTTTATTTTTGATGAAAGCTATTGTCTCCACTGTTACGATGGAGGAGTGTGAAACACGGCAGACCAGTGAACTTGGCATGTGCACCACTCCCTCCTTCCTCATGTAATGCCCAGGTTACAACTTTTTCTCACTTTCTCTCTATCTATTTCCTCTCAAATGTTTTTTACCTTTCTTTTTTAAGACACAGTTGTTTTTATGCCTTTTTTAGAATTATTTTTTTATACCTAGGAGCACGTGTAGAGACGGGCTCTTGCAGAGCCCACTCCTTGACTTTTTCAATGCCTCTCTCTCCTCCACATAAGGAGCACTACTGTACTTGCTATGCATGCATGCGGCGGGCAGCTGGCGTCTTGAGGGGCCAGGGCGGTGAGAGCGGGCTCCGGAAGCGGTCCGGACTCTAGCATAATTTTGGTTTTTACAGTATTTCTTTCTCCATTGACAGGTAGGCCCGCGTAGATAGATAAAGAACACGAGCTGATGAGGCGCATGCGGACTGTTTGACTGGTCAACCAGACAAATACGGAGCTATACGCTGAGCCAGTGACCGTATAATCACCATATCTCGTATACAATGATCAAAGTGAGCTATCAAGACAAGTTCGATGACCGCCAATGCATTTTACTCGGTAATAAATGACCAGGATTGAAGGGGAATCCAAATTTGCTTCGTCTTCTGTCCTTGAGCTCTTGACAAACCAATGCACTATACGGTTGTCCGGCCACTCCACCCCAGAGCTCTCACCAAGCGTCGTTCATGCCACCGCGCCGCACACTAACCGGTAAGGCAGTGATGGCATCCCGCCGCGCCGAGTTCCTCGCCGCCCATGACCGCACACAAAATGGTAGGGAAGCGATGGCATCCCGCCGTGCCGAGTTCATCGCCGCTCGCGACCTCACAACTATGTGGGAGGAATTTGAAGATGCCAAGGCCGAATGGGCAGTAGAGCAAGAGGCGACCAAAGCCGCACAGAGGGAGCGGAAAAGTCAGAAAGCACTCAAGAAAAGAGAGGCCCTCCGCCGCAAGAAAGAAAAGGACGCACACGCTGCTGCGGAGAGGTCGGCGGAGATCCAAGCACGGTGGGGTGTCGCCGACAAAACCAGGAAGGAGAACGACGGCATCTGGCCAGCATGTGAGAAGTAGTAGTACTAATAGTTAGTGTGTGTGTGTGTTTGAGTACGAGCATGTACCAGTACTACTAGTTACTACTGTAGTTTTTAGAGCAAATTACCAGTACATTAGCCTAGACTAAATGGAAAAATTCCTATCCTAAGCATCAAATGGCATCTCTTTCTCTATAGGAATTGAGATGCATGTCATCTCACTTCCTATGATTTTCATATTCCTATCCTAGGAACGAAAGGAGGCCTCTATTGGAGTAACTACTGTAGCTAGCAGTACTGTTGGTACAGTAGTTTTCTTCAAGAAGCGGAATTCAACAAAGTCATGATGGTTCCTTTGTCCAAGCAACTTCAAAGTGGGAAGTGGGCATGTGATTTTACGGCTCATTAGTCATTGTTACTGCGGCGCGACAACCTGGGTGACTCCCTTGGAGTTCTGTGTGCATGGCAAGTGGACCAGAATGGTCGACGTCCCACATGTTGGCGAACGGAAGTATTCTTTCCGATATCGAGGAGCAAGGAAACTGTGTGGTATAGTATCACTGCTGATTGGTTTGCAAAAAATAGTATCACTGCCGATTTATAATTATTTTTTATTTCTGATGAATGCTAGCGTTTCAACTCTTATGACGAAGGGTGCCAAACACGGCACGTGCTGGATGTCCCACACGTCAGCGAAAGAAGTGGGACATGAACAGCGTGGTAGAGCCCAGCGTAAAAAAACAGCATGATAGAGCGTCTCCATTTCTTCCACTTCTGGGTCGGAGACCACACGTAGTAGTACTTAGTGGTATGAACGATACAAAGTGCGACCTGGAGACAAAGACACATCTAGTTGGAAGGTCTCGGGGCATACACGTAAACAAATATAAAATTTAATATGTGCCTCCAACTAATATAGTAGTAGTAGAGTACTTAGGCACGTACTCCATAACATCATCGTGCATTGCACGTACAACATTTAGTGGTAGTACGTAGTAAGAGACAAATGTTGCCCAAGAGTTCCTTTCTCGACCTACTTTTGGGTGTTTGGTAAAGTGTATGGAGGGTGCATGAATCCACACTAGTTTAGCACAAATACACTAGAAGCATGCATGAAGAGGGGTGTTGAGTTGAGCATGCATGAAGAGGGAACAACTATGCTGAGATGAGAACGCAACCAAACACACCCTATATGCCACGCATGTTCATACCATTTGTGCCTTTCTACTTCACTTACTGCGCTACATTACTCAGGTTCGTACGTCCACTCCTGGGTACATGTTCATCTCGTAGTTCCAGTCCCACGTGTTCTTCATATAGATGGAACGATCCTTGCATAACACGTGCACCTTGATGCTAGATGTCTCGCGTGTTGGCAAAAGGATGAACAAAGCTCACGTAAAAAAATAGAGTGGAAGAACATAGATTCCAGACGACCGAGAAGGAGCAAGGAACCTCGTGATGGAGCGTCTGCACTCATAATAGTTAATATTATTCAGCGATATAAAATTAACCAATCATCTCCATAGTGGACTGGAAGAGTACGAAACATGGCAGCCCAGTGTAGTATCATACTAGTACATGGCTAACCCACGCTATCACTCTAGTAATCTAGCAGCCTGTATCGCTTCTCCCTCCTTGTCTCTATCAAAGTGCGTCGGGCTGGCGTTTCTGCCGTCTATTGAGGTCGGTTAACTATCACATGTTAGCGACATGCCAAGAGCATTCTAAAAAAATTCCTTTCACGTTCTGTTTTCAAAAAGAAAAGAATCCTTTCACGTACGAATTTTCCTGTATACTTTGAGCAACTTGCATGTCCTATACTGCTCCTGTTTGATACTCTAACTTAGCTAGAGGTTAGACTAACTCATGACTAACCCTAAACTAACTATAGCCA
Source organism: Triticum urartu (assembly GCF_056163025.1). Taxonomy (NCBI): domain Eukaryota; kingdom Viridiplantae; phylum Streptophyta; class Magnoliopsida; order Poales; family Poaceae; genus Triticum; species Triticum urartu. Next base: position 211,239,095 of record NC_141874.1, read on the forward strand.
AAGAGGTGTTTGGTGACAGGGTTAGATTGACAATAAATGCACTTCGTGGAGAGAGAAAAGTGATTTTTCAGTGGTCCCAATGAGAACTATCTCCAGTTAGCACCTCTTGGGTGGGATAGTTTTTTTGGTGGGTTTGGTGCAACTTGATCCAATTTAAACCCTCATGCTTGGATAGTTTAGGGCTATTTGAGCCCCAACTAGCTCAAACTAACTCTAACCCATGGATCCAAACAGGGCCTATGGCCAGTCTCGACGCGGAGCAGTCGCGTGCACCGGGAAGTGGCGCTCTCTCGGCCAGCGCGCCACTTCAAAGCCGGCGCCAGTAAGAGGTCGCCTCCGCTCTGGCCGGGCATTAATGCGGCACTGACGCTCCAGGGGGACGCTGACCGTTTCACGCGGGAAGCGCGCGCTGGCAAGGGAGTATAGGTTTTGAACTGTTTCAGGTGTAGTACTGGTAGTTTGCAAGACTACTCAATTATTGCACTCAGTTTCCTAAGAAATTGTGGTAAAAAACGTTACTCCACAGCCCGCTTCCCTTCTCCTTCCTCTTCCACCGCCCGTGCACGTTCGCGGGAAGCGACCGGTCAACCCTTATATAGGAGTGCTAGCACAAAAAGATGCATGCATGACCACTAAAATTTCCATATTAAAGCGCCGCTCCGGCGGGAGTATGGCGTATGTTGTTACCTTCGGCCGACCCATGGCTACCGGGCGACGGCGACCAGAGAAGAGGAGGTGGGAGGGGAATGAACACAGCTACTGTTTGGGTTCGCCTTCCGGCTTAAATAAATGCGCAGCATCACGTGTACCCGCGGGTGCACAAATTGTAACATACGTGTCTGCTAAGTGGGCGTCACGTAACTGGTGTGTGTGTGAGAGAGATTCTGAGAGACAGAGTGCATGTGTGCGACTCTACTCTTCGGACATGTACTCAACCTTTTGCATCGGGATATAAGTATAATGGTATTTACTTTAGCTAGTGATTTACGTGACCATGTTAACGTGGTTGTGTCAAAAAATGTCACTTCCTGCTCGTGATTTGCGTTATATAATTACAAGCAAGATTCTCGTGCATTGCACGGAACATCAATATGCATTTTTTTTATAGAACACCTGTTGTGATTGACCCATGCAGGAGTAATCCCATGTGTAAAAACTAGTAATATCTCAAGAATTTTATCGGAAAACTGGTATCTCGAGAATGTCATCGAAAAAATGAAAGATGAGAGATAAGGCGAGGAGGAGTGGAGCGTGGTGGTGACTGGTGGTCGGAATGGGTGGAGGCATGGGATGGACGGCGCCGGCAGGCGGCAGCGGCCACCATGCATGCTAGATTGTTCCAGAGACTTATTCCTTTTTTAATTGCTGAGCAATGAGGTTGCGAGAGATAATGATGTGGAGAGAGGTGCCGGTATCTTTTGTAAAATTGTCATACTTTGCTTTCTATCCTCAGATATAGATCATACGGTCTGTATTACAAGATGGCAGGCACACCATCACCACCAACTCGTTTTTTTATAACGGTACAGATGATAAGTTCGCTGACTACTAAAGTAAAGTGGAATTTGTCCATGTTATGCAAGTAAATAAAGGTGATTGTTTATCATACGGGTAAGGTTGGATGAAGGGTGGTAGGAACAAATGCTCCGCCTAGAGCATGTGTGTGTGAGATGGAGTCTTAGCGTGTGTGTGTGAGAGAGAGAGGAGAGAGAGATGGAGTCTTAGTTTGTGTGTGTGAGAGAGAGAGGGAGAGAGATGGAGTCTTAGTGTGTGTGTGGGGGGCGTGCGTGCTTGCGTGTGTGTGTGTTTGTGTGTGTGTGAGAGAGAGAGAGAGATGGAGTCTTAGTGTGTGTGTGTGTGTGTGTTGGGGGGGTGCGTGTGTGTGTATCGCGGGGTCCTTTGTGGAGGATGTAATTTAAGTGTGCATGGCTTTCATCATAGAGAGGTGATGTGTATGGCAGAGGCCACCAACGATGGGGTGCGAGAGAGAAAATGCCCGTAGAGAGGGGAGAGAAGGTGTGTGCACGTGAGAGGAGTCGACTTCGAGAGAACATGTTTGTTCAAGAGACACCGAGGAAGACTACTATATATCAATGGTGCATGTAGGCGGGAATTAAACTAAGGGATGGTCTTATTGGTTTCGGGGATATAGGGGAAGAGTGAGAGGCGGGGGGTAGCTAGAAGGAGATTGTTAAGTGAGAGTGTGTGTTTTACCCATCCAGGCGGAAGTTATGTGCACAAAAGAGGAGAACGATTCGATGTGGCGTTAGGTTTGAGGGTAATTAACTACGTATGGAGACATAGAGACCTTGAACGTGCATGTGTGAGAGGTATACATGTATACGTGGGATGTGTGTGTGTGCGCGCGCGCATGATTGAGATAAAAGAAAGAAGACATAAGTCATAAGATCAACGACATGGGAGAGACGGATCGGTATGACAATATGCATGCATGTGAGAATGCATGGAAGAAGTCCCGGCAATTGAGCATGTGTTTTTGTCTTTAAGAGATAGTGGCGTGGCTGGAGCATGCATCTATGGCGAGCAGAGGGAATGAGGCGCAACGATTGTGCAAAAGAGACCAACCTATAAATGCATATGTATAGAGAGACATATATAGTGTGGGTGATAGGAAGCAAGACTCCGTGCGAGAAAGAAATGTTGACGGAGAAACTACAGATAGATACAGAGATGGAGATGCTAGCTAGAGGGACATCCGCTAGTTTGGGTGTTGGAGATGACCGTCGGGTGGTTCAAAGGGTGAAGTTATATATGTGTGTGAGAGGGCACTTGACTGCATGTAGAGAGAAACATATGTAGTGTGCGTGATAGGAATCAAGAGTGAGGGCAAGAAAGAAGGTTGATGGAGAAACAGATAAATAGAAAGATAAAAATGCTAGCTAGTGTGCGTTAGAGATAGGAGATGAGTGGATCAGAAGGATGGGCTATGTGTGTGGGTGTGAGAGAGATAGAGAGAGGGTGCGTGTGAGTCACATACAAACAGATATCAGAGAGAAATGAGATCCAGAGAGACGGAGTTTTATGTCTGCGAGAGAGAAAGATATTTCACAACGAGAGTGATAGCTAGAGAGACATACAAGGGAACGCAAGATATCTCTAGGGAGAGAGGGTGTGTGTGAGAGACATACAAGAGAACAATGGAGAAATATGAGGCCCTAGGAGACAGAGTTTGTGTTTGTGTGTGAGAAAGAGATATTGATGAGGAAAAGTCGTAGGTTCTCATATCTAAGGAGCGAAACACATCTCTGTATGAGGGGTGTGCGAGTGGCACACATGGGAATAGTAGAGAGAAATGAGACCCCAGGGAGACAAGGTTTTGTGTTTGTGTGAGAGAAAGAGATTCCACATGGAGAATCATAGTTAGAGACACATAGCAGGGAGCGAGATATACTTAGAGAGAGATAGAGTGATGAAGGTCGAGGGAGAGAGTACCGTCAGTGTGTTATGAAGATAAAAGATCATTGTCGACATACAGGAGATACCTGAGAGACGATGAACATGTATATGTCCAGAGAGATAGTCCTATATAAGCATGAGTGATAGCTATATGAGACGAATATCTAGATTAAAGGGGATTCAAATATTTAAACTGGAGATCATGACATCGATAATATCATAACGCAAATTGGTGTATCAAACATGCATATTCATTTGAATTTGGGCACACGTGTAATGTTATATAGTTTATCAATATTGGTGATCCATAGATTCTTCAATTACAAACAATGCATGGTTTATATGCAATTAATGTCTAAACGGGATTACACTATATGTTGCGTGTGTGAAACAGATTATACATGTTTGAGAAGTAAAAAAACCCGCATGAAACACACATTAATTGGAGGCAGTTAGCGAGGAATGCATACATTGGATTTCAACATAAAGTGGTTTCAAATATTTGAAAATCCAAATTGATGGATACAACCTTATGAATCTGAGATCATGCCATTTGTAAACCATATTTATGTATAAATGGTGTTGTGCTTTTGAAAGTATATATAAAAAATGATGTATATAGAATGTAATTCCAATTGAAAATGGATCCTTCCCGAAAAAAATAGAATACAAACTGGATTCGAATTGAGTTGGCACGGTAAACGTGCACTCTGCAAAATTTGAACGAAGCGGGGAAAGTCGCAGTAACCGCCCAGAACCAAAATCTGCGAGATGGAAATCACTGCTGCCTATCCCTGCCACGCAAAGCCTATATGCTGGATTTCTATAGGTTTCGATAGGGGTAGGTTTGTAATTTCACTCAAACGTGACGTAACCGCCTCTCACCCGGATTCATACACGGTGGGCGCCAAAACACAGTGTGTCCTCGGCCGAAATCGACTCCCTCCCCTATTCATATTCATACACGGTGGGCGCCAAAAACAAACTCTCGTTGGCAAATATTTGGTGTATGCGAGATTACCGTCCTGTCCCCGACCGACTAGTGTTGCTGTGATGTAGTAGAAATTTGAAACAGGGGCTAAGTTTGTAAATTTCCTCGTATTTGAGACAAGCGTGCCCTGAATACATGGTTCCCACCTTCCTCTCTACCTCCCTTTTCCCCATTCGTACTCTGTGGGCGCCAAAACACCCTTTCCACCGCACCCTCCTCCGTCCGCCGCCCCATCCACCGCCGTCCTCCTCCACCATGCCGGAGCTGATACCCCAACGCCGCCGTCCATTACAAGAGACGGACCTCTCTCATCCACGGCTTCGGACCGGGATCCTTGCATCCCGTCCTCTCGCTTCATCCCCGCTGTCCTCCACCTTGCCGGCGCCGCTCCTACGACCATCTCGTCCACCGTGCCCCGCTGCCACCATCTACCCTCCTAGATCTGCTTCCACACCGCCGACAGCCATCACTACCGCAGCACCGTCAAATTCTTAGCAGATGCCTACACGACGCCGCACCAGAGGCGGTACTCTTTCATATCTGCTCAACTTATTTATCGCAGCAAGAAAATAGATCACCACTGCTTTACTCCGATTTCTTGTCTTGGTTGCGAAGTTTCCTTTGTCCGGTTTGCACCTTCAGATCCGCCATGGCATGCTCAACACCATACTCGCAATGCTTATGGTTTTCCCCTTTTATATTCCACACTAGTTAAATCATAGTAGACTAAATTTCAAAATTGGGTTAGTCGATTTTTCAGAGCTCGCCGGAGTTCGTCGGTGCAATCGAAGGGGCTCGGGTGGTTGTGGGGCCTCGCTGAACAAAGAAAACTCGACGCGGGTGGGGGTTGGGGTGGGGGTGGCAGAGGAACACAGGCAGTGGGGGCTGGTGGTCCGGCCGGCGGCCCGTGCGGTGTTCTGTATGGGAAGAATCAGAGACGTGGAAGAAGAAGGGTTAGGAGACGTAGGATCTTCATCCAACCGCCTGAAATGGTCGAGAGACAGCTAGGATTTGCATTCTTAATGCGCTTTGGTTCATCATGTGTGGGCACTGCGCAACCAACATTTTATTATCCAAAATCTGCTTGCTCTTCTTTACCATGTTCCTCTCCCGTTCTTCTTTAATATGTACTCTCTCCGTTCCTAAATACAAGTCGTTGTATAGATTCCACCATGGACTACATATGGAGCAAAATGAGTGAATCTACACTCTAAAATGTACCTGGATACATCTGTATGTGATCCATAGTGGAAATCTCTACCAAGACTTATATTTTGGAACGGAGGGAGTATGATAGTAGTACAGTATGTTCCTTGTACTGAAGATGAGCAGGGACATTTGCAGTGTAGAGGTCTATACGGTCGGTTGTGATGGACACTTTGAGCCTCTTTGACTCGTAGGATCTTGTAAACATAGGAATAGGATTTGTAGTGGCCTGCCCACTTGAATCCTATAAGAATAGCAAGGAAATGCGGGGAGCTGTGTCGCCTTTGAGAGTTACATTGATATTAACAGTACCGCACCTTCACTTGAAGAGAGCTGGTATCCGAAGCCTTTCTAGCCGTACCGGCAATACTAGCACATATATTCCAGCAAGTTCCACTTTGCTGATTTAACTCTGATGCTTAAGGTTTTCCTGTTATATCTACACTATGATCTGTGTAGCTGCTTTGTGTCGCACTAGCAGCAGTCCACTCTTGAAGCTAAACACCGCAATGACTTACAAAATTGGCACCAAGGCATTGAGTGCCATTCTGTATGCAATGAAACTCATACGCTCCCCACCTGTTGATTCTTGTTCAGAATATCATCCTAATGACTATTCTAACCTCGAGGAGTCAAAGGCAGATGGCCTGTCCTGTTCACCCATCAAGGTGCCTGTTCTAATTTGGCAATGTTTTATTGATTGCGGGTATCTTGCATATGTTGTCTTGCACTTCTTCTACTTTGTTGCACCGCCATCTGCTTAGTTTACTCATCATATATGTCGAGATGCCATGCCCATCCATTATCAATACATATTCCATCTGTCATCATACCATGTTTTTCCACTCAAATGTTGTTCTTGTGCATCAGACATCAAAAAGGAAGAGGGTGATTGCCGAACCTGAAGGAGCACCAGCAAAGTCCTTGAAAAACATGGTGGTGCTAGAGAAATCAGACAACACCCCACTTATATTGGCTACACAACCAGTGACACAAAACGTAGGACCGACTCCAGCAGGCTGTACCCATACTTCACTGGCCACACCACTAGCCCCACCACACAGGACCTGCACTCCAGCAAAAGGTATACCGATTTCATTTGCCATAGCACCAGCTGTACCACAGAAAAATCCCACTCCAGCAAAAAGTACAGTAAGTCCACCGGCCGAAGACCTATCCCAACTGCAGAGACGGCCAATTCCTACAGATTGGAACCCCATTCCATTTATTCCCAGTTTAAATGATAATGCTTTCAATGTTGTTAGGGACTACGTGCATATATTCCCATCATGGGAAGATTATCGTGAAGACAAACACCATTTTCACATCTTCCTGTCCAACTTACGTGTAAGTGCTATTATTCATGGCTATTATTTTCCTGTTTTCTGCTAATTGAACACATCCATGATTTACATTACATTGTTGTAACTAGGCGAGGGTCAATCTGGATAGTCATGACGAGCAAAGCTTGCTTGTGCTTTTCAAGGAAGCATTGCAGCAGTATCGGTGTTACCTGAGGAAATCACACTTTGATGGCAAGTCTATAAACGAATTTCCGGTGAAGTCTCCTGTGCTAAATTTAGAAGACATTGAATGGAAAAACCTTGTTATGCACTAGTCTCGTTCCCAGGATGAGGTACTATCTATGAAATCACATGACAATTTGAACTTCTACTTTTCCGCATGTGCCGTACAGATCTTTTTTGCAGGAAATCTGCTCGAAGAAGAATTCCGGTTTGACAGGAACGACAGGATATCGCAAATATGCTGCCCGCTGCTTTGCTTTTGTTAGTACCTGTTGTCCTGTATCACTGTACTTGCATACATACCTGGTTCATTATGTGACAGCAGTATGCATGATAGCTTGCTTATCAATTGTTTGCTCCAAATTATCTGATCTGTATGAATGGTTATATTATTCTAGAATATATCCAATGCCAATGTTTTTTTAGCTCTGCATTGTTCTTGTAAGTACATGCTGTCCTTTATCAGTGTACTTATAATGACAGGTAGTTGTTCATGTACCATCACTCTGCAGCTTATTTTCCTTTGCCCTCCATTTTCTACACATCAGATCTATATTTACTCTTACCATAAGGTTGGTACTGAAGAAGTTTAGCTATGCATTGCTCTTGGCTGTACCTTTTGCATGTATCGCTGCACTTACATTTATAGCTACTTGGTTATGTAGCATCACTCTTCATCTTATCTTAAATATTCTCCATTTTTTCGTATATTATCACATCTATATTTACTCTTAACAAAATGTAGAATAAAGGCAATGCTTTTGAAGAAGATTATGTGGTAAACTTCTTGAATTGCCCCCCCATCAGCATGGACAAGGCCTTTATAGAGCCTGTCTTCACCAATAATGTAAGTTTGTCCATCTCAAGCCTTCAAACTTTGTTGTATATATTTGGTTAGGCATGACTGCAACAACTGTTTATTTTTGGTGTTTGCATCAAATTGCTTGTTTAAAGTTTATTATATGTAGTTCATAAACAAAAGTTCGTCCTTTCTCAATTTAAGTTTTCAGTTGTACAACCAAGTTCCTTCTTCATACCATGTAAATTAAACTATACAGAGCAAGTGATCTTCTTTTGCACTGCATGTATGCTTCTGTTCTTCATCTGTAATCCAGTGGTGTGGTGAACCTACCCACTACAGCACAATGTCATATTCTGCAAAGTCTTAACTATGAAAAATGTCATATCATTCTACTATTATTTAAACTGTCTCTTTATTTGCCAATCTGAAATGGTATAAATTGACAGCACACTAACCATTGATACTTATGAGTTCTTGATCTGTAATCCAATGGTGTCATGAAGCTGCCAACTCCTTCACAATGTCATTTCCTGCCATGTCTTGACCTGAACAATACCATATTGTGTTAATGCAAATTTAAACTGTGTCACTTTATTCGTCAGTAAGAAATGTGATGAATTGTCAGCACTGATACTTTTATGTGCAAAACCTGTCATATGTCTGCTTATTTATCTTTTAGAGTGAGGAAGATATAAGTGTTGAACAAGCGCAGTCTCATCATCTTGCTCAGCTTCTTGCGCTGCTGCTCCCCAGCAGGGCTAACCTTTCTTGAACTCTATTGAAGTGCTGTCGGTTTTGTATATTATTTTGTCGGCGTGTTTATTTGCACTGGTGGCGATCTTTGATGCCCAGTGTATGTAATCTGATGTCTGCTTGTGCTTTATTATCATAGTGGCGAACTTTGATGCCCAGTGGATGTAATATGCCGTAATTTCTTTATTGTATAGTATAGGTTTTTTCTTATTCACGATGCTGCAGTTATTTTACTGTATATATATCCTGTCTTCGCAGTAAACCGGCCAAACCGTAAAATTACGGTACATAATCGGGCCATCATGCAATCACGATGTAGGTTGGGCCTGAAACGTGCCGATCAGCTCATGGGCCGATAGCAGCCCGAAATGAACCCCGGCCCATGAGTGTACGAATCAAATCACGGGCTTTTAACAGGCCAAAAAATTGTCTCGGTCCTTGTTTGGCCCAATCAGATATCGGCTGCGAGCAGGCCGGATGCAAACCGGGCCGTAGTTAGGCCCAACTATATGACGGGCTTTTAACAGGCTGAAACTAATATAGGGCCGAAATGTTAAACGGGCCCTTAACAGGCCAAAACTAATATCAGGCCGAATTACTAAGTGGGCCTTTAGCAAGTGCGCCCAAAAGCATAGTGTCCAGTTGACGGGCCGAATCTGATATGGGCCATAATTAGGCCCAAAACCTCTTAAAGGGCCGGACCTAATCTGGGCCGTAATTTGGCCCAGAACATGGTAGGCTTTTAACGGGCCGGATCTCATATGGGCCACTATTAGGCTCGGAGCGTGGCAGGCCATTAATAGACCGTATCAAATATGGGCCGGCATTTGGCCCAAAACATGGCAGCCAGTTAACGGGCTGACCTACTAAGGTCCTCAAAATCTTGTGGGCCTACAGCTGGGCCGGCCCATTAATGTCGGCGAAATCTCGTGGGCCTTTAGCTGGGCCGGCCCATGATGATCCGCAAGAATTTTGTGGGCCTTTACCTGGGCCGACCTATTATGGCACACAAAAATCTTGTGGGCCTTTACCTGGGCCGGCCCATTATGGCTCGCGAAATCTTGTGGGCCTTTAGCTGGGCCAGCCATTATGGTCCACAATATCTCGTGGGCCTTTAGCTGGGCCGGCCCATTATGGTCCGCAAAATCTTGTGGGCCTTTAGTTGGGCCGGCCCATTTAAACTTGTTGGGCTGTGCCACGTGTCGACGTATCATAGGCGCCTTCTGTCCAGTGAGTGGATGACATCTGTCCCGACGATGAGCCGACACGTGTTTCCTCTAGCCAATGATGATTTTACACGTGGAAAATCCCCATTGGTCGGGGCTATTAACGGGTTATCGGATCCAAAACCTGACCCGATAGCTTAACGGCGTTCCATTACGGTGGATGCCACGTGTTGGTCACCCTTGACGAAAGCACTTCTGTGACGCGCGATTTATCGTCATGGAAGTGGACACTTCCGTGATGATAATTTTGGTAATGTCATGGAACACTTCTATGACAGCACATGTATGACTATCTTGATTCTGTCATAAATTTGTCATGGATGTACGTGCATGACAAAAAAAGCGACCTACTGTGACAAACACGTATCATCACGGAAGTGTATTTTTTTGTTGTGATTATTCTCATATTTAAATGAATAACCATATCGCATCAAACAAGATCCAGATATAATGTTCATGCTTAACGCTGGCACCAAATAACAATTATTTAGGTCTAAAACTAATCCCAAAGGTAGATGTAGAGGTAGCGCGCCGACGGCGATCACATCGACTTTGGAACCATTTCCCACGCGCATCGTCACCTCGTCCTTAACCAGTCTTCGCTCAATCCATAGTCCCTATTTCCAGTTGCAAATATTAGCAACAGAACCGGTATCAAATACCCAGGTGCTACTGCGAGCTCTGGTAAGGCATACATCAATAACATGTATATCACATATACCTTTGTTCACCTTGCCATCCTTCTTATCCGACAAATACTTGGGGAAATTCCGCTTCCAATGACTAGTTTGTTTGCAGTAGAAGCACTCAGTCTTAGGCTTAGGTACAGATTTGGGTTTCTTCTCTTGAGCAGCAACTTGTTTGCCATTCTTCTTGAAGTTCCCCTTCTTCTTCCCTTTACCCTTTTTCTTGAAACTGGTGGTTTTGTTAACCATCAACACTTGATGCTCCTTTTTGATTTCTACCTCTGCAACCTTTAGCATCGTGAAGAGCTCAGGAATTGTCTTATTCATCCCTTGCATATTATAGTTCATCACGAAGCTCTTGTAGCTTGGTGGCAGTGATTGAAGAACTCTTTGAATGACACTATCAACAGGAAGATTAACTCCCAGTTGAGTCAAGTGATTATGATACCTAGACATTTTGAGTATATGTTCACTAACAGAACTATTCTCCTCCATCTTGCAGCTGTAGAACTTATTGGAGACTTCATATCTCTCAATCTGGGCATTTGCTTGAAATATTAACTTCAACTCCTGGAACATCTCATATGCTCCATGTCGTTCGAAACATCGTTAAAGTCCCGGTTCTAAGCCGTAAAGCATGGCACACTGAACTATTGAGTAGTCATCAGCTTTACTCTGCCAGACGTTCTTAACGTCATCAGCAGCATCTACAGCAGGCCTGGCACCCAGCGGTGCTTCCAGGACGTAATTCTTCTGTGCAACAATGAGGATAATCCTCAAGTTACGGACCCAGTCCGTGTAATTGCTACCATCATCTTTCAACTTTGCTTTCTCAAGGAACGCATTAAAATTCAACGGAACAACAACATGGGCCATCTATCTACAACAACATAGATAAGCAAAATACTATTAGGTACTAAGTGCATGATAAATTTAAGTTCAATTAATCATATTACTTAAGAACTGCCACTTAGATAGACTTCCCTCTAATCATCTAAGTGATCACGTGATCCAAATCAACTAAACCATGTCCGATCATCATGTGAGATGGAGTAGTTTTCAATGGTGAACATCACTATGTTGATCATATCTACTATATGATTCACGCTCGACCTTTCGGTCTTAGTGTTCCGAGGCCATATCTACATATGCTAGGCTCGTCAAGTTTAACCCGAGTATTCTGCGTGTGCAAAACTGGCTTGCACCTGTTGTAGATGGACGTAGAGCTTATCACACCCGATCATCACGTGGTGTCTTGACACGACGAACTTTGGCAACGGTGCATACTCAGGGATAACACTTTTATCTTGAAATTTAGTGAGAGATCATCTTATAATGCTACCGTCAATCAAAGCAAAATAAGATGCATAAAGGATAAACATCACATGTAATCAATATAAGTGATATGATATGGCCATCATCATCTTGTGCTCGTGATCTCCATCTCCGAAGCACCGTCATGATCACCATCATAACCGGTGCGACACCTTTATCTCCATCGTAGCATCGTTGTCGTCTCGCCAACTATTGCTTCTACGACTATCGCTACCGCTTAGTGATAAAGTAAAGCAATTACAGGGCGATTGCATTGCATACAATAAAGAGACAACCATATGGCTCCTGCCAGTTGCCGATAACTCCGTTACAAAACATGATCATCTAATACAATAAATATAGCATCATGTCTTGACCATATCACATCACAACATGCCATGCAAGAACAAGTTAGACGTCCTCTAATTTGTTGTTGCAAGTTTTACGTGGTTGCTACGGGCTGAGCAAGAACCGTTCTTACCTACACATCAAAACCACAACGATAGTTCGTCAAGTTAGTGATGTTTTAACCTTCTCAAGGACCGGGCGTAGCCACACTCGGTTCAAATAGAGTTGGAGAAACTGACACCCGCCAGCCACCTATGTGCAAAGCACGTCGGTAGAACCAGTCTCGCGTAAGTTTATGCATAATGTCGGTCCGGGCCGCTTCATCCAACAATACCGCCGAACCAAAGTATGACATGCTGGTAAGCAGTATGACTTGTATCATCCACAACTCACTTGTGTTCTACTCGTGCATATAACATCTACGCATAAAACCTGGCTCGGATGCCACTGTTGGGGAACGTAGTAATTTCAAAAAAAAAATCCTACGCACACGCAGGATCATGGTGATGCATAGCAACGAGAGGGGAGAGTGTCATCCACGTACCCTCGTAGACCGTTAAGCGGAAGCGTTATGACAACGCGGTTGATGTAGTCATACATCTTCATGATCGACAGATCCTCAATACCGAACATACGGCACCTCCGCGTTTAGCACATGTTCAGCTCGGTGACGTCCCGCAAACTCACGATCTAGTAGAGCTCGGGGAAGAGTTTCATCAGCACGACGGCATGGTGACGATGTTGATGAAGCTACCGTGGCAGGGCTTCGCCTAAGCACCGCTACAGTATGACCGAGGTGGATTATGGTGGAGGGAGGCACCGCACACGGCTGGGAGAGATCTTTGTGATCAACTTGTGTGTCTAGAGGTGCCCCCTGCCCCTGTATATAAAGGAGCAAGGGGGAGGCCGGCCGGCCCTTGTTGGTGTGCCAGGAGGAGGAATCATCCTCTTAGTAGGAGTAGGATTCCCCTCTTTCCTACTACTAGGAGGGGGAAAGGAAGGGAGAGAAAGAGAAGCAAAGGGGGTGCCGCCCCCCTCTCCTAGTCCAATTCGGACCAGAGGGGAGGTGGCGCTGCCTGCCCTAGGCCGGCCCCTCTCTCTTTCCCTTATGGCCCAACAAGGCCCATTAGCCCCCGGGGGGTTCCGGTAACCCCTCCGGTACAACGGTATAATCTCGATTTTACCCGGAACTCTTCCGATGTCCAAATGTAGGCTTCCAATATATCAATCTTCATGTCTCGACCATTTTGATACTCCTCGTCATGTCCGTGATCATATCCGGGACTCCAAACTACCTTCGGTACATCAAATCATATAAACTCATAAAACCGATTGTCACAGAACTTTAAGCGTGCGGACCCTATGGGTTCGAGAACTATGTAGACATGACCGATACATGTTTCCGGTCAATAGCGGAACCTGGATGCTCATATTGGTTCCTACATATTCTAGGAAGATCTTTATCGGTCAAACCGCATAACACTATACGTTGTTCTCTTTGTCATCGGTATGTTACTTGCCCGAGATTCGATCGTTGGTATCCCAATACCTAGTTCAATCTCGTTACCGTGAAGTCTCTTTACTCATTTCGTAATGCACTATCTCGCAACTAAGTCATTAGTTGCATTCCTTGCAAGGCTTATAGTGATGTGCATTACCGAGAGGGCCCAGAGATACCTCTCCAACAATCGGAGTAATAAATCCTAATCTTGATCTATGCCAACTCAACAAGTACCATCGGAGACACCTGTAGAGCACCTTTATAATCACCCAGTTATGTTGTGACGTTTGGTAGAACATAAAGTGTTCCTCGGGTATTCGGGACTTGCATAATCTCATAGTCATAAGAACATGTATAAGTCATGAAGAAAGCAATAGCAGTAAACAAAAACGATCAAGTGCTAAGCTAACGGAATGGGTCAAGTCAATCACATCATTCTCCTAATGATGTGATCCCATTGATCAAATAACAACTCATGTCTATGGTTTGGAAACTTAACCATCTTTGATCAATGAGCTAGTTAAGTAGAGGCATACTAGTGACACTATGTTTGTCTATGTATTCACACATGTATCATGTTTCCGGTTAATACAATTCTAGCATGAATAATAAACATTTATCATGAAATAAGGAAATAAATAATAACTTTATTATTGCCTATAGGGCATATTTCCTTCAACTCCCCCCAGCTTGGCAGTTGCCAAGGGGAGTGCCCATACCCATGTGTTTATGTCTCCTTCTGCGTTGGTTTTCCCTTGAAGAGGAAAGGGTGATGCAGCAAAGTAGCGTAAGTATTTCCCTCAGTTTTTTAGAACCAAGGTATCAATCCAGTAGGAGGCCACGCACGAGTCCCTCGCACCTACACAAACAAATAAAATCCTCGCAACCAACGCAATAAAGGGGTTTTCAATCCCTTCACGGTCACGATCTGATAGATATTATAAGATAATATTTTTGGTATTTTTATGATAAAGATGCAAAGTAAATAAAGCAAAATAAAAACAGAAAAAGAAATAACTTGTTGACGGAAGATTAATATGATGGAGAATAGACCCGGGGGCCATAGGTTTCACTAGTGGCTTCTCTCGAGAGCATAAGTATTATGGTGGGTAAACAAATTACTGTTGAGCAATTGACAGAATTGAGCATAGTTATGAGAATATCTAGGTATGATCATGTATATAGGCATCACGTCCGAGACAAGTAGACCGACTCCTACCTGCATCTACTACTATTACTCCACACATCGACCGCTATCCAGCATGCATCTAGAGTATTAAGTTCAAAAGAACAGAGTAACGCTTTAAGTAAGATGACATGATGCAGAGGGATAAACTCATGCAATATGATATAAAGCCCATCTTGTTATCCTCGATGGCAACAATACAATACGTGCCTTGCCGCCCCTACTGTCAGTGGGAAAGGACACCGCAAGATTGAACCCAAAGCTAAGCACTTATCCCATTGCAAGAAATATCAATCTAGTAGGCCAAACCAAACTGATAATTCGAAGATACTTGCAAAGATAACCAATCATACATAAAAGAATTCAGAGAAGATTCAAATATTGTTCATAGATAAACTTGATCATAAACCCACAATTCATCGGTCTCAACAAACACACCGCAAAAGAAGATTACATCGAATAGATCTCCACAAGAGAGGGGGAGAACATTGTATTGAGATCCAAAAAGAGAGAAGAAGCCATCTAGCTAATAACTATGGACCCGAAGGTCTGAAGTAAACTACTCACACATCATCGGAGAGGCTATGGTGTTGATGTAGAAGCCCTCCGTGATCGATGCCCCCTCCGGCGGAGCTCCGGAAAAGGCCCCAAGATGGGATCTCACGGGTACAGAAGGTTGCGGCGGTGGAATTAGGTTTTTGGCTCTGTATCTGGTAGTTTGGGGGTACGTAGGTATATATAGGAGGAAGGAGTACGTCGGTGGAGCAACATGGGCCCCACGAGGGTGGAGGGCGCGCCTGGGGGGTAGGCGCGCCCCCTACCACGTGCCTTCCTGGTTGCTTTATTGAGGTAGGGTCCAAGTCCTCTGGATCACGTTCGTTCCGAAAGTCACATTCCCGAAGGTTTCATTCCATTTGGACTCCGTTTGATATTCTTTTTTTGCGAAACTCTGAAATAGGCAAAAAACAGCAATTCTGGGTTGGGCCTCCAGTTAATAGGTTAGTCCCAAAAATAATATAAAAGTGTATAATAAAGCCCAATGATGTCCAAAACAGAATATAATATAGCATGGAACAATCAAAAATTATAGATACGTTGGAGACGTATCAAGCATCCCCAAGCTTAATTCCTGCTCGTCCTCGAGTAGGTAAATGATAAAAACAAAATTTTTGATGTGGAATGCTACTTGGCATAATTTCAATGTAATTCTCTTAATTGTGTTATGAATATTCAGATCCGAAAGATTGAAGACAAAAGTTTAATATTGACATAAAAATAACAATACTTCAAGCATACTAACTAAGCAATTATGTCTTCTCAAAATAACATGGCCAAAGAAAGTTATCCCTACAAAATCATATAGTCTGGCTATGCTCTATCTTCACCACACAAAGTATTTAAATCATGCACAACCCCGATGACAAGCCAAGCAATTGTTTCATACTTTTGGTGTTCTCAAACTTTTTCAATCTTCACGCAATACATGAGTGTGAGCCAAGGACATAGCACTATATGTGGAATAGAATGGTGGTTGTGGAGAAGACAAAAAGGAGAAGATAGTCTCACATCAACTAGGCATATCAACGGGCTATGGAGATTCCCATTAATAGATATCAATGTGAGTGAGTAGGGATTGCCATGCAATGGATGCACTAGAGCTATAAGTATATGAAAGCTCAACAAAAGGAACTAAGTGGGTGTGCATCCAACTTGATTGCTCACGAAGACCTAGGGCATTTTGAGGAAGCCCATCATTGGAATATACAAGCCAAGTTCTATAATGAAAAATTGCCACTAGTATATGAAAGTGATATCATAGGAGACTCTTTATCATGAAGATCATGGTGCTACTTTGAAGCACAAGTGTGGTAAAAGGATAGTAGCACTGTCCCTTCTCTCTTTTTCTCTCATTTTTTATTTTTGGGCCTTCTTTTTATGGCCTCTTTTTTTAGTCCGGAGTCTCATCCTGACTTGTGGGGGAATCATAGTCTCCATCATCGTTTCCTCACTTGGGACAATGCTCTAAAAATGATGATCATCACACTTTTATTTACTTACAACTCAACAATTACAACTAAATACTTAGAACAAAATATGACTCTATGTGAATGCCTCCGGCGGTGTACCGGGATATGCAATGAATCAAGAGTGACATGTATGAAAGAATTATGAACAGTGGTTTTGCAACAAATACAATGTCAACTACATGATCATGCAAAGCAATATGACAATGATGGGGCGTGTCATAATAAACGGAACGGTGGTAAGTTGCACGGAAATATATCTCGGAATGGCTATGGAAATGCCATGATAGGTAGGTATGGTGGCTGTTTTGAGGAAGGTATATGGTGGGTGTATGATACCAGCGAAAAGTGTGCGGTATTAGATAGGCTAGCAATGGTGGAAGGAAGAAAATGCGTATGATCCATGGACTCAACATTAGTCATAAAGAACTCACATACTTATCGCAAAAATCTATTAGTTATCAAAGCAAATTATTACGCGCATGCTCCTAGGGGGGTAGATTGGTAGGAAAAGACCATCGCTCGTCCCCGACCGCCACTCATAAGGAAGAAAATCAATAAACAAATCATGCTCCGACTTCATCACATAATGGTTCACCATACGTGCATGCTACGGGAATCACAAACTTCAACACAAGTATTTCTCAAATTCAAAACTACTTAACTAGCATGACTCTAATATCACCATCTCCATATCTCAAAACAATTATCAAGTATCAAACTTCTCATAGTATTCAACACACTCATAAGAATTTTTTTTACTAATCTTGAATGCCTATCATAATTAAAGAAAATTACCATGCTGTTTTGTAGGACTCCCAAAATAATCCAAGTGAAGCATGAGAGAACAATTGTTTCTATAAAATAAATCCACCACCGTGCTCTAAAAGATATAAGTGAAGCACTGGATCAAAAACTATATAGCTCGAAAGATATAAGTGAAGCACATAGAGTATTCTAATATTTTTCAAATCATGTGTGTTTCTCTCAAAAGGCGTGTACAGCAGGGATGATTGTGGCAAACTAACAAATAAAGACTCAAATAATACAAGACGCTCCAAGCAAAACACATATCATGTGGTGAATAAAAATATAGCTCCAAGTAAAGTTACCGATGGAAGTAGACGAAAGAAGGGATGCCTTCCGGGGCATCCCCAAGATTTGGCTTTTAGGTGTCCTTAGATTATCTTGGGGTGACATGGGAATCCCCAAGCTTAGGCTCTTGCCACTCCTTGTTCCATAATCCATCAAATCTTTACCCAAAACTTGAAAACTTCACAACACAAAACTTAAAGTAGAAAATCTCGTGAGCTCCGTTAGCGAAAGAAAACAAAACACCACTTCAAGGTACTGTAATGAACTCATTATTTATTTATATTGGTGTTAAACCTACTGTATTCCAACTTCTCTATGGTTTGTAAACTATTTTACTAGCCATAGATTCATCAAAATAAGCAAACAACACACGAAAAACAGAATCTGTCAAAAACAGAACAGTCTGTAGTAATCTGTATCTAACGCAAGTTCTGGAACCCCAAAAATTATAAAATAAATTGATGGGAGTGAGGAATTTATCTATTAATCATCTTCAAAAAGAATTAACTAAATAACACCTTCCAAATAAAAATGGTGGCAGTTCTCATGGGCGCTAAAGTTTCTGTTTTTTACAGCAAGATCAAAAAGACTTTCCTCAAGTCTTCCCAACGGTTCTACTTGGCACAAACACTAATTAAACACAAAACACAACCAAAACAGAGTCTAAATAAATTATTTATTACTAAACAGGAGCAAAAAACAAGGAATAAAAATAAAATTGGGTTGCCTCCCAACAAGTGCTATCGTTTAACGCCCCTAGCTAGGCATAAAAGCGAAGATAGATGTAGGTATTGCCATCTTTGGTAGGCAATCCATAAGTGGCTCTCATAATAGATTCATATGGTAATTTAATTTTATTTATAGGAAAGTGTTCCATGCCTTTCCTTAACGGAAATTTGAATCTAATATTCCCTTCCTTCATATCAATAATTGCACCGATCGTTCTAAGGAAAGGTCTACCAAGAATAATAGGACATGAAGGATTGCAATCTATATCAAGAACAATAAAATCTATGGGCACATAATTCCTATTTGAAACAATAAGAACATCATTAATTCTTCCCATAGATTTCTTAATATTGGAATCCGCAAGGTGCAAGTTTAAAGAACAATCATCCAAATCACGGAAACCTAGCAAATCACACAAAGTCTTTGGAATCGTGGAAACACTAGCACCCAAATCACACAAAGCATAGCATTCATGGTATTTAATTTTAATTTTCATAGTAGGTTCCCACTCATCATAAAGTTTTCTAGTGATAGAAACTTCCAACTCAAGTTTTTCTTCATAAGATTGCATCAAAGCATCAACGATATGTTTAGTAAAAGCTTCATTTTGACTATAAGCATGAGGAGAATTTAGCATGGATTGCAACATGGAAATACAATCTATCAAAGAGCAACTATCATAATTAAATTCCTTGAAATCCAAAATAGTGGGGTCATTGATATTTAAAGTTTTGACCTCTTCAATCCCACTTTTAACAATTTTAGCATCAAGATCTAAAGACTCCGAATTTTTGGAACGCCTTCTAGGTAAAGGTGGATCATTTTCAGTCCCATCATTATCAAGATTCATATTTCAAAACAAAGATTTAATAGGGTACACATCAATAACTTTTAGATCTTCATCTTTATTTTCATGGAAACTAGAAGAACACGCTTTTATAAAGCAATCTTTCTTAGCATGCATCCTAGCGGTTCTTTCTTTGCACTCATCAATGGAAATTCTCGTGGCTTTGAGAGACTCATTGATATCATGCTTAGGTGTAATATATCTAAGTTTCAAATAATCAACATCAAGAGAAATTCTATCAACGTTCCTAGCCAACTCATCAATCTTAAGCAATTTTTCTTCAACCAAAGCATTGAAACTCTTTTGCAAGGTCATAAATTCTTTAATATTAGAATCAGAATCAGAGGGCATCTTATTATAATTTCCATAGTAATTGCTATAGGAATTACCATAATTATTAGAGGAATTACTAGGGAACGTCCTAGAATTAAAATTACATCTATACGCGTTATTACCAAAATTGTTCCTACCAACAAAATTCACATCCATAGATTCATTATTATTCTCAATCAAGGTAGACAAAGGCATATCATTAGGATCAGTAGGAGCACTCTTATTAGAAAATAATTTCATAAGTTCATCCATCTTTCCACTCAAAACATTAATCTCTTCAATTGCATGCACTTTTTTATTAGTAGATCTTTCGGTGTGCCATTGAGAATAATTAACCATAATATTATCTAGGAGTTTGGTAGCTTCTCCTAAAGTGATTTCCATAAAAGTGCCTCCCGCGGCCGAATCTAAAAGATTTTTAGAAGCAAAATTCAATCCGGCATAAAAGTTTTGTATAATCATCCAAAGATTCAAACCATGTGTAGGGCAATTACGTATCATTAATTTCATCCTCTCCCAAGATTGTGCAACATGTTCATGATCAAGTTGCTTAAAATTCATAATATCGTTTCTAAGAGAGATGATCTTAGCGGGAGGAAAATACTTAGAGATAAAAGCATGTTTGCACTTATTCCATGAATCAATACTATTTTTAGGCAAAGACAAAAACCAAGCTTTAGCATGATCTCTAAGCAAAAACGGGAATAGCTTCAATTTAACAATATCATTATCCACATCTTTCTTCTTTTTCATATCACACAAATCAACAAAGTTGTTTAGATGGGTAGCGGCATCTTCACTAGGAAGGCCGGAAAACGGATCTTTCATGAGAAGATTCAGCAAAGCAACATTAATTTCACAAGATTCAGCATCGGTAAGAGGAGCAATCGGAGTGCTGATAAAATCATTGTTGTTGGTATTGGTAAAGTCACACAATTTAGTATTATCTTGAGCCATCGTGACAGACAAGCAATCCAACACACAAGCAAACAAGAAACGGGCAAAAAGAGGCAAATAGGGAAAGAGAAGGAGGACGAAGAGAGAGGGCAAATAAAACGGCGAGGGTGAAGTGGGGGAGAGCAAAACGAGAGGCAAATGGCAAATAATGTAATGCGGGAGTTAAGGGTTTGTGATGGGTACTTGGTATGTTGACTTTTGCGCAGACTCCCTGGCAACGGTGCCAGAAATCCTTCTTGCTACCTCTTGAGCACTGCGTTGGTTTTCCCTTGAAGAGGAAAGTGTGATGCAGCAAAGTAGCGTAAGTATTTCCCTCTGTTTTTGAGAAGCAAGGTATCAATCCAGTAGGAGGCTACGCACGAGTCCCTCGCACCTACACAAACAAATAAAATCCTGACAACCAACGCAATAAAGGGGTTGTCAATCCCTTCATGGTCACTTACAAAAGTGAGATCTAATAGATATGATAAGATAATATTTTTGGTATTTTTATGATAAAGATGCAAAGTAAATAAAGCAAAATGAAAACGGCAAAAGAAATAACTTGTTGACGGAAGATTAATATGATGGAGAATAGACTCGGGGGGCCATAGGTTTCACTAGTGGCTTCTCTCGAGAGCATAAGTATTATGGTGGGTAAACAAATTACTGTTGAGCAATTGACAGAATTGAGCATAGTTATGAGAATTCTATGTATGATCATGTATATAGGCATCACGTCCGAGACAAGTAGACCGACTCCTGCCTACATCTACTACTATTACTCCACACATCGACCACTATCCAGCATGCATCTAGAGTATTAAGTTCAAAAGAACAGAGTAACGCTTTAAGTAAGATGACATGATGCAGAGGGATAAACTCATGCAATATGATATAAACCCCATCTTGTTATCCTCGATGGCAACAATACAATACGTGCCTTGCTGCCCCTACTATCACTGGGAAAGGACACCGCAAGATTGAACCCAAAGCTAAGCACTTCTCCCATTGCAAGAAAGATCAATCTAGTAGGCCAAACCAAACTGATAATTCGGAGAGGCTTGCAAAGATAACTAATCATACATAAAAGAATTCGGAGAAGATTAAAATATTGTTCATAGATAAACTTGATCATAAACCCACAATTCATCGGTCTCAACAACACACCGCAAAAGAAGATTACATCGAATAGATCTCCACAAGAGAGGGGGAGAACATTGTGTTGAGATCCAAAAAGAGAGAAGAAGCCATCTAGCTAATAACTATGGACCCGAAGCTCTAAAGTTACCTACTCACACATCAACGGAGAGGCTATGGTGTCGATGTAGAAGCCCTCCGTGATCGATGCCCCCTCTGGCAGAGCTCCGGAAAAGACCCCAAGATGGGATCTCACGGGTACAGAAGGTTGCGGCGGTGGAATTAGGTTTTTGGCTCCGTATATGGTAGTTTGGGGGTACGTAGGTATATATAGGAGGAAGGAGTACGTCGGTGGAGCAACATGGGCCCCACGAGGGTGGAGGGCGCGCCTGGGGGGTAGGCGCGCCCCTATCTCGTGCCTTCCTGGTTGCTTTCTTGACGTAGGGTCCAAGTCCTCTAGATCACGTTCGTTCCGAAAATCACGTTCCCGAAGGTTTCATTCCGTTTGGACTCCGTTTGATATTCTTTTTCTGTGAAACTCTGAAATAGGCAAAAAGCAGCAATTCTGGGCTGGGCCTCCGGTTAATAGGTTAGTCCCAAAAATAATATAAAAGTGTATAATAAAGCCCAATAATGTCTAAAACAAAATATAATATAGCATGGAACAATCAAAAATTATAGATACGTTGGAGACGTATCACCCTCCACCCTTGTGGAAGCCTCGTGTCCTTTCTGGACTACTTCTTATTTTTCTATTATCTTAAATATTCCAAAACAGAGAAAAATTGCCATTAGAACTGTTTTGGAGTCGGTTTACTTACCGTACCACGTACCTCTTCCTTATTGGAGTCTGGAACGTTCTGGAAAGTGTCCATTATGTATTCCTCTGGGGTTACAGTTTCAATAACATTAGTTTCAGCATTTATAGGATTACCTGAGATATAATATTTGATTCTTTGACTATTCACCACCCTCGGATTTGTGCCTTCGAAGTTGTTGATTTTTATGGCACCGGAACGATAGACCTCCTCGATAATGTAAGGACCTTCCCATTTAGAGAGAAGTTTGCTTGCAAAGAATCTTAAACGAGAGTTGTAAAACAATACATAGTCACCTACATTAAACTCACGTTTTTGTATCCTTTTGCCATGCCATCTTTTAACCTTTTCTTTAAACAGTTTGGCATTCTCATAGGCCTGGGTTCTCCATTCATCAAGTGAGCTAATGTCAAAAAGCCTCTTCTCACCGGCAAGTTTGTAGTCATAGTTGAGCTCTTTAATGGCCCAATATGCCTTATGTTCTAGTTCAAGAGGTAAGTGACATGCCTTTCCATAAACCATCTTATACGGAGACATACCCATAGGATTTTTATATGCAGTTCTATAGGCCCATAATGCATCATTAAGTTTCTTGGACCAATTCTTTCTAGATCTATTCACAGTCTTTTGCAAAAATAATTTAAGCTCTCTATTACTCAATTCTACTTGACCACTAGACTGTGGATGATATGGAGATGCAATTGTATGATTAACATCATACTTAGCAAGCATTTTACGAAAAGCACCATGAATAAAATGTGAACCACCATCAGCCATTAAATATCTAGGGACTCCAAACCTCAGAAAAATAACTTCTTTAAGCATCTTAATAGAGGTGTTATGATCAACATCAACTAAAATATGAGCATAGCCATTAGAGGAAGGAAACGGTCCCATATAATCAAAACCCAAAACATCAAATGGTTCAATAACAAGTGAATAATTCATAGGCATTTCTTGATGTCTACTGATATTATCAATTCTTTGAAATTCATCACAAGACAAAAAAAACTTACGCACATCCTTGAAGAGAGTAGGCCAATAAAAACCAGATTGCAATAGCTTATCTGCAGTTTTATCTCCAGCATGGTGTCCTCCATAAGCCTCGGAGTGACACTTGCGTAGGATCTATTCCTGTTCATGCTTAGGTACACAACGTCTAATAACACCATCTACTCCTTCTTTATAAAGGTGTGGGTCATCCCAGAAGTAATGCCTTAAATCATAGAAGAACCTTTTCTTTTGCTGGCATGTGAAACTAGGTGGTATAGACTTAGCAACAATATAATTAGCATAATCAGCATACCATGGAGCAGTACGAGAAGCATTTATCACCGCTAATTGTTCATCAGGAAAGCTATCATCAATAGATAGTGGGCATCAAGAACATTCTCTAACCTAGACAAGTTGTCTGCTACGGGGTTCTCAGCTCCCTTTCTATCAATAATATGCAAATCAAATTCTTGAAGCAAGAGAACCCATCTAATAAGTCTAGGTTTAGCATCTTTATTTTCCATAAGATATTTAATAGCAACATGATCAGTGTGAACAGTTACTTTAGAATCAACTATATAAGGTCTGAACTTATCACAAGCAAATATAACTGCTAAAAATTCTTTTTCAGTGGTAGCATAATTTCTCTAGGCACTGTCTATAGTTTTACTAGCATATTGAATAACATTTAATTTCTTATCAACTCTTTGTCCTAGAACAGCCCCTATAGCATAATCACTAGCATCACATATGATTTCAAATGGTAAATTCCAATCAGGAGGCTGAACAATAGGCGCAGAAATCAAAGCTTTCTTAAGTATTTCAAATGCTTCCACACTGTCATCATCAAAAACAAAATGAACATATTTTTGTAAGAGATTAGTCAGAGGCCTAGAAATTTTAGAGAAGTCCTTAATGAACCTCCTATAAAAAGCGACATGACCAAGGAAACTTCTTATACATTTAATGTCCTTGGGACATGACATCTTTTCAATGGCATCAACTTTAGCTTTATCAACTTCAATACCTCTTTCAGAAATTGTATGCCCCAAGAAAATACCTTCATTAACCTAAAGTGGCACTTCTCCCAATTCAAGACAAGATTAGTTTCTTCACATCTCTACAAAACTCGATCAAGGTTGCTTAAGCAATCATCAAAAGAGGTTCTGTAAACGGAGAAATCATCCATGAAAACCTCAACAATCTTTTCACAAAAGTCAAAGGATATAGTAGTCATACATCTTTGAGAAGTAGCAGGTGCATTGCATAAACCAAAAGGCTTACGTTTATAAGCAAATGTACCGAAAGGGCAAGTAAAAGTTGTCTTTTCTTCATCCTCTTTTGACACAGGTATTTGAGAGAAACCAGAGTAACCATCTAGAAAGCAAAAATGTGTATGTTTGGATAATCTTTCTAGCATTTGATCAATAAAAGGTAAAGGGTAATGATCCTTTTTAGTAGCTTTATTTAATTTGCGGTTTGCGGAAATCAATTACCATTCTATAACCTGTAACAATTCTTTGTGGGATCAGTTCATCTTTATCATTAGGAACTACAGTGATACCTCCCTTCTTAGGGACACAATGGACATGACTTACCCACTGACTATCAGCAACGGGATAAATTATACCTACCTCCAGAAGCTTTAGTATTTCTTTTCTTACCACTTCATTCATTTTAGGATTTAGCCGTCGTTGGTGATCAACAACCGGTTTCGCGTCTTTCTCCAATTTTATTTTGTGCTGGCATAGAGTGGTACTAATGCCCATAAGATCATCAAGAGTATATCCAATAGCAGCACGGTGCTTCTTCAGAATTTTCAATAATTTCTTTTCTTCATGATCTGAAAGGTTAGCACTAATAATAACAGGATATATCTCTTCCTCATCAAGATAAGCATATTTAAGAGTATTAGGTAAAGGTTTAAGCTCAAATATGGGATCACCCTTGGGTGGAGCAGGATCCCCTAGGATTTCAACAGGTAAGTTGTGTTTCAAAATAGGTCCCTGTTTAAAGAACACTTCATCTATTTCCCTTCTGTCATTCATAAACATGTCACTTTCATGGTCTAGCAAATATTGTCCTAAAGGATCATTAGGAGGCACCGCAATAGAAGCAAGACCAATAATTTCGTCTTTACTAGGCAGTTCGTTATCATGGGGTTGTCTACGAAACTTAGCAAAATTAAACTCATGAGACATATCCCCTAAACCAACAGAAACAATATCCTTATTGCAGTCTATCTTAGCATTAACAATATTCAAGAAGGGTCTACCAAATATAATGGGACAAAAGTCATCTTGTGGGGAACCGAGAACAAGAAAATCAGTAGGATATTTAAGTTTCCCACACAAGACTTCAACATCTCTAACAATCCCAACGGGTGAAATAGTGTCTTTATTGGCAAGCTTAATTGTAACATCAATTTCTTCTAACTCAGCAGGTGCAATATCATGCATAATTTCTTTGTATAAGGAATGAGGTATTGCACTTGCACTAGCACCCATATCACATAAGCCATGACAACAATGATCTCCTATTTTAACAGAAATAACAGGCATACCTACAACTGGTCTATGTTTATTTTGTAGTATCAGGTCTAGCAATTCTAGCAGCGTCATTACAGAAGTAAATAACAAGCCATCAATATTATCGGCCAAGAGATCTTTAACCATAGCAACACTAGGTTCAACTTTAATTTTCTCAAAGGGAGTAGGTGTTCTAGTATTACTCTTACGAACCACAGTTGAAGCTTTAGCATGATCCTTTATTCTAACAGGGAAAGGTGGTTTCTCAATATAAGCGGTGGGAACAACGGGATCATTATAAGTGATAGTATTTTTCTTCAACTTTAATAGGTTCAGCTACTTTTACTTCAATGGGAGTATTATATTTAAACCACTTCTCCCTAGGGAGATCAACATGAGTAGCAAAGGATTCACAGAAAGAAGCTACTATCTCAGAGTCAAGTCCATATTTAGTGCTAAATTCACGGAAAGCATCGGTATCCATAAAAGATTTAACACAATCAAACTTAGGTGTTATACCTGACTCCTTACCTTCGTCGAGGTCCCAATCTTCGGAGTTGCATTTAATTCTTTCCAATAAATCCCATTTGAATTCAATAGTCTTCATCATAAAAGAGCCAGTACAAGAAGTATCGAGCATGGAGTGATTACTGAGAGAAAGTCGAGCATAAAAGTTTTGAATAATCATTTCTTTTGAGAGCTCATGATTGGGGCATGAATATAACATTGACTTAAGCCTCCCCCAAGCTTGAGCGATGCTTTCTCCTTTGCGAGGCCAAAAATTATATATATATATAATTATGATCACGATGAACAAGATGCATAGGATAAAACTTTTGATAAAATTCCAATTTCAATCGGTTGTAGTTTCATGGTCCCATATCATCACATAGCCTAAACCATGGCAATGCCTCTCCCTTAGAAGATAAAGGTAAGACTCTCGAGAGAAGATGATATGACTTCTTCCATTTAATTAAATGAAAAGGGGTTTTGGAAAGATTTGAATTTTATTTGGAAATATTTTAAATTCAGAAACTTTAAGCAACTCAATGATTTTCATGAGAGATTATAAAATTACTTCTTCAAAATATATGAATTACGAGTTGGAAGTTTAAAAGGATCAAATTTAAAGTCCGTTTGAAATTATTTTCAATTTGGAGTTATTTGGGTTTTATTCAAATTATTTTTCTCCAAAAATAAAATAAATTTAAAATAGGGTAGAATGATTCCCTACATCAGAAAATTGGAGAGAAATAATTTTGAAATAATTTTGGCATTTCTTAAATGATTTTTATTGGGTTTTATTGTAGAAGTATCACTGTTTGAATTATTTGAATTTTTGTGAACTTTATTTGGCATTAGAGAAATGTTCATATTGTAGAAAATCTTTTTCTAAATTTTTTGATATATAATATGCCTATATAAAGTTTTACTTTATTATCGTTATCCAGTTTTCTTTCTTTGACTCTATATAAAAAAGAAAAAACATCTACGCGTGCGCCTGGAACTAACCGCCGCCCACACGCGTAGCATAGCAGCAGGCCGGCCCGTTTTTCTTTTGTTTTCTTTTGTCTTTTTATTTTATTTCATTTTATTTTCGTTAATGTTTAGTTTCTTTTTTGAAACAAATTTCAGAAAAAAATAGACTTCAAAAAAAATGCAGCCCGTGTACCGCGCGCGGCCGGCCGAGGCCTTTAGGCCCGTCCGAGGCATTAGCCTCTTTTGTCTCTGTTTCATATATTTTCGTCTACATTTAGTTCCACATTGCCTAGCCTTTGACCATTAAACATGTTTTTCACCTATAAACATAGACCCATAGAGCCTCTAAAAGTCATCCGATTTGGATTAAATCAATATTTTGGTTTGACTAGATTCATTTAAGAAAAATGTTTTTCTCCTATCCAGCGCAACTTCTGAAAATTGTCTCCTCTCTCCGAAGTCATTTTTTCTCTGCCTTATAAAGGTATCTTTTCTTCGTTTTTTTATACTTTCGTAGTTTATTATTTTCTAGACTAGTACGATAAAATAATTAGATTACCAATTAGTCTCTGTATTTATACATTAGACCTAAAATTCTTTTAGCCGTACCTATTTTTCTTCCGTAAAACAGCTTGGCTCTGATTTTTCAAATAGCCATAACTTTTTACCCGTTCATCCAAATTAGATGAAACCGACGCCCACTTCTTCATTACGATCTCCTCTATCCAGTAAAACAACTTAAACATGTTTTTGAAAGTTTTAAATTTGAATTCAAACAGATTTCTATTCAAACTTCTTTTGTTCATAACTTGAATTTTATAACTCCGATTTAGTTGATTCTTTTTGCAAACCGAAGCTCTTGACCTAAACTTTCTGATAAGGCCAAATTCACATAATTTTGGTACTGTTATAAATTGTTTTATGTTGCAAGAGTTATTTGCTTGGTTTTGATGTTTTCCGAACTGTCTTCTTCGTTCTTCCCGATCTTCTGAGTGATTGCTTATGTGTGGTTACTATTGCTTGCTTACGGTAGATTGATCGGAGTGTGACGAGTAGAACTATCAAGAGTTTTGAGTGCGAATCATCTTCATCAACAGTACATGCAAGTTCACACTTTGATCATATCCCCTTCATACCCAGTTTTATGCATTAGTTTCACCCTCAAACATTGCATGATTAGGATGTGTTTAACATGTGGGTTGGGAAGTAGTTGATGAGGTAGAACCTATTGCCCTGTTATCATCAAACCCTTGGGAGTTACTTCTACGTTATGCTTATATTGCCATGCTATGCTCATAGACGTGGATTGGGTTTGAGTGTATCCATGACAGATGTGAGATTATTAATTAATGGTTCAACTTAAGGTGGTTACTTTAATACACATCTAGGTGGATTGGTTACGGCACCTGGAGAACCCAGTGCTTGCCCAAGGGGATCCCGGAGGACCCGTGTGATCACCCTATGGAATGCCACCCAGGCTCAAAGGGATCATAAGATTATTGATGCTAGAAACTTCCATGTGCAGCCACAAGCTATTATGGGCTCTAGCATAGTTGAGTAAGTTGCGTGAAGCTCTTGAAGAGATAGACTAGCAGATGTAGGGGGTTGTAGGTGGTATAGTCTATCCGGAGTAGAGAGTTAATGCTTTTGAAAGACTGTGTCTCGATCATCCGTTTCTCAAACACCATATAGTGCGAGAAATCCAACGGAGGAGATCGAGTCTTGTGGGGAAAAGTGCGCAAACCTCTGCAGAGTGTACAAACTAGTCATGGTTAGCCGTGTCCCCCGTTATGGACAATTTTGAGTCTCTGGTCTTTGGATATTCATGTTGATCTCAACACTTTAATGATTAATTTGATTGGGTTAATAATTATTATTTTGGGATTGAGTTGGAGGAACCTTCTTAATAATTTTCAACCAACTTTGTAGTTAAATAAAATATATTCCGTTGCAGTAGGGAAAAATTGGCTTTTTGCAAAAACATTATAACCATAGAGCTTTTCCACCAGCCATATATGCATGTAGTGATAGCTATTATTCATCATTATCCTATGGTGTGAATTTGCCAGTACATTCATTGTACCGACCCTTTGTGGCTGCAACGTCTCATGTTGCAGGAAATCTTACGACGAGTAAGTGATATGTTAGGGTTACGATTTCTACACTCAACTTTGCCGTTGGTGTTGATGGGAATCCACAACCTTGTTACTTCCGCTATTTGGATTGAGGTAATAGTATTTACGTTATTTTATACATGTGATTTACCTCTGTTATAAATCCTCGAGTACTGTGTGTGTCATCATACCGATCCAGGGATGACACTTAAGCACAGAGACTTGACCGTCTGAGGCCGGGTCGCTACAAGATGGTATCAGAGCACATGTTGACTGTAGGATGTGACCCTAGAAATTGGCAAGCCCATAGGAAAGATTTTCTCTACAACTTCATTTTCAAAAGATCTTTTACATCTCTTCTCTTCTGAGCTTATTCAAATATTCCCTTTTCGTGAGACCATACCCCTTTTCCCTTTTTGACCACACGAAGATTCGGCTGATGAGACCACTTCAAGAAGTACAAGATATCGGACAACTAAGACCACTACGGAACGAAGAAGATTTTACCGTGCATCTGAATAATGGGAACTACAACGGTTGAAGACTCCGAAGACTAGGAGAATTTGAAGGCTCTGAAGAATTTCCAGATTTGGTATGACCTAGGAAGGCTACCTTGGTGGAACTCGTCAGACTATTAAAGCTATCGATATCCGAGATCAAGGTGTATCGGAGAAAGACCGGAACATGAAGTATTAGAACTCAAAGTTTTGTTAAGAAAACCCTAAAGCAGGAGATATCAACTATGGAATGATAGCTCATGGCAATGACAAGAGCAGAAAAACGGCTATCCAAGATGTTATCGCCCGCTTATGCTATTGTCGCCATGCTGAGATGAGCATGCATTTCATCGGAAGGATTGGATGGTAGAAGGATAATAGAGCATCTGTGAGCAAAGGATGAAGTTTTAACCTTAGCTGGTTTATCGCCAGGATCTGGGGTGTTACATCAAGAAGTTAAGATGGACCTGCAGGAAGCAGTATTTGATAAGGAAGCGTTTCGTGATGAACTCAGGACCCAGAAGCTGAAAGTAGCCAAGCTGGAGGTGCAAAACCTCGAGATACCGGAGATTCATCAAGAACTGAAGGACAGTAGGACCATGGTTCGTGACAAGGAAGTTGAAACCCAGAAGTTTGGAACGCAACTCTAGAAATATTAAAGGACGCCACAAGAGACTTCGCGTCAACAGAGATGAGCTGGCAAAATAACTTGAAGAAGACAAGCACGATCGGAAGTAGCCATCGGAGACATGAGCAAGACTTGAAGAGTTTGGCAATGTTGAAGATTTATTGACCTTTAGAAGACGAAGCCCCTGTTATATACCTACGTTAGATGCGACGATTGTGAGCTGTCATTTGTTTGAAGATTTTCCGATAGCCACAAATAAAATATGTCTCTTCAAAACTATTGTTTGCATTGTGTGAATCCTTCTCTATCTCTCTTATCTCACCCCAAAAACCATGGACCCAATAGAGGATGAATGGAGATGAACCCATATTTTCTGGACCGATGAGTCAATTGGAGACAGACCGATGGATTTAGAACATGGAGGATCACGTGAAGAATAACACTATAGCCGGAAAGGATATGACTCAGCATACTCTTCAGTGCTTTGAAAGAGGTGCTGCTGCTTGGTGGAGGATGTAACAAACCAACAATGGATGGCAGAGAGTAACCACTTGGGAGGAATTTAAGTTGACTCTGCTAAAGTCTCGTATTGTGTCCCCGAAATTGAAGCCTTATGGA
This sequence comes from Triticum urartu, assembly GCF_056163025.1. Taxonomy (NCBI): domain Eukaryota; kingdom Viridiplantae; phylum Streptophyta; class Magnoliopsida; order Poales; family Poaceae; genus Triticum; species Triticum urartu. The sequence continues at coordinate 211,270,830 of NC_141874.1, forward strand.
AAGGATATGAAGAAACCTTGTGCATGCAAGATTTGTGGAGAAATAGGACACACCCATAAAGAACACAAGGATGAATGCCCTAATTGTGAAGGAATTCACCCAGTCGAAGAATGCCCAACTAGGCAGATTACTTGTTTCTTGTGTGAAGGGACTACCCACTATCCTGCTCAGTGTCACATTTACCCCATGGTACGAAGAACCGTACAACAGAAGAAAGAAGTAAAGAAAGTAGCCCTTATGGAAATTTTAGAAGAATCCGTGATGAAGGAAGATGTCAGGGACACATCCAAAGAAGAACCAATTAAACCCTGCACCAAGTCATGCTATTCATGTGGAGAAGAAGGACACATCTCCCAGAATTGTATGAATGGGGATCTAGTAGAATTCTCGACAGAGGAAGTAGAGTATGACCCACAAGAATAGAAGCCATGATTGGCATGGAAAGGTCCAGGAAGAGAAGTAGATTGGATTCCAGGAAGGACCTGAGTCATATCACCTGGTACAGGTGCAAGGAGTCAGGGCACTACCTGAGCAGTTTCCCAAAAAGGAAACCTCGAGACTTGTCAGAAGTAATATGTTTTCGTTGTAATGGAGCAGGGAATTTTGCCAGAGAATGCCCCAAGGAGAAGGAGACTTGTGATAATTAGTGGTGTCTGTGAGAAGTATAGCAGTAGTAGAGAGAATATTTCTTTAGTATTTAGGTGTTGAGTTGAGGCATGTAAAGGAAATGCAGGAGATGGTAATAAGTTGAGAATCAATAAATTTAGCATCGTTGGTACTGATTTGGATTTTATGAGTTGTTACTCTATCAAGAAAGATTTTGACCATTTTCGAGGATATGAGAAATATGGTCTATGGAAGATTGGAGCATTTTAAGGGTGGTAGTACCCTGTGAGGAGATTTGACCTGTGGATAGGATTATGATATTCCACGGAGTGGACTTCATAAGTATGAGTTTTATCTTGATATGTTGGATACCCCAAGAACATGAAGGGATGAAGTACTATTGGATATAAAGGAGATATGATGTTGGTAATATGGAACAATTGTGACTCTAGGATGATTCTGTGTAATCCCGTCTTAGTTTGGAACCAATAAAAGGAAGAGAGACAATACAATTGGATGGATTTAAGAATGCTAGAAAGCTGGATGTTGGAATAATGATCATTTGCCCCGTTGATGAGTTCAAGGTTTGCAAGTGATGAGATGGGCCATAACCCACAGGCCCCAGGACCTGCCAAGAAGCAAGCACACTATTGCTAAAGGAAAAACCCTGGAAGAAGTTACGTTTATCGGCAGACGATCTTATAGAGTAACGCAAAACCTTAGAGTTGTGAAGAAACGATAGATGTTTGTTTGGCTTGTAGAATCAATGGATTTATCCGAACTTGGTTCATCGACAAGAGAAATTCTCCAATGCTTGAGAGGATAACCGAGTGTTAGAATGCGAGATTCGCTAAACCATGTAGAAGGTAATGATTTGGGTGCGGGATGGATTGATCACCATACCGACTTACTCTTATTATTCGCCTTGCTATATGGGATCATAAATCTGAGTGACTTACCTATAGTAGAGAGATGACGATATTAAGCCTTGTTTGAACCATAGAATGGCATAAGTATTTTCCCCTTGTACAAGGCAGCTGATGTCAAATCGTAGGTCATATGGTGAGGATCAACCCAGACCCATTTCCTGCAGGAGAAACCATAAATTGTTGACCACCATGAGACATCGATAGTTGTTTAGTATTGGCGCCAGACCCGTCAACTGAGAACACCCAATCTCGGAATAACCTTACCAAGATGAAAGGACAGAAGGATTGCGGTAAAGGTTATGCCACTACCGGAAGAGACCAGAGAAGGAATTTTCCCAAGAATTTGAGAACACCGGCCCCGTCAAGAATAATAATGGAGTATACGAGTATTGATGGGACCGTAACAATGTTTCTAAGGGTGGTAGCACCCCAGAACCCCTGTGATGATCGAAGGATTTTGGGAAGACCCCCAAACCTAACCTATTTCTTTCTACCCTCTCCGAATCTCGAGGACGAGATTCATCTTAAGGGTGGCATGTTTGTAACATCCCAAAATTTGGGAATGTTATAATAAATAGATAGATAGATTGTTTGTTCGATTGTTATGTGATTGATTGAGTGAAATTCAAAACTTTTTTAAAGTTAAATGAGAGGGAATAAAAGGACTTTCCCAAAATTTCACCTTTTTGCATTTTGATCTGCGTGAATTCAAATTCTTTTCAAATACAAAACCCTCGAGAGAAGATGATATGACTTCTTCCATTTAATTAAATGAAAAGGGTTTTTTGAAAAGATTTGAATTTTATTTGGAAATATTTCAAATTCAGAAACTTTAAGCAGCTCAATGATTTTTATGAGAGAAGATAAAATGACTTCTTCAAAATATATGAAATACGAGTTGGAAGTTTAAAAGGATCAAATTTAAAGTCCGTTTGAAATTATTTTCAATTTGGAGTTATTTGAGTTTTATTCAAATTATTTTTCTCCAAAAATAAAATAAATGGAAAATAGGGTAAAATGATTCCCTACATCAGAAAATTGGGGAGAAATAATTTAGAAATCATTTTGGTATTTCTAAAATGATTTTTATTGGGTTTTATTGTAGAAGTAGCACTGTTTGAATTATTTGAATTTTTGCGAACTCTATTTGGCACTAGAGAAATGTTCATGTTGTAGAAAATCTTGTTCTAAAAATTTTGATATATAATATGCCTATATAAAATTATATTTTATTATCGTTATCCAGTTTTTTTATATAAAAAAAGAAAAAACATCTACGCGTGTGCGTGGAACTAACCGCCGCCCAAAGGCGTAGCATAGCAGCAGGCCGGCCGTTTTTCTTCTGTTTTCTTTTGTCTTTTTATTTTATTTTATTTTATTTTCGTTATTGTTTAGTTTTTTTTAAAAACAAATTTCAGAAAAAAATAGACTTCGGAAAAAAATGCAGCCCGTGTAGCGCGCGCGGCTGGCCGAGGCCTATAGGCCCATGCGAGGTGTTAGCCTTTTTTTTCTCTGTTTCGTATATTTTCGTCCACATTTAGTCCCACATTGCCTAGCCTTTGACCATTAAACTTGTTTTCCACCTATAAATATAGACCCATAGAGCCTAAAAAATAACCCGATTCGGGTTAAATCAATATTTTGGTTTGACTAGATTCATTTAAGAAAAATGTTTTTCTCCTCTCCGGCGCGACTTCTGAAAATTGTCTCCTCTCTCCGAAGTCATTTTTTCTCTGCCTTATAAAGGTATATTTCTTTGTTTTTTTATACTTCCATAGTTTATTATTTTCTAGACTAGTACGATAAAATAATTAGATTACCAATTAGTCTCTGTATTTATACATTAGACCTAAAATTCTTTTAGCCATAGCTATTTTTTTCGTAAAACAGCTTGGCCCTCATTTTTCAAATAGCCATAACTTTTTACTCGTTCATCCAAATTAGATGAAACCAATGCCCACTTCTTCGTTACGATCTCCTCTATCCAGTAAAACAACTTAACCATGTTTTTGAAAGTTTTAAAATTTGAATTCAAATAGATGTATTCAAATTTCTTTTGTTCATAACTTGAGTTTTATAACTCTGATTTAGTTGATTCTTTTTGCAAACCGAAGCACTTGACCTAAACTTTATGAAAAGGCTAAATTCACATAATTTTGGTACTGTTACAAATTGTTTTATGTTGCAAGAGTTATTTGCTTGGTTTTGATGTTTTCCGATCTGTCTTCTTCGTTCTTCCCGATCTTCTGAGTGATTGCTTATGTCTGGTTACTATTGCTTGCTTACGATAGATTGACCAGAGTGTGACGAGTAGAACTATCTAGAGTTTTGAGTGCGAATCATCTTCATCAACAGTACATGCAAGTTCACACTTTGATCATATCCCTTTCGTACCCAGTTTTATTGCATTAGTTTCACCCTCAAACATTCCATGATTAGGATGTGTTTAACATGTGGGTTGGGAAGTAGTTGATGAGGTAGAACCTATTGCCCTGTTATCATCAAACCCTTGGGAGTTACTTTTATGTTATGCTTATATTGCCATGCTATGCTCATAGACGTGGATTGGGTTTGAGTGTATCCATGACAGATGTGAGATTATTAATTAATGGTTCAACTTAAGGTGGTTACTTTAATACACATCTAGGTGGATTGGTTACGGCACCTGGAGAACCCAGTGCTTGCCCAAGGGGATCCCGGAGGACCCGTGTGATCACCCTATGGAATGCCACCCAGGCTCAAAGGGATCATAAGATTATTGATGCTAGAAACTTCCGTGTGCAGCCACAAGCTATTATGGGCTCTAGCATAGTTGAGTAAGTTGCGTGAAGCTCTTGAAGAGATAGACTAGCAGATGTAGGGGGTCGTAGGTGGTATAGTCTATCCGGAGTAGAGAGTTAATGCTTTTGAAAGACTGTGTCTCGATCATCCGTTTCTCAAACACCATATAGTGCGAGAAATCCAACGGAGGAGATCGAGTCTTGTGGGGAAAAGTGCGCAAACCTCTGCAGAGTGTACAAACTAGTCATGGTTAGCCGTGTCCCCCGTTATGGACAATTTTGAGTCTCTGGTCTTTGGATATTCATGTTGATCTCAACACTTTAATGATTAATTTGATTGGGTTAATAATTATTATTTTGGGATTGAGTTGGAGGAACCTTCTTAATAATTTTCAACCAACTTTGTAGTTAAATAAAATATATTCCTTTGCAGTAGGGAAAAATTGGCTTTTTGCAAAAACATTATAACCATAGAGCTTTTCCACCAGCCATATATGCATGTAGTGATAGCTATTATTCATCATTATCCTATGGTGTGAATTTGCCAGTACATTCAATGTACTGGCCCTTTGTGGCTGCAACGTCTCATGTTGCAGGAAATCTTACGACGAGTAAGTGATACGTTAGGGTTACGATTTCTACACTCAACTTTGTCGTTGGTGTTGATGGGAATCCACAACCTTGTTACTTCCGCTATTTGGATTGAGGTAATAGTACTTACGTTATTTTATACACGTGATTTACCTCTGTTATAAATCCTCGAGTACTGTGTGTGTCAGCATACCGATCCAGGGATGACACTTAAGCACAGAGACTTGACCGTCTAAGGCCGGGTCGCTACAAGATGGTATCAGATCACATGTTGACTGTAGGACGTGACCCTAGAAATTGGCAAGCCCATAGGAAAGATTTTCTCTACAACTTCATTTTCAAAAGATCTTTCACATCTCTTCTCTTCTGAGCTTATTCAAATATTCCCTTTTAGTGAGACCATACCCCTTTTTCCTTTTTAACCACACGAAGATTTGGCTGATGATACCACTTCAAGAAGTACAAGATATCGGACAACTAAGACCACTACGGAACAAAGAAGATTTTACCGTGCATCTGAATAATGGGAACTACAACGGTTGAAGACTCCAAAGACTAGGAGAATTTGAAGGCCCTAAAGAATTTTCAGATTTGGTATGACCTAGGAAGGCTACCTTGGTGGAACTCATCAGACTATTAAAGCTGTCGATATCCGAGATCAAGGTGTACCGGAGAAAGACCGGAACATGAAGTATTAGAACTCAAAGTTTTGCCAAGAAAACCCTAAGGCAGGATATATCAACTATGGAATGATAGCTCATGGCAATGACAAGAGCAGAAACACGGCTATCCATGATGTTATCATCCGCTTATGCTATTGTCGCCGTGCTGAGATGAACATGCATTTCATCAGAAGGATTGGATGGTAGAAGGCTAATGGAGCATCTATGAGCAAAGGATGAAGTTTTAACCTTAGCTGGTGTATCGCCAGGATCTGGAGTGTTACATCAAGAAGTTAAGATGGACCTGCAGGAAGCAGTATTTGATAAGGAAGCGTTTCGTGAAGAACTCAGGACCCAGAAGCTGAAAGTAGCCAAGTTGGAGGAGCAAAACCTCGAGATACCGGAGATTCATCAAGAACTGAAGGACAACAGGAGCATGGTTCATGACAAGGAAGTCGAAACCCAGAAGTTTGGAACGCAACTCCAGAAATATTAAAGGACGCCATGAGAGACTTCGCGTCAACAGAGATGAGCTGGCAAAATAACTTGAAGAGGACAAGCACGATCGGAAGTAGACATCGGAGACATGAGCAATACTTGAAGAGTTTGGCGATGTTGAAGATTTATTGACCTTTAGAAGACAAAGCCCCTGTTATATAGCTATGTTAGATGTGACGATTGTGAGCTGTCATTTGTTTGAAGACAGCCACACATAAAATCTGTCTCTTCAAAACTATTGTTTGCATTGTGTGAATCCCTCTCTATCTCTCTTATCTCAACCCAAAAACCATAGACCCAATAGAGGATGAATGGAGATGAACCCATATTTTCTGGACCGATGAGTCAATTGGAGACAGACCGATGGATTTAGAACATGGAGGATCACGTGAAGAATAACACTATAGCCGGAAAGGATATGACCCAGCATACTCTTCTGTGATTTGAAAGAGGTGTTGCTAATTGGTGGAGGATGTAACAAACCAACAATGTTTGGCAGAGAGTAACCACATGGGAGGAATTTAAGTTGACTCTGCTAAAGTCTCGTCTTGTGTCCCAGAAATTGAAGCCTTATGGAAAGGATATGAAGAAACCTTGTGCATGCAAGATTTGTGGAGAAATAATACACACCCATAAAGAACACAAGGATGAATGCCCTAATTGTGAAGGAAGTCACCCAGTTGAAGAATGCCCAACTAGGCAGATTACTTGTTTCTTGTGTGAAGGGACTACCCACTATCCTGCTCAGTGTCACATTTACCCCATGGTACGAAGAACCGTACAACAGAAGAAAGAAGTAAAGAAAGTAGCCCTAATGGAAATTTTAGAAGAACCCATGATGAAGGAAGATGTTGGGGACACACCCAAAGAAGAACCAATTAAACCCTGCACCAAGTCATGATATTCATGTGGAGAAGAAGGACACATCTCCCAGAATTGTAATGAATGGGGACCTAGTAGAATTCCCGACGGAGGAAGTAGAGTATGACCCACAAGAAATAGAAGCCATGATTGGCACGGAAAGGTCCAGGAAGAGAAGTAGATTGGATTCTAGGAAGGACCTGAGTCATATCACCTATTACAGGTGCAAGGAGTCAAGGCACTACCTCAGCAGTTGCCCAAAAAGGAAACCTCGAGAGTTGTCATAAGTAATATGTTTTCGTTGTAATGGAGCAGGGCATTTTGCTAGAGAATTCCCCAATGAGAAGGAGACTTGTGATAATTAGTGGTGCCTGTGAGAAGTATAGCAGTAGTAGAGAGAACATTTCTTTAGTATTGAGGTGTTGAGTTGAGGCATGTAATGGGCATGCAGGAGATGGTAATAAGTTGAGAATCAATAAATTTAGCATCGTTGGTACTGATTTGCATTTTATGAGTTGTTACTCTATCAAGAAAGATTTTAACCATTTTCGAGGATATGGGAAATATGGTCTATGGAAGATTGGAGCATTTTAAGGGTGGTAGTACCATGTGATGAGATTTGACATGTGGATAGGATTATGATATTCCACGGAGTGGACTTCATAAGTATGAGTTTGATCTTGATATGTTGGATACCCTAAGAACATGAAGGGATGAAGTACTATTGGATATAAAGGAGATATGATGTTGGTAATATGGAACAATTGTCACTCCAGGATGATTCTGAGTAATCACGTCTTAGTTTGGAACTAATAAAAGGAAGAGAGACAATACAATTGGATGGATTGAAGAATGCTAGGAAGCTGGATGTTGGAATAATGATCATTTGCCCCGATGATGAGTTCAAGGTTTGCAAATGATGAGATGGGCCATAACCCACAGGCACCAGGACCTGCCAAGAAGCAAGCACACTCTTGCTGAAGGAAAAACCCTGGAAGAAGTTACGTTTATCGGCAGACGATTTTATAGAGTAACGCAAAACCTTAGAGTTGTGAAGAAATGATAGATGTTTGTTTGGCTTGCAGAATCAATGGATTTATCCGAACTTGGTTCGTCGACAAGAGAAATTCTGCAATGCTTGAGAGGATGACCGAGTGTTAGAATGCGAGATTCGCTAATCCATGTAGAAGGTAATGATTTGGGTGCGGGATGGATTGATCACCATACCGACCTACTCTTATTATTCGCCTTGCTATATGGGATGGTAAATCTGAGTGACTAACCTATAGTACAGAGATGACGATATTAAGCCTTGTTTGAACCATAGAATGGTATAAGTATTTCCCCCTTGTACAAGGCAGCTGATGCCAAATCGGAGGTCATACGGTGAGGATCAACCCAGACCCATTTCCTGCAGGAGAAACCATAAATTGTTGACCACCATGAGACATCGATAGTTGTTTAGTATTGGCGCTAGACCCGTCAGCTAAGAAGACCCAATCTCGGAATAACCTTACCAAGATGAAAGGACAGAAGGATTGCGGTAAAGGTTATGCCACTACCGGAAGAGCCCAGAGAAGGAATTTTCCCGAGAATTTGAGAAGACCGGCCCCGTCAAGAATAAGGATGGAGTATATGAGTATTGATGGGACCGTAATAATGTTTCTAAGGGTGGTAGCACACCAGACCCCCTGTGATGATCGAAGGATATTGAGAAGACCCGCAAACCTAACCTATTTCTTTCTAGCCTCTCCGAATCTCGAGGACGAGATTCATCTTAAGGGTGGTAGGTTTGTAACATCTCAAAATTCTAAATTTTGGAATGTTATAATAAATAGATAGATTGATTGTTTGTTTGATTGTTTTGTGATTAATTGAGTGAAATTCGAAACTTTTTGAAAGTTAAATGAGAGGGAATAAAAGGACTTTCCCAAACTTTCACCTTTTTGCATTTTGATCTCTGTGAATTCAAATTCTTTTCAAATACAAAACTCTCGAGAGAAGATGATATGACTTCTTCCATTTAATTAAATGAAAAGGGGTTTTTAAAAAGATTTGAATTTTATTTGGAAATATTTCAAATTCGGAAACTTTAAGTAACTCAATGATTTTCATGAGAGAAGATAAAATGACTTCTTCAAAATATATGAAATACGAGTTGGAAGTTTAAAAGGATTAAATTTAAAGTCCGTTTGAAATTATTTTCAATTTGGAGTTCTTTTGGTTTTATTCAAATTATTTTTCTCCTAAAATAAAATAAATATAAAATAGGGTAAAATGATTCCATACATCAGAAAATTGGAGAGAAATAATTTTGAAATCATTTTGGTATTTCTAAAATGATTTTAATTGTGTTTTATTGTAGCAGTAGCACTGTTTGAATTATTTGAATTTTTATGAATTCTATTTGGCATTAGAGAAATGTTCATCCTGTAGAAAATCTTTTTCTGAAAATTTTGATATATAATATGCCTATATAAAATTTTATTTTATTATCCTTATCCAGTTTTTTTTGTTTCTATATAAAAAAAGAAAAATAATTACGCGTGCGCCTGGAACTAACCGCCGCCCACAGGCGTAGCATAGCAGCAGGCCGGCCTGTTTTTATTTTGTTTTCTTTTGTCTTTTTATTTTATTTTATTTTCGTTAATGTTTAGTTTTTTCTGAAACAAATTTCAGAAAAATAGACGTCGGAAAAAATAAATGCAGCCCGTGTACCGCGCGTGGCCGGCCGAGGCCTTTAGGCCCATGTGAGACGTTAGCCTTTTTCTTCTCTGTTTCGTATATTTTTGTCTACATTTAGTCCCACATTGCCTAGCCTTTGACCATTAAACCTGTTTTTCACCTATAAATATAGATCCATAGAGTCTAAAAATCATTCGATTCGGGTTAAATCAATATTTTGGTTTGACTAGATTCATTTAAGAAAAATATTTTTCTCCTCTCCGGCACGACTTCTGAAAATTGTCTCCTCTCTCCGAAGTCATTTTTTCTCTGCCTTATAAAGGTATCTTTATTTGTTTTTTATACTTCCATAGTTTATTATTTTCTAGACTAGTACGATAAAATAATTAGATTACCAATTAGTCTCTGTATTTATACATTAGACCTAAAATTCTTTTAGCCGTACCTATTTTTCTTCCGTAAAACAGCTTGGCTCTGATTTTTCAAATAGCCATAACTTTTTACCCGTTCATCCAAATTAGATGAAACCAACGCCCACTTCTTCATTACGATATCCTCTATCCAGTAAAACAACTTAAACATGTTTTTGAAAGTTTTAAATTTGAATTCAAACAGATTTCTATTCAAACTTCTTTTGTTCATAACTTGAATTTTATAACTCCGATTTAGTTGATTCTTTTTGCAAACCGAAGCTCTTGACCTAAACTTTCTGATAAGGCCAAATTCACATAATTTTGGTACTGTTAGAAATTGTTTTATGTTGCAAGAGTTATTTGCTTGGTTTTGATGTTTTCCGAACTGTCTTCTTCGTTCTTCCCGATCTTCTGAGTGATTGCTTATGTGTGGTTACTATTGCTTGCTTACGATAGATTGACCGGAGTGTGACGAGTAGAACTATCAAGAGTTTTCAGTGCGAATCATCTTCATCAATAGTACATGCAAGTTCACACTTTGATCATATCCCTTCCATACCCAGTTTTATGCATTAGTTTCACCCTCAAACATTGCATGATTAGGATGTGTTTAACATGTGGGTTGGGAAGTAGTTGATGAGGTAGAACCTATTGCCCTGTTATCATCAAACCCTTGGGAGTTACTTCTATGTTATGCTTATATTGCCATGCTATGCTCGTAGACGTGGATTGGATTTGAGTGTATCCATGACAGATGTGAGATTATTAATTAATGGTTCAACTTAAGGTGGGTACTTTAATACACATCTGGGTGGATTGGTTGGGGCACCTAGAGAGCCCAGTGCTTGCCCAAGGGGATCTCGGAGGACCCGTGTGATCACCCTATGGAATGCCACCCAGGCTCAAAGGGATCATAAGATTATTCATGCTAAAAACTTCCGTGTGCAGCCACAAGCTATTATGGGCTCTAGCATAGTTGGGTAAGTTGCGTGAAGCTCTTGAAGAGATAGACTAGCAGATGTAGGGGGTTGTAGGTGGTATAGTCTATCCGGAGTAGAGAGTTAATGCTTCTGAAAGACTGTGTCTCGGTCATCCGTTTCTCAAATACCATGTAGTGCAAGAAATCCAACAGAGGAGATCATGTCTTGTGGGGAAAAGTGTGCAAACCTCTGCAGAGTGTACAAACTAATCATGGTTAGCCGTGTTCCCGGTTATGGACAATTTTGAGTCTCTGGTCTTTGGATATTCATGTTGATCTCAACACTTTAATGATTAATTTGATTGGGTTAATGATTATTATTTTGGGATTGAGTTGGAGGAACCTTCTCAATAATTTTCAACCAACTTTGTAGTTAACAAAAATATATTCCTTTGCAGTAGGGAAAAATTGGCTTTTTGAAAAAACATTATAACCATAGAGCTTTTCCACCAGCCATATATGCATGTAGTGATAGCTATTATTCATCATTATCCTATGGTGTGAATTTGCCAGTACATTCAATGTACTGGCCCATTGTGGCTGCAACGTCTCATGTTGCAGGAAATCTTATGACGAGTAAGTGATACATTTGGGTTGCGATTTCTACACTCAACTTTTCCGTTGGTGTTGATGGGAATCCACTACCTTGTTACTTCCACTATTTGGATTGAGGTAATAGTATTTACGTTATTTTATACATGTGATTTACCTCTGTTATAAATCCTCAAGTACTGTGTGTGTCAGCATACCGATCTAGGGATGACACTTAAGCACAGAGACTTGACCGTCTGAGGTCGGGTCGCTACAGTAAGCCTGGACAAACTCTTATATAAAGTAAAGCGCTCCCGAGGACACATGGGAATTATCGTCAAGCTAGTTTTCATCAAGTTCATATGATTCACGTTCGGTACTTTGATAATTTGATATGTGGGTGGACCAGTGCTTGGGTACTGTCCTTCCTTGGACAAGCATCTGCTACCTCTTGAGCACTGCGTTGGTTTTCCCTTAAATAGGAAAGGGTGATGTAGCAAAGTAGCGTAAGTATTTCCCTTAGTTTTTGAGGACCAAGGTATCAATCCAGTAGGAGACTACACGCAAGTCCCTCTGTAACGCCCTCGATGCGGCTATATCTCCCACGTGTCGAAGCACGACTTAGAGGCATAACCGCATTGAAAGCAATGTCGCAAGTGAGGTAATCTTCACACAACCCATGTAATACAATGGGGGAAAAGATACATAGTTGGCTTACAATCGCCACTTCACACAATTACATGAATAAAGCATTACATCATCCAAATACAATCAAGGTCCGACTACGGAACCAAAATAAAAGAAGACTACCCCAAATGCTACACAGATCCCTGATCGACCCCAACTGGGCTCCACTACTAATCAACTGGAAAACGGAACAACATAAAGAACACGATCTTCATCGAGCTCCTCCTTTGAGCTTGGTTGCGTCATCTACACGGTTCAACGGCACCTGCAAGATGGTTTTGGAAGTATCTGTGAGTCACGGGGACTCAGCAATCTCACACCCTCGCGATCAAAACTATTTAAGCTTATGGGAAGGGTAAAAAGGTATGAGGTGGAGCTGCAGCAAGCGACTAGCATATATGGTGGCTAACATACGCAAATGAGAGCGAGAAGAGAAGGCAAAAGCACGGTCGAACAACTATGATCAAGAAGTGATCCTGGAACAACCTACGTCAAGCATTACTCCAACACCGTGTTCACTTCCCGGACTCTGCTGGAAAGAGACCATCACGGTAACACACGCGGTTGGTGCATTTTAATTAAGGTCAACTTCAGGTTTTCTACAACCGAACGTTAACAAATTCCCATCTGCCCATAACCGCGGGCACGGCTTTTGAAAGTTCAAATCCCTGCAGGGGTGTCCCAACTTAGCCCATCACAAGCTCTCACGGTCAACGAAGGATATTCCTTCTAGCGGGAAGACCCGATCAGGCTCGGAATCCCGGTTACAAGACATCCTCGACAATGGTAAAACAAGTCCAGCAAGACCGCCCGATGTGCCGACATCTTGATCGGAGCTGCACATATCTCGTTCTCAGGGCAACACCGGATGAACACTACGTATAGCTAAAACCAGCCCTCAAGTTTCCCCGAGGTGGCGCCGCAAGTGGCTCTGTTTCGGACCAACACTTAGACAAGCACTGGCCCGGGGGGTTAAAATAAAGATGACCCTCGAGATGCGCAACTCCCAAGGGAAAAGGCTAGGTGGCGAATGGTAAAACCAAGGTTGGGCCTTGCTGGAGGAGTTTTATTCAAGGCGAACTGTCAAGGGGTCCCTATTATAACCCAACCGCGTAAGGAACGCAAAATCCGGGAACATAACACCGATATGACGGAAACTAGGGCGGCAAGAGTGGAACTAAACACCAGGCATAAGGCCGAGCCTTCCACCCTTTACCAAGTATATAGATGCATTAATTAAATAAGAGATATTGTGATATCCCAACAAGTAAACAATGTTCCAACAAGGAACGATCTCCATGTTCCGACAAGGAACAAACTTCAATCTTCACCTGCAACTAACAACGCTATAAGAGGGGCTGAGCAAAGCGGTAACATAGCCAATCAACGGTTTGCTAGGACAAGGTGGGTTAGAGGCTTGGTTCAACAATATAGGGGGCATGAAAAGCAAGTGGTAGGTATCGCAGCATAGGCATAGCAAAAGAGCGAGCATCTAGCAAAGAAAAGATAGAAGTGATTTCGAGGGTATGGTCATCTTGCCTGAAATCCCGCAAGGAAGAAGAACGAGTCCATGAAGAAGACAAATGGACGAAGTCGAACGGATCCTCACAAAAGCGACGTTATCGGAACTAATCCGAAGAAGCAACACCGGAAAGAAGCAAACAACATGGTAAACAACCATCACATAAACATGGCATGATGCACAATCAAGTATGATGCATGTCCGGTTTAAAGAGGCATGGCATGGAAAAGTGCACAAACAAACCCTACAGATTAAGTGGAGCTCAACATGCAACTCCGTTGCATATTGACGAAACACCACATCAATTATTTAGTTCTCTCTCGTTTAGGTACCCAACAATATCAAATGTTGATTAACATGGCAAGAGGTGAGGCATAACAAAACTACACCATCTAAACAATTTAAATGGGGCCGGATATAACAAATAACGAATCCGGTAGATCCCCATATGCCTTAGTAATTTAATGCAACAACAATTTAAACATTTTAATTGTTGTTATCATGATGTGGATGACATGAGCAAGTTTTATGCAATTTTTATTAAAAGTTGTCAAGAGCATTACGAAGCATTTGTCATCGTGGCGGAAAGAAAAGGGGTGCCACGACAACGATAACAAAAACGGTGCCACTGCAACGTTCCGGTTCCGGTAACTCGATTGAGATACCGATGCAAAGGAGAAGTGTGCGGATGCGTGCAAAAGATGGTGGGGCACTCCCGGATATCAGGTGCCCCATGAGTCGACGACGGTGACAAGGCAAAAGAGGGGCAACGTGCACCGACAATTCGGGCACGGCGCAAGCTCGAGCATCTCATACATCACACATGCATTCGTTCATGGGCGGTCGTCTCGGGGTTATACCTTCGAAGAGTGCATTATCGGAGGGGTTCGAGTTTGATGTGGTGTAGGGGAAGTAGACGTTCTTGGGACGTTCGTAGTGGAAGTAGTCGTTCTCGCATGCTCTAGGGTTGAGGGTAGAGGTCCTCACGATCTCGACGACGGTAGTGGTACATGTAGGCGGTAGACGAACTTGACGGTTCCGTTACCCGGTTCTTCGAAGACGGAAGTAGTTGTACACGTTTGTTCAGAGGGGTACTTGATGACTCCAATGTCTTCGGGGCGACGGTAGTGGTACACACGAAGGTAGTCGGACTTGATTGATCCGAGGGCTCCGGACGTCGTGGTACTTGTCGAACCGGGTCTTGAGACATACTAGGCATCGGTGCCTTCGAGGAACTCGGTGTGTCCAAAACATAGCAAAACAAAGTCCCGGTTGCGGTCATGTGAATGTTCAGTGGAGACGAACTTGCAGGTCTTGCCGAACTGAAGGGGTACTTGGCATTTTGCAATCCGATATCCAGGGTCAAACATGTAGTCTTTCTCCGCGACTCCGCGTAGTTGTTCACATCTTCGTGTTGTAGTCGAAATGAGTTCATACTTGGGTTTCCTGGAACTTGGCGGGCACGAGGTCCAGGAGAGGAAATCGGGAGGCGACGTTGGACGACAGAGACGACACGGGCTCCTGCTCCTGCGAGACTTCAGCCAGCGGCGAAACTGCTCCGGCTAGGCACGAGGAGGGGAAGCAGAGCAGGAAGCAAGGAGCTACGATGGGGCAGCAGCTGGCAACAGCTCTGGTGACCGACGTGGTTGAGGACGGAGGCGAAGAAGAGAGGCTCGCGAGCAGAGGATGCAGGGTCGAGCCGACTCGGGGGCGGAGGCAGGGGATCGGCGTCTCGCGCGACACAGGGGCGAGGAGGCTCGCAGCGGAGGTCCAGGACCCGGCGCGATGGAGAAGTACGATGGCTGCAGGCACAGGTGGAGGAGGAGCTGTAGGAGAGTGGCCGGAGACACGGCGCTGCTCGCTGGCGCGAGGGGAGAGGGGCGACGGGCGTGCGGCTCCAGGGACGGCGTGGCTCGGGGCTCGCGCGCCAAGGCGCCAAGGCGAGGTGGAGGAGGAGCTGAGGACGGGGATGCCGACGTGATTGCGCGCACAGGGCGGCGACGGACCGGAGAGCGGACGGCAGAGGCGGAGAGCTTCGGGCTCGGCTGCCTGAGGCCATGGAAGACGTCGACGTGGACTTGGGGGGCGCCAGTGACGCTTGGTGCGATGCAGGGCCTCGCTACTCCCCCTGGTGAGGCAAGGACGAAGGAGGGAAACAGGAGGGGCGCTGCGAGCGAGAGAGGGTGAGGGAGAGTGCGAGGGAATCGGGGGGAGAGAGGTGGATCGAGCAGCGCGAGGCTGGCGGCATGAGGGAAGAAGCGAGGGAGATGGGGGTTAGATGGGATCGGGGCCTAGGGTTAGGAATTAGGTGGGCCTGGCCTTGGGCCGACGCGTGAGGAAGGGAGGCCCAGGAGGGTAGTGGTGCAGGCCTGGCCAGGGGTGCAGTCCGCCTCTCTTCCTAAATATCTCTCTTTTCCCATTTAAAAAGAAAACAGAAAAGAGAAGGAAAAGAAAGAGAAGGTTGGGGTGGAAACTGGGCATGGGGATAATTTTACTAGACTCACAAAAATGATCTTGATCCAAGAAAAGTATAAATGGGCATGTACCATGTTTGGATTGGAACTCGTTTGAATTAAATTCAAATGAGTTCGAATAAGAAGTGGGCGTTAGAAAGGTCCCAAAATGTTGAGATTTTTGGTAGACCTCCGGAAAAAGATAAAAGAATTTATGGGTGAAGTTTGAGGAGCAAACTCGAAGCAGAAAAGACATGTGATTATTTGCAAGTGTGTTCATGGGTGATTCCGAAAATGGAATATTCAATATAGCTCCCTAATATCGGGAGGATATGTTATAAAGAGAATCATCATGCGAATTCCCTCGGTTTAAATGGACCAAAGATCCATGCAATTTATTTAGTTGATCTGAGATGCAAAGATTAATGACATGATGGCATGATGACATGATGCAAATGCACATGATGCAAAGATGAATGCAATGAACCAAACAAGTCACACGACGAAACCCGGAAACCCTGGAAGGCATCTGAAGCTCCAGTCTTGGGGCGTCACAACACTCCACCACTACGAGAGGATCTCGTCCCGAGATCTAGGATGGCACCGGAGGGAAACGGAAGAGGAAGAGAAAAGGTAAAACTAAGTTGCTTCTTTGACAAAGAGTGAAACCAAGGAACCTTGCGAGGTTGAACAAATTTGAGAAAGAACACAACGAAGGTGAATAAGGTCAAAAACACTCCAATAGAAAAGAGGAACAAAGAACATTGGGAAAAACCTTGAGGTTGGAGGGCAAGATATATATTGAAACCACTCCAGTTAAGAAGTTAAGCAAGACTTGATAATATTAAAAGAACTTGAGCAAAAGGGTACAACACTCCGGTTAAATGGATAAGCATGAAAAGAACAAGAACCTGACAAGAACAGAAGAAGGTTTGAATAGAGCAATATCACAATGCCTCCGGAACAGAAGTGAGAATGGAATGGAATGAACGACGAGAAACAAGATCTTGGGGGAGCACGCTTAGAACAAATGGTAGAACGGAGTTGTTGGAAAACCAACAACGAAAAGAATAAGCTTGATATGGTCTTTTGGAATACATTTCAAATTATGAGGTGACAACCTGCCACTCACGGGAAAAGAATTGGATTGATAAGAACAAAGAGACGAGAAACTTATTTCACCGGGAGGATAAACGAAGAACTTGGATCATTTATAAGTACCATAAGTAGCAACAATCCTTAGGGAAGGCTTTAGGTGTGCCATGACACAAGATAACTCCAATGAAGAGATTGATGGATTTAAAATACCCCATTCTTAACAACCTGTGAATCATGAAACATGAATTCAAATTATCAAGAATGACATAATACCAGCTCAAATGATACGGTAGAAGGAATTGCACTCCGGATTGCAAGAAGAAGAAAGCTTGAACTCCTCTGAAAATAATCTTGATGAATGTTTCTATAACGGATTAAGTCCTTGATGAACTATCATGTAGAACTCCACGAAGAACTCCGTTAAACAAAAGAATGATCAAACGGAAGGAAAGAGAAGTTGAAAACACAAAGTGAAACCTTGTAATGATTAGATGCATCTCCGTGATAATTAGAGCTTGGTACTCCGAGAAAGAAAAGATGAACAAAAGAAAATCAAGAATTTGATGAGCCTCTGGAATAAAGAATTAAATTCACTCGATGAAACAAGAATAAGAATTACATTATGCTTATCCTTCACCAATTCAAATTGATGACAACCAATGGAATTGGCATACTACTTATTCTCGTAGAAAGGATTAAGATAGATAATGCGCAAACTTGAAGAGGCCTTCGATGATCCACCGGTAGGATTTGAAAGAACGGAAGTATGATAACGTAAGAAGAGGAATCTTGAACAAACCACCGTAAGAATTGAAAATGAACAAAGAAAAGATAAAGAAACACCGGAAAGAATTAGCAAATGAACGAAGAAGCTTGAGGGGATTTAGATACATCAGAACAAAGAGATCAAGAACTGATTAGAGGATATTTGATTGATGCACCGGTAAGATAGGAGAATGATAACTGACAGCTGAGAATGAATAAACCTGAATTGATGGACTCCAGATAACAAACTGAGAAGACTCTTGACTCCGGATAGGTGAAAAGAATTCTCACGATCAAAACAATTATGAGAGGATGGCAACAAGCTAGAATCACAAATCTTGAAGAGAATGGAGCAAGATTAAAGAGAAACTCTTCTTCGGTCTTCAAAATTCGAGAATGACGACGAGAAACACCACCATGAATTATTTAGACACTCTGAAATGAAGAATGGAAAGGTTGAGCCAACGATGAAAAGAATTTTGAAAGATCTTGGAGAAATACATTTGATTGATGGTAAATCATTCTTATGTCAAAATTCGAAAAGAATTTGAGAATACCTCCAAGAAAATAAGAAGAGTCAGGTAAGATCCTGGGAAAAGACCTATGGGTTAGGGACCACTCAAAAGAAACACCGTTGAAATGATTTAAAAGAGAGGTTGCACCGGTTGAATTAAATGGCTTGAATGAGGTGACATCCTCGAAAGATCTTGAACGAAAGCAGAGTGGAAACAGGAATCTTCTGAGATATCTTCGGCACTCCGAAACAAATGAATAGCGAGGAGTAGATGATTAAGAGGTGCACCAGTATGAGAAGGTATTGAAATGAGGAAAAGATATGATCAACAAAGCTTGTACTGGATCCGCCGGAGAAGAGAACGAGTGAAGAGTGACGAACTTGAAGCTCCGTTAGAATCTTCCTGAGAATCACCGGATAAGAACATTGACGAAAAAGAATGGAGACACTTCACATCCATAAGATGGATGCTTGATTAAGACATCTGAGTCCTTGAGGAAAAAGGGCAGGCGAGCTGGAAAACCAAAGACAATTTGGAGACGGATGAAAAGAACACCGTTGAGAAGAACTGATAATTGATCTTGCGGACGTTGAAAAAGAACGGATTCGCTTGAGGAGAAAACACACCAGTTTAAAAAGATTGACATGACAATCTAGATGATCAAGAAGGATTAGTATTCACATCGGAGTATGAGAACACCATTTGGGGAAGGTATGGAATCAACACTTGACTTCGAAGCAACTCGAATACCACAACTCAAAACAAAACAAAGGATTGGCTTGCAGAATAAGCCGGAACAAACATATGACTAAAATTTCCTCCGAAGTTTTCGTGGTGGGGCCTACATGGGCTCGATCGTATAGCACCATCATGTACAAGGCAGTGCACATGACATATGAAGCGTCCCCGAGTCGGCATAGCCAAGGACTCTTTAAGACACAATGAGACCACTGTAAAACCAACCGTGGATAGGCGGACCACTAGACGTCGAACCCCAATTTCATATCATACATCTGTCGGAAAGATATCCTAAGAGCTACTTGAATTCCCACTTATAAACTCCCGAAATTTTCCGGTTATGCAATCAGGTGTTGGGGATACAGGGGAAGCATAATATCTCACCCAAACTAGCAAATCCTACATCCGGCTGTATCCATCCTTCAACACATAACCAAGAAACCTTCGGAAATCATTTACCTCAACCTTCGAAAAGCATCCGTTATACAAGTTATGGCAATACTCCCGAACTCCCGCCCCAGTACTGGGTGGCATCGAGGTTATCTCACCAACAACTGCATAAAAGAGATTTTCGATGTCGGCGAAACTAATCTCAGGTATTCCAGAACTGCAACGATAAAACTATGACGACAACACCTCGGAGCTCAACTCCCCGGGACACTGCCACAAACCCTAAATGTCAGGAGGCACCAAGAACAATGTCCTCGTCACAAAACCATCGGAACGATTCCAAGATACCCGCGTGATCCTAAATTTTTTTTTAGTGAAATTTGAGAAGAGAAGAGTCAAAACTCTACGTCAGGATGCCTTACCAGAGCGATTAAGGGACTGAGGAGTAAAAAGAATTCCTAACTCTCCGATATATATAATCCTAAATGACTCAAAACATTTTTTTCTGGACTCAACTCGTCAGCTAATTAGATCAAGCAGTGGGGGCTCCTAAGGTCGGGGAAGGCTCTGATTACCAACTTGTAACGCCCTCGATGCGGCTATATCTCCCACGTGTCGAAGCATGACTTAGAGGCATAACCGCATTGAAAGCAATGTCGCAAGTGAGATAATCTTCACACAACCCATGTAATACAATAGGGGAAAAAGATACATAGTTGGCTTACAATCGCCACTTCACACAATTACATGAATAAAGCATTACATCATCCAAATACAATCAAGGTCCGACTATGGAACCAAAATAAAAGAAGACTACCCCAAATGCTACACAGATCCCCGATCGACCCCAACTGGGCTCCACTACTGATCAAATGGAAAATGGAACAACATAAAGAACACGATCTTCATCGAGCTCCTCTTTTGAGCTTGGTTGCATCATCTGCACGGTTCAACGGCACCTGCAAGCTGGTTTTGGAAGTATCTGTGAGTCACGGGGACTCAGCAATCTCACACCCTCGCGATCAAAACTATTTAAGCTTATGGGAAGGGTAAAAAGGTATGAGGTGGAGCTGCAGCAAGCGACTAGCATATATGGTGGCTAACATACGCAAATGAGAGCGAGAAGAGAAGGCAAAAGCACGGTCGAACAACTATGATCAAGAAGTGATCCTGGAACAACCTACGTCAAGCATTAATCCAACACCGTGTTCACTTCCCGGACTCCGCCAGAAAGAGACCATCACGGTAACACACGCGGTTGGTGCATTTTAATTAAGGTCAACTTCAGGTTTTCTACAACCGGACGTTAACAAATTCCCATCTGCCCATAACCGCGGGCACGGCTTTTGAAAGTTCAAATCCCTGCAGGGGTGTCCCAACTTAGCCCATCACAAGTCTCACGGTCAATGAAGGATATTACTTCTAGCCGGAAGACCCGATCAGGCTCAGAATCTCGGTTACAAGACATCCTCGACAATGGTAAAACCAGTCCAGCAAGACCGCCCGATGCGCCGACATCCTGATGGGAGCTGCACATATCTCGTTCTCAGGGCAACACCGGATGAACACTACGTACAGCTAAAACCAGCCCTCAAGTTTCCCCGAGGTGGCGCCGCAAGTGGCTCTGTTTCGGACCAACACTTAGACAAGCACTGGCTCGGGGGGGTTAAAATAAAGATGACCCTCGGGATGCGCGACTCCCAAGGGAAAAGGCTAGGTGGCGAATGGTAAAACCAAGGTTGGGCCTTGCTGGAGGAGTTTTATTCAAGGCGCACTGTCAAGGGTTCCCATTATAACCCAACCGCGTAAGGAATGCAAAATCCGGGAACATAACACCGATATGACGGAAACTAGGGCGGCAAGAGTGGAACAAAACACCAGGCATAAGGCCGAGCCTTCCACCCTTTACCAAGTATATAGATGCATTAATTAAATAAGAGATATTGTGATATCCCAACAAGTAAACAATGTTCCAACAAGGAACGATCTCCATGTTCCAACAAGGAACAAACTTCAATCTTCACCTGCAACTAACAATGCTATAAGAGGGGCTGAGCAAAGCGGTAACATAGCCAATCAACTGTTTGCTAGGACAAGGTGGGTTGGAGGCTTGGTTCAACAATATAGGGGGCATGAAAAGCAAGTGGTAGGTATCGCAGCATAGGCATAGAAAAAGAGCGAGCATCTAGCAAAGCAAAGATAGAAGTGATTTCGAGGGTATGGTCATCTTGCCTGAAATTCCGCAAGGAAGAAGAACGAGTCCATGAAGAAGACAAATGGAAGAAGTCGAACGGATCCTCACAAACGCGACGTTATCGGAACTAATCCGAAGAAGCAACACCGGAAAGAAGCAAACAACATGGTAAACAACCATCACATAAACATGACATGATGAACAATCAAGTATGATGCATGTCCGGTTTAAAGAGGCATGGCATGGCAAAGTGCACAAACAAACCCTACAAATTAAGTGGAGCTCAACATGCAACTCCGTTGCATATTGACGAAACACCACATCAATTATTTAGTTCTCTCTCATTTAGGTACCCAACAATATTAAATGTTGATTAACATGGCAAGAGGTGAGGCATAACAAAACTACACCATCTAAACAATTTAAATGGGGCCGGATATAACAAATAACGAATCCGGTAGATCCCCATATGCCTTAGTAATTTAATGCAACAACAATTTAAACATTTTAATTGTTGTTATCATGATGCGGATGACATGAGCAAGTTTTATGCATTTTTTATTAAAAGTTGTCAAGAGCATTACGAAGCATTTGTCATCGTGGCGGAAAGAAAAGGGGTGCCACGACAACGATAACGAAAATGGTGCCACTGCAACATTCCGGTTCCGGTAACTTGATTGAGATACCGATGCAAAGGAGAAGTGTGCGGATGCGTGCAAAAGATGGTGGGGCACTCCCGGATATCGGGTGCCCCATGAGTCGACGACGGTGACAAGGCAAAAGAGGGGCAACGTGCACCAACAATTCGGGCACGGCGCAAGCTCGAGCATCTCATACATCACACATGCATTCGTTCACGAGCGGTCGTCTCGGGGTTATACCTTCGAAGCGTGTGTTATCGGAGGGGTTCGAGTTTGATGGGGTGTAGGGGAAGTAGACGTTCTCAGGACGTTCATAGTGGAAGTAGTCGTTCTCGCATGCTCTAGGGTTGAGGGTAGAGGTCCTCACGATCTCGACGACGGTAGTGGTACATGTAGGCAGTAGACGAACTTGACGGTTCTGTTACCCGATTCTTTGGAGACGGAAGTAGTCGTACACGTTTGTTCGGAGAGGTACTTGATGACTCCAACGTCTTTGGGGCGACGGTAGTGGTACACACGAAGGTAGTCAGACTTGATTGATCCGAGGGCTCTGGACGTCGTGGTACTTGTCGAACCGGGTCTTGAGACATACTAGGCATCGGTGCCTTCGAGGAACTCGACGTGTCCAAAACATAGCAAAACAAAGTCCCGGTTGCGGTCGTGTGAACGTTCAGTGGAGACGAACTTGCAGGTCTTACCGAACTGAAGGGGTACTTGTCATTTTGCAATCCGATATCCAGGGTCAAACATGTAGTCGTTCTGCGTGACTCCGCGTAGTTGTTCACATCTTTGTGTTGTAGTCGAAATGAGTTCATACTTGGGTTTCCTGGAACTTGGCGGGCACGAGGTGCAGGAGAGGAAATCAGGAGGCGACGCTGGACGATGGAGACGACACTGGCTCCTGCTCCTGCGAGACTTCAGCCAGCGGTGAAACTGCTCCGGCTAGGCACGAGGAGGGGAAGCAGAGCAGGCAGCATGGAGCTACGATGGGGCAGCAGCCGGCAACAGCTCTGGTGGCCGGCGTGGTTGAGGACAGAGGCGAAGAAGCGAGGCTCGCGAGCAGAGGATGCAGGGTCGAGCCGACTCGGGCGTGGAAGCAGGGGATCGGTGACTCGTGCGACGCAGGGGCGACGAGGCTCGCAGCGGAGGTCTGGGACTCGGCACGACGGAGAAGTACGACGGTTGCAGGCACATGTGGAGGAGGAGCTGTAGGAGAGCGGCCAGAGACGCGGCGCTGCTCGCTGGCACGAGGGGAGAGGGGCAACGGGCGTGCGGCTCCAGGGACGGCGTGGCTCGGGGCTCGCACGCCAAGGCGAGGTGGAGGAGGAGCTGAGGACAGGGATGCCGACGTGATCACGCGCATAGGGCAGCGATGGACTGGAGAGCGGACGACAGAGGCGTAGAGCTTCGAGCTCGGCTGCCTGAGGCCATGGAAGACGGCGACGTGGACTTGGGGGGCATCGGCGATGCTTGGTGCGATGCAGGGCCTCGCTACTCCCCCTGGCGAGGCAAGGACGAAGGAGGGAAACAGGGAGGGGCGCTGCGAGCGAGAGAGGGTGAGGAAGAGAGCGAGGGAATCGGGGGGAGAGAGGTGGATCGAGCAGCGTGAGGCTGGCGGCATGAGGGCAGAAGCGAGGGAGATGGGGGTTAGATGGGATTGGGGCCTAGGATTAGGAATTAGGTGGCCTGGCCTTGGGCCGGCGCGTGAGGAAGGGAGGCCCAGGAGGGCAGTGGTGCAGGCCTGGCCAGGGGTGCAGGCCGCCTCTCTTCCTAAATATCTCTCTTTTCCCATTTAAAAAGAAAACAGAAAAGAGAAGCAAAAGAAAGAGAAGGTTGGGGTGGAAACTGGGCATGGGGATAATTTTACTGGACTCGCAAAAATGATCTTGATCCAAGAAAAGTATAAATGGGCATGTACCAAGTTTGGATTGGAACTCGTTTGAATTAAATTCAAATGAGTTCGAATAAGAAGTGGGTGTTAGAAAGGTCCCAAAATGTTGAGATTTTTGGTAGACCTCCGGAAAAAGATAAAAGAATTTATGGGCGAAGTTTGAGGAGCAAACTCGAAGCAGAAAAGACATGTGATTATTTGCAAGTGTGTTCATGGGTGATTCCGAAAATGGAATATTCAATATAGCTCCCTAATATCGGGAGGATATGTTATAAAGAGAATCATCATGTGAATTCCCTCGGTTAAATGGACCGAAGATCCATGCAATTTATTTAGTTGATCTGAGATGCAAAGATTAATGACATGATGGCATGATGACATGATGCAAAGATGAATGCAATGAACCAAACAAATCACACGACGAAACCCGGAAACCCTGGAAGGCATCTGAAGCTCCGGTGTTGGGGCGTCACACCCTCGTACCTACACAAACAAATAAGAACCTCGCAACGAACGCGATAAATGGGTTGTCAATCCCTTCATGGTCACTTACGAGAGTGAGATCTGATAGAGATAATAATAAGATAAATATTTTTGGTATTTTTATGATATAGATTGAAAGTAAAGATTGCAAAATAAAATATATTGGAAACTTATATGATAAAAGATAGACCCGGGGGCCATAGGTTTCACTAGTGGCTTCTCTCAAGATAGCATAAGTATTACGGTGGGTGAACAAACTACTGTCGAGAAATTGATAGAAAAGTGCATAATTATGGGAATATCTAGGCATGATCATGTATATAGGCATCATGTCCACGACAAGTAGACCGAAACGATTCTCCATCTACTACTATTACTCCACACATCGACCGCTATCCAGCATGCATCTAGAGTATTAAGTTCATAAGAATAGAGTAATGCATTAGGCAAGATGACATGATGTAGAGGGATAAAATCAAGCAATATGATATAAACCCCATCTTTTTATCCTCGATGGCAACAGTACAATACGTGCCTTGTTGCCCCTGCTGTCACTGGGAAAGGACACCGCAAGATTGAACCCAAAGCTAAGCACTTCTCCCATTGCAAGAAAGATCAATCTAGTAGGCCAAACCAAACTGATAATTCGAAGAGACTTGCAAAGATAACCAATCATACATAAAAGATTTCAGAGAAGAATCAAATATTGTTCATAGATAAACTTGATCATAAACCCACAATTCATCGGATCTCAACAAACACACCGCAAAAAGAGTTACATCAAATAGATCTCCAAGAAGATCGAGGAGAACATTTTCATTGAGATCCAAACAGAGAGAAGAAGCCATATAGCTAATAACTATGGACCCGAAGGTCTGAGATAAACTACTCACACATCATTGGAGGGGCCATGGAGTTGATGTAGAGGCCCTCCGTGATCGATTCCCCCTCCGTTATAGCTGTATATAGAATGTAATTCCAATTGAAAATGGATCCTGCCCAAAAAAAATAGAATACAAACGGGATTCGAATTGATTTGGCACGGTAAACGTGCACTCTGCAAAATTTGAACGAAGCGGGGAAAGTCGCAGTAACCGCCCGGAACCAAAATCCGCGAGATGGAAATCACTGCTGCCTATCCCTGCCATGCAAAGCCTATATGCTGGATTTCTATAGGTTTCGATAGGGGTAGGTTTGTAATTTCACTCAAACGTGACGTAACCGCCTCTCACCCGGATTCATACACGGTGGGCGCCAAAACACAGTGTGTCCTCGGCCGAATTCGACTCCCTCCCCGATTCATATTCATACACGGTGGGCGCCAAAAACAAACTCTCGTCGGCAAATATTCGGTGTATGCGAGATTACCGTCCTATCCCCGACCGACTAGTGTTGTTGTGATGTAGTAGAAATTTGAAATAGGGGCTAAGTTTGTAAATTTCCTCGCATTTGAGACAAGCGTGCCCTGAATACATGGTTCCCCCTTCCTCTCTACCTCCCTTTTCCCCATTCGTACTCTGTGGGCGCCAAAACACCCTCTCCACCCCACCCTGCTCCGTCCGCCGCCCCATCCACCGCCTTCCTCCTCCACCATGCCGGAGCTGATACCCTGACGCCGCTGTCCATTACAAGAGATCGACCTCTCTTATCCACGGCTTCGGACCGGGATCCTTGCATCCCGTCCTCTCGCTTCATCCCCGCCGTCGTCCACCTTGCCGGCGCCGCTCCTACGACTGTCTCGTCCACCGCGCCCCGCCGCCACCATCTACCCTCCTAGATCTGCTTCCATGCCGCCGACAGCCATCACTACTGCATCACCGTCAAATTCTTAGTAGATGCCTACACGGCGCCGCACCAAACGTGGTACTCTTTCGTATCTGCTCAACTTATTTATTGCAGCAAGAAAATAGATCGCCACTGCTTTACTCTGATTTCTTGTCTTGGTTGCGAAGTTGCCTTTGTCTGGTTTGCACCTTCAGATCCGCCACGGCACGCTCAACACCATACTCGCAATGCTTATGGTTTTCCCCTTTTATATTCCACACTAGTTAAATCACAGTAGACTAAATTTCAAAATTGGGTCAGTCGATTTTTTAGAGCTCACCGGAGTTCGCCGGTGCAATCGAAGGGGCTCGGGTGATTGTGGGGCCCCGCTGAACAAATAAAACTCGACGCGGGTGGGGGTTGGGGTGGGGGTGGGGGTGGGGTGGCGGAGGAACACAGGCGGTGGGGGCCGGTGGTCCGGCCGGCGGCCCGTGCGGTGTTTTGTATGGGAAGAATCAGAGATGAGGAAGAAGAAGGGTTAGGAGACGTAGGATCTTCATCCAACCGCCTGAAATGGTCGAGAGACAGCTAGGAGTTGCATTCTTAATGCGCTCTGGTTCATCATGTGTGGGCACTGCGCAACCAACATTTTATTATCCAAAATCTGCTTGCTCTTCTTTACCATGTTCCTCTACCATTCTTCTTTAATATGTACTCTCTCCGTTCCTAAATACAAGTCTTTGTATAGATTCCACCATGGACTACATATGGAGCAAAATGAGTGAATCTACACTCTAAAATGTACCTGGATACATCTGTATGTGATCCATAGTGGAAATCTCTACCAAGACTTATATTTTGGAACGGAGGGAGTATGATAGTAGTACAGTATGTTCCTTGTACTGAAGATGAGCAGGGACATTTGCAGTGTAGAGGTCTATACGGTCGGTTGTGATGAACACTTTGAGCCTCTTTGACTCGTAGGATCTTGTAAACAAAGGAATAGGATTTGTAGTGGCCTGCCCACTTGAATCCTATAAGAATAGCAAGGAAATGCGGGGAGCTGTGTCGCCTTTGAGAGTTACATTGATATTAACAGTACCGCACCTTCACTTGAAGAGAGCTGGTATCCGAAGCCTTTCTAGCTGTACCGGCAATACTAGCACATATATTCCAGCAAGTTCCACTTTGCTGATTTAACTCTGATAATTAAGGTTTTCCTGTTATATCTACACTATGATCTGTGTAGCTGCTTTGTGTCGCACTAGCAGCAGTCCACTCTTGAAGCTAAACACCGCAATGACTTACAAAATTGGCACCAAGGCATTGAGTGCCATTCTGGATGCAATGAAACTCATATGCTCCCCACCTGTTGATTCTTGTTCAAAATATCATCCTACTGACTATTCTAACCTCGAGGAGTCAAAGGCAGATGGCCTGTCCTGTTCACCCATCAAGGTGCCTGTTCTAATTTGGCAATGTTTTATTGATTGCGGGTATCTTGCATATGTTGTCTTGCACTTCTTCTACTTTGTTGCACCGCCATCTACTTAGTTTACTCATCATATATGTCGAGATGCCATGCCCATCCATTATCAATACATATTCCATCTGTCATCATACCATGTTTTTCCACTCAAATGCTGTTCTTGTGCATCAGACATCAAAAAGGAAGAGGGTGATTGCCGAACCTGAAGGAGCACCAGCAAAGTCCTTGAAAAACGTGGTGGTGCCAGAGAAATCAGACAGCACCCCACTTATATTGGCTGCACAACCAGTGACACAAAACGTAGGACCGACTCCAGCAGGCTGTACCCATACTTCACTGGCCACACCACTAGCCCCACCACATAGGACCTGCACTCCAGCAAAAGGTATACCAATTTCATTTGCCATAGCACCAGCTGTACCACAGAAAAATCCCACTCCGGCAAAAAGTATAGCAAGTCCACCGGCCGAAGACCTATCCCAACTGCAGAGACGGCCAATTCCTGCAGATTGGAACCCCATTCCATTTATTCCCAGTTCAAATGACAATGCTTTCAATGTTGTTAGGGACTACGTGCATATATTCCCATCATGGGAAGATTATCGTGAAGACAAACACCATTTTCACATCTTCCTGTTCAACTTACGTGTAAGTGCTATTATTCATGGCTATTATTTTCCTGTTTTCTGCTGATTGAACACATCCATGATTTACATTATTGTTGTAACTAGGTGAGGGTCAATCTGGATAGTCATGACGAGCAAAGCTTGCTTGTGCTTTTCAAGGAAGCATTGCAGCAGTATCGGTGTTACCTGAGGAAATCACACTTTGATGGCAAGTCTATAAACGAATTTCCGGTGAAGTCTCCTGTGCTAAATTTAGAAGACATTGAATGGAAAAACCTTGTTATGCACTGGTCTCGTTCCCAGGATGAGGTACTGTCTATGAAATCACATGACAATTTGAACTTCTACTTTTCCGCATGTGCCTTACGGATCTTTTTTGCGGGAAATCTGCTCGAAGAAGAATTCCGGTTTGACAAGAACGACAGGATATCACAAATATGCTGCCCATTGCTTTGCTTTTGTTAGTACCTGTTGTCATGTATCACTGTACTTGCATACACACCTGGTTCATTATGTGACAGCAGTATGCATGATAGCTTGCTTATCAATTGTTTGCTCCAAATTATCTAATCTGTATGAATGGTTACATTAGTCTAGAATATATCCAATGCCAATGTTTTTTTAGCTCTGCATTGTTCTTGTAAGTACATGCTGTCCTTTATCAGTGTACTTATAATGACAGGTAGTTGTTCATGTACCATCACTCTGCAGCTTATTTTCCTTTGCCCTCCATTTTCAACACATCAGATCTATATTTACTCTTACCATAAGGTTGGTACTGAATAAGTTTAGCTGTGCATTGCTCTTGGCTGTACCTTTTGCCTGTATCGCTGCACTTACATTTATAGCTACTTGGTTATGTAGCATCACTCTTCATCTTATCTTAAATATTCTCCATTTTTTCGTATATTATCACATCTATATTTACTCTTAACAAAATGTAGAATAAAGGCAATGCATTTGAAGAAGATTCTGTGGTAAACTTCTTGAATTGCCCCCCCATCAGCATGGACAAGGCCTTTATAGAGCCTGTCTTCACCAATAATGTAAGTTTGTCCATCTCAAGCCTTCAAACTTTGTTGTATATATTTGGTTAGGCATGACTGCAATAGCTGTTTATTTTTGGTGTTTGCATCAAATTGCTTGTTTAAAGTTTATTATATGTAGTTCATAAACAAAAGTTCGTCCTTTCTCAATTTAAGTTTTCAGTTGTACAACCAAGTTCCTTCTTCATACCATGTAAATTAAACTATACAGAGCAAGTGATCTTCTTTTGCACTGCATGTATGCTTCTGTTCTTCATCTGTAATCCAGTGGTGTGGTGAACCTACCCACTACAGCACAATGTCATATTCTGCAATGTCTTAACTATGAAAAATGTCATATCATTCTACTATTATTTAAACTGTCTCTTTATTTGCCAATCTGAAATGGTATAAATTGACAGCACACTAACCATTGATACTTATGAGTTCTTGATCTGTAATCCAGTGGTGTCATGAAGCTGCCAACTCCTTCACAATGTCATTTCCTGCCATGTCTTGACCTGAACAATACCATATTGTGTTAATGCAAATTTAAACTGTGTCACTTTATTCGTCAGTAAGAAATGTGATGAATTGTCAGCACTGATACTTTTATGTGCAGAACTTGTCATATGTCTGCTTGTTTATCTTTTAGAGTGAGGGAGATATAAGTGTTGAACAAGCGCAGTCTCATCATCTTGCTCAGCTGCTTGCGCTGCTGCTCCCCAGCAGGGCTAACCTTTCTTGAACTCTATTGAAGTGCTGTCGGTTTTGTATATTATTTTGTCGGCGTGTTTATTTGCACTGGTGGCGATCTTTGATGCCCAGTGTATGTAATCTACTGTCTGCTTGTGCTTTATTATCATAGTGGCGAACTTTGATGCCCAGTGGATGTAATATGCCGTAATTTCTTTATTGTATAGTATAGGTTTTTTCTTATTCACGATGTTGCAGTTATTTTACTGTATATATATCCTGTCTACGCGGTAAACCGGCCAAACCATAAAATTACGGTACATAATCGGGCCGTCATGCAATCATGATGTAGGTTGGGCCTAAAACGTGCCGATCAGCTCACGGGCCGACAACAGCCTGAAATGAACCCCGACCAATGATTGTGCGAATCAAATCACGGGCTTTTAACAGGCCGAAAAATTGTCTCGGTCCTTGTTTGGCCCAATCAGATATCGGCTGCGAGCAGGCCGGATGCAAACTGGGCCGTAGTTAGGCCCAACTATATGACGGGCTTTTAACAGGATGAAACTAATATAGGACCGAAATGTTAAACGGGCCCTTAACAGGCCAAAACTAATATCAGGCCGAATTACTAAGTGGGCCTTTAGCAAGTGGGCCCAAAAGCATAGTCTCCAGTTAACGGGCCGAATCTAATATGGGCCATAATTAGGCCCAAAACCTCTTAAAGGGTCGGACCTAATCTGGGCCATAATTTGGCCCAGAACGTGGTAGGCTTTTAACGGGACGGATCTCATATGGGCCACTATTAGGCCCGGAGCGTGGCAGGCCATTAATAGACCGTATCAAATATGGGCCGGCATTTGGCCCAAAACATGGCAGCCAGTTAACGGGCCGGCCTACTAAGGTCCTCAAAATCTTGTGGGCCTACAGCTAGGCCGGCCCATTAATGTCGGCGAAATCTCGTGGGCCTTTAGCTGGGCCGGCCCATGATGATCCACAAGAATTTTGTGGGCCTTTACCTGGGCCGGCCTATTATGGCACACAAAAATCTTGTGGGACTTTACCTTGGCCGGCCCATTATGGCCCGCGAAATCTTGTGGGCCTTTAGCTGGGCCAGCCATTATGGTCAACAAAATCTCGTGGGCCTTTAGCTGGGCCGGCCCATTATGGTCCGCAAAATCTTGTGGGCCTTTAGTTGGGCCGGCCCATTTAAAATTGTTGGGCCATGCCACGTGTCGACGTATCATAGGCGCCTTCTGTCCAGTGAGTGGATGACATCTGTCCCGACGATGATCTGACACGTGTTTCCTCTAGCCAATGATGATTTTACACATGGAAAATCCCCATTGGTCGGGGCTATTAACGGGTTATCGGATCCAAAACCCGACCCGATAGCTTAACGGCGTTCCGTTACGGTGGATGCCACGTGTCGGTCACCCTTGACGAAAGCACTTCTGTGATGCGCGATTTATCGTCATGGAAGTGGACACTTCCGTGATGATAATTTTGGTAATGTCATGGAACACTTCTACGACAGCACATGTATGACTATCTTGATTCTGTCATAAATTTGTCATGGATGTACGTGCATGACAAAAAAAGCGACCTACTGTGACAAACACGTATCATCACGGAAGTGTATTTTTTGTAGTGATTATTCTCATATTTAAATGAATAACCGTCTCGCATCAAACAAGATCCAGATATAATGTTCATGCTTAACGCTGGCACCAAATAACAATTATTTAGGTCTAAAACTAATCCCAAAGGTAGATGTAGAGGTAGCGTGCCGACAGCGATCACATTGACTTTGGAACCATTTCCCACGCGCATCGTCACCTCGTCCTTAACCAGTCTTCGCTCAATCCATAGTCCCTGTTTCCAGTTGCAAATATTAGCAACAGAACCGGTATCAAATACCCAGGTGCTACTGTGAGCTCTGGTAAGGTATACATCAATAACATGTATATCACATATACCTTTGTTCACCTTGCCATCCTTCTTATCTGACAAATACTTGGGGCAATTCCGCTTCCAATGACCAGTCTATTTGCAGTAGAAGCACTCAGTCTCAGGCTTAGGTACAGATTTGGGTTTCTTCCCTTGAGCAGCAACCTGTTTGCCGTTCTTCTTGAAGTTCCCCTTCTTCTTCCCTTTACCCTTTTTCTTGAAACTGGTGGTTTTGTTAACCATCAACACTTGATGCTCCTTTTTGATTTCTACCTCCGCAACCTTTAGCATCGTGAAGAGCTCAGGAATTGTCTTATTCATCCCTTGTATATTATAGTTCATCACGAAGCTCTTGTAGCTTGGTGGCAGTGATTGAAGAACTCTGTCAATGACACTATCAACAGGAAGATTAACTCCCAGTTGAGTCAAGTGATTATGATACCCAGACATTTTGAGTATATGTTCACTAACAGAACTATTCTCCTCCATCTTGCAGCTGTAGAACTTATTGGAGACTTCATATCTCTCAATCCGGGCATTTGCTTGAAATATTAACTTCAACTCCTGGAACATCTCATATGCTCCATGTCGTTCAAAACATCGTTGAAGTCCCGGTTCTAAGCCGTAAAGCATGGCACACTGAACTATTGAGTAGTCATCAACTTTACTCTGCCAGGCGTTCTTAACGTCATCAGCAGCATCTGCAGCAGGCTTGGCACCCAGCGGTGCTTCCAGGATGTAATTCTTCTGTGCAGCAATGAGGATAATCCTCAAGTTACGGACCCAGTCCGTGTAATTGCTACCATCATCTTTCAACTTTGCTTTCTCAAGGAACGCATTAAAATTCAACAGAACAACAGCACGGGCCATCTATCTACAACAACATAGATAAGAAAAATACTATCAGGTACTAAGTGCATGATAAATTTAAGTTCAATTAATCATATTACTTAAGAACTGCCACTTAGATAGACATACCTCTAATCATCTAAGTGATCACGTGATCCAAATCAACTAAACCATGTCCGATCATCACGTGAGATGGAGTAGTTTTCAATGGTGAACATCACTATGTTGATCATATCTACTATATGATTCACACTCGACCTTTCGGTCTCAGTGTTCCGAGGCCATATCTACATATGCTAGGCTCGTCAAGTTTAACCCGAGTATTCTGCGTGTGTAAAACTGGCTTGCACCTGTTGTAGATGGACGTAGAGCTTATCACACCCGATCATCACGTGGTGTCTCGACACGACGAACTTTGGCAACGGTGCATACTCAGGGATAACACTTTTATCTTGAAATTTAGTGAGAGATCATCTTATAATGCAACCGTCAATCAAAGCAAAATAAGATGCATAAAGGATAAACATCACATGTAATCAATATAAGTGATATGATATGGCCATCATCATCTTGTGCTCGTGATCTCCATCTCCAAAGCACCGTCATGATCACCATCGTCACCGGCGCGACACCTTAATCTCCATCGTAGCATCGTTGTCGTCTCGCCAACTATTGCTTCTACGACTATCGCTACCACTTAGTGATAAAGTAAAGCAATTACAGGGCGATTGCATTGCATACAATAAAGCGACAACCATATGGCTCCTGCCAGTTGCCGATAACTCCGTTACAAAACATGATCATCTAATACAATAAATATAGCATCATGTCTTGACCATATCACATCACAACATGCCATGCAAAAACAAGTTAGACGTCCTCTACTTTGTTGTTGCAAGTTTTACGTGGTTGCTACGGGCTGAGCAAGAACCATTCTTACCTAGGCATCAAAACCACGACGATAGTTCATCAAGTTAGTGATGTTTTAACCTTCTCAAGGACCGGGCGTAGCCACACTCGGTTCAAATAGAGTTGGAGAAACTGACACCCGCCAGCCACCTATGTGCAAAGCACGTCGGTAGAACCAGTCTCGCGTAAGTTTACGCGTAATGTCGGTCCGGGCCGCTTCATCCAACAATACTGCCGAACCAAAGTATGACATGCTGGTAAGCAGTATTACTTGTATCGTCCACAACTCACTTGTGTTCTACTCGTGCATATAACGTATACGCATAAAACCTGCCTCGGATGCCACTATTGGGGAACGTAGTAATTTCAAAAAAATTCCTACGCACATGCAGGATCATGGTGATGCATAGCAACGAGAGGGGAGAGTGTCATCCACGTACCCTCGTAGACCGTTAAGCGGAAGAGTTATGACAACACAGTTGATGTAGTTGTACATCTTCATGATCGACTGATCCTCAGTACCGAACATACAGCACCTCCGCGTTTAGCACACGTTCAGCTCGGTGACGTCCCGCAAACTCACGATCTAGTAGATCTCGGGGAAGAGTTTCATCAGCATGACGGCGTGGTGACGATGTTGATGAAGCTACCGTGGCAGGGCTTCGCCTAAGCACCGCTACAGTATGACTGAGGTGGATTATGGTGGAGGGAGGCACTGCACACGGCTGGGAGAGATCTTTGTGATCAACTTGTGTGTCTAGAGGTGCCCCCCTGCCCCTGTATATAAAGGAGCAAGGGGGAGGCCGGCCGGCCCTTGTTGGTGTGCCAGGAGGAGGAATCCTCCTCCTAGTAGGAGTAGGATTCCCCTCTTTCCTACTCCTACTAGGAGGGGGAAAGGAAGGGAGAGAAAGAGAAGCAAAGGGGGGGTGCTGCCCCCCCTCTCCTAGTCCAATTCGGACCAGAGGGAAGGGGGAACTGCCTGCCCTAGGCCGGCCCATCTCTCTTTCCCTTATGGCCCAACAAGGCCCATTAGCCCCCGGGGGGTTCCGGTAACCCCTCCGGTACAACGGTAAAATCCCGATTTTACCCGGAACTCTTCCGATGTCTAAATGTAGGCTTCCAATATATCAATCTTCATGTCTCGACCATTTCGAGACTCCTCGTCATGTCCGTGATCATATCCGAGACTCCGAACTACCTTCGGTACATCAAATCATATAAACTCATAAAAACGATTATCACAGAACTTTAAGCGTGCGGACCCTATGGGTTCGAGAACTATGTAGACATGACCGAGACATGTTTCCGGTCAATAACCAATAGCGGAACCTGGATGCTCATATTGGTTCCTACATATTCTAGGAAGATCTTTATCGGTCAAACCGCATAACACTATACGTTATTCTATTTGTCATCGGTATGTTACTTGCCCGAGATTCGATCGTTGGTATCCCAATACCTAGTTCAATCTCGTTACCGTGAAGTATCTTTACTCATGTCGTAATGCACTATCTCGCAACTAAGTCATTAGTTGCATTGCTTGCAAGGCTTATAGTGATGTGCATTATCGAGAGGGCCTAGAGATACCTCTCCAACAATCAGAGTAACAAATCCTAATATTGATCTATGCCAACTCAACAAGTACCATCGGAGACACCTGTAGAGCACCTTTATAATCACCCAGTTATGTTGTGATGTTTGGTAGAACACAAAGTGTTCCTCCGGTATTCGGGACTTGCATAATCTCATAGTCATAAGAACATGTATAAGTCATGAAGAAAGCAATAGCAGTAAACAAAAACGATCAAGTGCTAAGCTAACGGAATGGGTCAAGTCAATCACATCATTCTCCTAATGATGTGATGCCATTGATCAAATAACAACTCATGTCTATGGTTTGGAAACGTAACCATCTTTGATCAATGAGCTAGTTAAGTAGAGGCATACTAGTGACACTATGTTTGTCTATGTATTCACACATGTATCATGTTTCCAGTTAATACAATTCTAGCATGAATAATAAACATTTATCATGAAATAAGGAAATAAATAATAACTTTATTATTGCCTATAGGGCATATTTCCTTCAACTCCCCCAAGCTTGGCAGTTGCCAAGGGGAGTGCCCATACCCATGTGTTTATGTCTCCTTCTTTGTTGGTGAAGAAGGTGTTGGTGATGATGGATAATCGCACATCGAGCGTAGGAGATCCTCCAATTTGCGGATAATGCCCTTGAGTGCGATGATATGCTCCTTCAACAAAATATTTTCACTTGTGAGATACTTGTTTTGAATTCGAGCTAACTCAATCATCTTCAAAGCTTCAATCTCCATTGGAGTAAAGAGATTGTGATGAGGTTGAAGGATGTCTTCTTCTACTACTGTTGGAACTTGATCCCCCACGGCCTTCTTGGTCCCCTCATCCTTGTTGATCTCTCCGGGATCTTCTCTCTTCAGCTCTATCTTCATTAGCCAAGCATCGTTGCCCTCATTGTTGGAAGAGGAAGGAAAAGACATGATGTCTGGCCTTGACAACCATGATAGAACATAGCTCAAAACAAAAACAAAGGATATTTGCGTGATATGGTGGTCAAAACCTTGGGGAGATTATATAATGAATTTTTACCGTCCAAAAGAAGTATCGTGCAAGAAAACGGAGTCTAGAAGGCACACAAGGTGCCCACGAGCCAGGGGGCGCGCCCAGGGGGTAGGGCGCACCCTCTGCTACCTCTTGAGCACTGCGTTGGTTTTCCCTTGAAGAGGAAAGGGTGATGCAGCAAAGTAGCGTAAGTATTTCCCTCAGTTTTTTAGAACCAAGGTATCAATCTAGGAGGAGGCCACGCACAAGTCCCTCGCACCTACACAAACAAATAAAATCCTCGCAACCAACGCAATAAAGGGGTTGTCAATCCCTTCACGGTCACGATCTGATAGATATGATAATATAATATTTTTGGTATTTTTATGATAAAGATGCAAAGTAAATAAAGCAAAATAAAAACAGAAAAAGAAATAACTTGTTGATGGAAGATTAATATGATGGAGAATAGACCCGGGGGCCATAGGTTTCACTAGTGGCTTCTCTCGAGAGCATAAGTATTATGGTGGGTAAACAAATTACTGTTGAGCAATTGACAGAATTGAGCATAGTTATGAGAATATCTAGGTATGATCATGTATATAGGCATCACGTCCGAGACAAGTAGACCGACTCCTACCTGCATCTACTACTATTACTCCACACATCGACCGCTATCCAGCATGCATCTAGAGTATTGAGTTCAAAAGAACAGAGTAACGCTTTAAGTAAGATGACATGATGTAGAGGGATAAACTCATGCAATATGATATAAAGCCCATCTTGTTATCCTCGATGGCAACAATACAATACGTGCCTTGCCGCCCCTACTGTCAGTGGGAAAGGACAGAGCAAGATTGAACCCAAAGCTAAGCACTTCTCCCATTGCAAGAAAGATCAATCTAGTAGGCCAAACTAAACTGATAATTCAAAGATACTTGCAAAGATAACCAATCATACATAAAAGAATTCAGAGGAGATTCAAATATTGTTCATAGATAAACTTGATCATAAACCCACAATTCATCGGTCTCAACAAACACACCGCAAAAGAAGATTACATCAAATAGATCTCCACAAGAGAGGGGGAGAACATTGTATTGAGATCCAAAAAGAGAGAAGAAGCCATCTAGCTAATAACTATGGACCCGAAGGTCTGAAGTAAACTACTCACACATCATCGGAGAGGCTATGGTGTTGATGTAGAAGCCCTCCGTGATCGATGCCCCCTCCGACGGAGCTCTGGAAAAGGCCCCAAGATGGGATCTCACGGGTACAGAAGGTTGCGGCGGTGGAATTAGGTTTTTGGCTCTGTATCTAGTAGTTTCGGGGTACGTAGGTATATATAGGAGGAAGGAGTACGTCGGTGGAGCAACATGGGCCCCACGAGGGTGGAGGGCGCGCTTGGTGGGTAGGCGTGCCCCCCTACCACGTGCCTTCCTGGTTGCTTTATTGAGGTAGGGTCCAAGTCCTCTGGATCACGTTCCTTCCGAAAGTCATGTTCTCGAAGGTTTCATTTTGTTTGGACTCCGTTTGATATTCTTTTTTTTGCGAAACTCTGAAATAGGCAAAAAACAGCAATTCTGGGTTGGGCCTCCGGTTAATAGGTTAGTCCCAAAAATAATATAAAAGTGTATAATAAAGCCCAATGATGTCCAAAACAGAATATAATATAGCATGGAACAATCAAAAATTATAGATACGTTGGATACGTATCAAGCATCCCCAAGCTTAATTCCTACTCGTCCTCGAGTAGGTAAATGATAAAAACAGAATTTTTGATGTGGAATGCTACTTGGCATAATTTCAATGTAATTCTCTTAATTGTGGTATGAATATTCAGATCCGAAAGATTCAAGACAAAAGTTTAATATTGACATAAAAATAACAATACTTCAAGCATACTAACTAAGCAATTATGTCTTCTCAAAATAACATGGCCAAAGAAAGTTATCCCTACAAAATCATATAGTCTGGCTATGCTCTATCTTCACTACACAATGTATTTAAATCATGCACAACCCCGATGACAAGACAAGCAATTGTTTCATACTTTTGGTGTTCTCAAACTTTTTCAATCTTCACGCAATACATGAGTGTGAGCCATGGACATAGCACTATATGTGGAATAGAATGGTGGTTGTGGAGAAGACAAAAAGGAGAAGATAGTCTCACATCAACTAGGCATATCAACGGGCTATGGAGATGCCCATTAATAGATATCAGTGTGAGTGAGTAGGGATTGCCATGCAATGGATGCACTAGAGCTATAAGTATATGAAAGCTCAACAAAAGGAACTAAGTGGGTGTGCATCCAACTCGCTTGCTCACGAAGACCTAGGGCATTTTGAGGAAGCCCATCATTGGAATATACAAGCCAAGTTCTATAATGAAAAATTGCCACTAGTATATGAAA
The DNA here is from genome assembly GCF_056163025.1 of Triticum urartu. Taxonomy (NCBI): domain Eukaryota; kingdom Viridiplantae; phylum Streptophyta; class Magnoliopsida; order Poales; family Poaceae; genus Triticum; species Triticum urartu. The sequence goes on from NC_141874.1 coordinate 211,310,043, forward strand.
GTGATATCATAGGCGATTGTTTATCATGAAGATCATGGTGCTACTTTGAAGCACAAGTGTGGTAAAAGGATAGTAGCACTGTCCCTTCTCTCTTTTTCTATCATTTTTTATTTTTGGGCCTTCTTTTTATGGCCTCTTTTTTTTAGTCCGGAGTCTCATCCCGACTTGTGGGGGAATCATAGTCTCCATCATCCTTTCCTCACTTGGGACAATGCTCTAAAAATGATGATCATCACACTTTTATTTACTTACAACTCAACAATTACAACTAAATACTTAGAACAAAATATGACTCTATGTGAATGCCTCCGGCGGTGTACAGGGATATGCAATGAATCAAGAGTGACATGTATGAAAGAATTATGAATAGTGGTTTTGCAACAAATACAATGTCAACTACATGATCATGCAAAGCAATATGACAATGATGGGGCGTGTCATAATAAACGGAACGGTGGTAAGTTGCATGGCAATATATCTCGGAATGGCTATGGAAATGCCATGATAGGTAGGTATGGTGGCTGTTTTGAGGAAGGTATATGGTGGGTGTATGATACCGGCGAAAAGTGTGCGGTATTAGAGAGGCTAGCAATGGTGGAAGGAAGAAAGTGCGTATGATCCATGGACTCAACATTAGTCATAAAGAACTCACATACTTATCGCAAAAATCTATTAGTTATCAAAGCAAAGTATTACGCGCATGCTCCTAGGGGGGTAGATTGGTAGGAAAAGACCATCGCTCGTCCCCGACCGCCACTCATAAGGAAGACAATCAATAAATAAATCATGCTCCGACTTCATCACATGATGGTTCACCATACGTGCATGCTACGGGAATCACAAACTTCAACACAAGTATTTCTCAAATGCAAAACTACTCAACTAGCATGACTCTAATATCACCATCTCCATATCTCAAAACAATTATCAAGTATCAAACTTCTCATAGTATTCAACACACTCATAAGAATTTTTTTACTAATCTTGAATGCCTACCATAATTAAAGCAAATTACCACGCTGTTTTGTAGGACTCTCAAAATAATCTAAGTGGAGCATGAGAGAACAATTGTTTCTATAAAAAAATCCACCACCGTGCTTTAAAAGATATAAGCGAAGCACTAGAGCAAAAAATATATAGCTCGAAAGATATAAGTGAAGCACATAGAGTATTCTAATATTTTTCAAATCATGTGTCTTTCTCTCAAAAGGTGTGTACAGCAGGGATGATTGTGGCAAACTAACAAATAAAGACTCAAATAATACAAGACGCTCCAAGCAAAACACATATCGTGTGGTGAATAAAAATATAGCTCCAAGTAAAGTTACCGATGGAAGTAGACGAAAGAAGGGATGCCTTCCGGGGCATCCCAAAGCTTTGACTTTTAGGTGTCCTTAGATTATATTGGGGTGACATGGGAATCCCCAAGCTTAGGATCTTGCCACTCCTTGTTCCATAGTCCATCAAATCTTTACCCAAAACTTGAAAACTTCACAACACAAAACTTAAAGTAGAAAATCTCGTGAGCTCCGTTAGCGAAAGAAAACAAAACACCACTTCAAGGTACTGTAATGAACTCATTATTTATTTATATTGGTGTTAAACCTACTGTATTCCAACTTCTCTATGGTTTATAAACTATTTTACTAGCCATAGATTCATCAAAATAAGCAAACAACACACGAAAAACAGAATCTGTCAAGAACAGAACAGTCTGTAGTAATCTGTATCTAACGCAAGTTCTGGAACCCAAAAATTCTAAAATAAATTGATGGTCGTGAGGAATTTATCTATTAATCATCTTCAAAAAGAATTAACTAAATAACACCTTCCAAATAAAAATGGTGGCTGTTCTCGTGAGCGCTAAAGTTTCTGTTTTTTACAGCAAGATCAAAAAGACTTTCCCCAAGTCTTCCCAACGGTTCTACTTGGCACAAACACTAATTAAACACAAAAAACACAACCAAAACAGAGGCTAAATAAATTATTTATTACTAAACAGGAGCAAAAAAAAAGGAATAAAAATAAAATTGGGTTGCCTCCCAACAAGTGCTATCGTTTAACGCCCCTAGCTAGGCATAAAAGCAAAGATAGATGTAGGTATTGCCATCTTTGGTAGGCAATCCATAAGTGGCTCTCATAATAAATTCATATGGTAATTTAATTTTATTTCTAGGAAAGTGTTCCATGCCTTTCCTTAACAGAAATTTGAATCTAATATTCCCTTCCTTCATATCAATAATTGCACCGATCGTTCTAAGGAAATGTCTACCAAGAATAATAGGACATGAAGGATTGCAATCTATATTAAGAACAATAAAATCTATGGGCACATAATTCCTATTTGCAACAATAAGAACATCATTAATTCTTCCCATAGATTTCTTAATAGTGGAATCCGCAAGGTGCAAGTTTAAAGAACAATCATCAAAATCACGGAAACCTAGCAAATCACACAAAGTCTTTGGAATCGTGGAAACACTAGCACCCAAATCACACAAAGCATAGAATTCATGGTATTTAATTTTAATTTTCATAGTAGGTTCCCACTCATCATAAAGTTTTCTAGGGATAGAAACTTCCAACTCAAGTTTTTCTTCATAAGATTGCATCAAAGCATCAACGATATGTTTAGTAAAAGCTTCATTTTGACTATAAGCATGAGGAGAATTTAGCACGGATTGCAACATGGAAATACAATCTATCAAAGAGCAACTATCATAATTAAATTCCTTGAAATCCAAAATAGTGGGGTCATTGATATTTAAAGTTTTGACCTCTTCAATCCCACTTTTAACAATTTTAGCATCAAGATCTAAAGACTCCAAATTTTTGGAACGCCTTCTAGGTAAAGGTGGATCATTTTCAATCCCATAATTATCAAGATTCATATTGCAAAACAAAGATTTAATAGGGGACATATCAATAACTTTTAGATCTTCATCTTTATTTTCATGGAAACTAGAAGAACACGCTTTTATAAAGCAATCTTTCTTAGCATGCATCCTAGCGGTTCTTTCTTTGCACTCATCAATGGAAATTCTCGTGGCTTTGAGAGACTCATTGATATCATGCTTAGGTGTAATAGATCTAAGTTTCAAAGAACCAACATCAAGAGAAATTCTATCAACGTTCCTAGCCAACTCATCAATCTTAAGCAATTTTTCTTCAACCAAAGCATTGAAACTCTTTTGCGAGGTAATAAATTCTTTAATATTAGATTCAGAATCAGAGGGCATCTTATTATAATTTCCATAGGAATTGCTGTAGGAATTACCATAATTATTAGAGGAATTACTAGGGAACGGCCTAGAATTAAAATTACCTCTATACGCGTTATTACCAAAATTGTTCCTACCAACAAAATTCACATCCATAGATTCATTATTATTCTCAATCAAGGTAGACAAAGGCATATCATTAGGATCAGTAGGAGCACTCTTATTAGCAAATAATTTCATAAGTTCATCCATCTTTCCACTCAAAACATTAATCTCTTCAATTGCATGCACTTTTTTATTAGTAGATCATTTGGTGTGCCATTGAGAATAATTAATCATAATATTATCTAGGAGTTTGGTAGCTTCTCCTAAAGTGATTTCCACAAAAGTGCCTCCCGCGGCCGAATCTAATAGATTTTTAGAAGCAAAATTCAATCCGGCATAAAAGTTTTGTATAATCATCCAAAGATTCAAACCATGTGTAGGGCAATTACGTATCATTAATTTCATCCTCTCCCAAGATTGTGCAACATGTTCATGATCAAGTTGCCTAAAATTCATAATATCGTTTCTAAGAGAGATGATCTTAGCAGGAGGAAAATACTTAGAGATAAAAGCATGTTTGCACTTATTCCATGAATCAATACTATTTTTAGGCAAAGACAAAAACCAAGCTTTAGCATGATCTCTAAGCGAAAACAGGAATAGCTTCAATTTAACAATATCATTATCCACATCTTTCTTCTTTTTCATATCACACAAATCAACAAAGTTGTTTAGATGGGTAGCGGCATCTTCACTAGGAAGGCCGGAAAACGGATCTTTCATGAGAAGATTCAGAAAAGCAACATTAATTTCACAAGATTCAGCATCGGTAAGAGGAGCAATCGGAGTGCTGATAAAATCATTGTTGTTGGTATTGGTAAAGTCACACAATTTAGTATTATCTTGAGCCATCATGACAGACAAGCAATCCAACACACAAGCAAACAAGAAACGGGCAAAAAGAGGCAAATAGGGAAAGAGAAGGAGGATGAAGAGAGAGGGCAAATAAAATGGCAAGGGTGAAGTGGGGAAGAGCAAAACGAGAGGCAAATGACAAATAATGTAATGCGGGAGTTAAGGGTTTGTGATGGGTACTTGGTATGTTGACTTTTGCGCAGACTCCCTGGCAACGGTGCCAGAAATCCTTCTTGCTACCTCTTGAGCACTGCGTTGGTTTTCCCTTGAAGAGGAAAGGGTGATGCAGCAAAGTAGCATTAGTATTTCCTTCTGTTTTTGAGAAGCAAGGTATCAATCCAGTAGGAGGCTACGCACGAGTCCCTCGCACCTACACAAACAAATAAAATCCTCACAACCAACGCAATAAAGGGGTTGTCAATGCCTTCACGGTCACTTACAAAAGTGAGATATGATAGATGATAAGATAATATTTTTGGTATTTTTATGATAAAGATGCAAAGTAAATAAAGCAAAATGAAAACGGAAAAAGAAATAACTTGTTGACGGAAGATTAATATGATGGAGAATAGACCCGGGGGCCATAGGTTTCACTAGTGGCTTCTCTCGAGAGCATAAGTATTACGGTGGGTAAACAAATTACTGTTGAGAAATTGACAGAATTGAGCATAGTTATGAGAATTCTAGGTATGATCATGTATATAGGCATCACGTCCGAGACAACTAGACCGACTCCTGCCTACATCTACTACTATTACTCCACACATCGACCACTATCCAGCATGCATCTAGAGTATTAAGTTCAAAAGAACAGAGTAACGCTTTAAGTAAGATGACATGATGCAGAGGGATAAACTCATGCAATTTAGATACATTACAACCGCGCACTTTTCCTGCCCTCTCAGGCCATCAGTGGTTCTGGCCGTCGGATCTCAAGTTTTGGGCAAATCTGGCCGTTGGATGTCCCCCCAATTCCGCCTGGGCTTCGTTTGCTGTACAGCTCGTGCTACATGGGCTGGATCGCTGCTCCCGTAACAAAATCCATGGTATGCTATTCACTGGGCCGACGGCCTGTCATAATCCTTGGAGCGCTATGTCGTGCGGCTCGTTTCCAGCGGAAGCGGAACTTTCTCCATCGAGTAGACCTGGCCGGTCGTTGTGCTCAGAAAAATTAAACGAGCCGCGGGGTCGCACGGTTGCCGGTGAGGTCAGATTGCGGATCGCACGGCCTTCCCAGTCGAGGAGAGAGATCATGCCGAACTGCTTCGAGAACCGCACGCCGATGTAGGCACAGATGAAGCGACGCTCGACTCTTCGGTGAAGCACAGGATTGAAACTGACTCGATGGGGTTAAAAGAGGCAATCACCTATCAGTTACCAGGAGCATTCATCGTGGGTGAAGTGCACCACTCACCGGCGGTGACAAATTAAGGTGTCCGTTTCTTTTCTCCAACCTGCAGCTGCTTTGGTTCCTTCGTGTTCTGCATGGTGACGTCGACTATCATTTGGAGTTGAATCGCCGGCGATTGATTGAGGAAGTAAATCAGACTCCATTAATAACGGTAATCGATGCAAGCCACTCTCTTCCTGCTGATAATATAAGGTCAGTTACCAATGTCGATTCACGCTCTTCCTCCCGTCCACGGGCGTCTATATAATCTCCACCATCCTGCTGCTCTTTCTTCACTCCCCTCACTTTCGCAAAACCTTCTCTGGCAGCTGTAGGAGAAACATAGGTCGCTAATTCGCCTTTCCTGTTCTTCCTGTTGTCCCTTGTTCATACCTCCCCTTTCCCCCTAATTATTCATCTAATGCTAGATTTTCTTTTTGATACTGTTCTTTGTACTAGAAAAATAAGTATGTGTTCTCTACCTTACAGATCTGATCTTGGTTCTACTGAATTGGCTGGTTCTGTTCTGCTGGATACGAAGTATAAGGGGATAGCCATTTGGAAGACGAGGCGCTGATTTGAACTTCAGTTATTTGTTGCCTGGAGTATCATGTTTCAGTCCTCACATTTGGCAGTTGCTCAGATTGGTAATGGAAACACTTTGTTGGTTTGCTGCAGTATTTTTTGACAAAATGCATAGTACACTTCAGAGTAATCACTAATTTTTTTGTAATCTGTTGCTACTTTATGGCATTTGTGCTTCAAACTCTCGATCTCATATACATAAATCCATGGGAAAATGCTCAACATGACCAGCAAAATATTATTTCTATAGATAGTCTATTACTCACTATCTGCTACTTTTATTTCTAATCTACTTTAGTGATCTATAAAAGCTCTTATATTTCTTTACGGAGCAAATTCCATAGGAGACCAGTGTGTACGTGCTTTTGTAGTCTGGACACATAATGACATCAGTGTCCGTGTGTCACTGAGCAAGAGATGCAGTATGTCCTAACGAGAAAGTTTTGTTGTCAAATTATTGTCCCATTCATTGAACGGAACTTCAATTCAGACGCTAACAATTTCCAGGTTTAAGTAATGTGGAAATCTGCAGTAATCATGTTTTTAGTTTTATCTGTTTTACCCCATTTGAACTTTCCTATGCCTCCCAATATGTTTACGTTCTAACCAGCGCAGTCCCAGTTGTCTGAAGTTAACCAGAATTTGAAACTCTACTCTGGTACATCAGCATCCGTTTTCATGGTTATGAGATTGGTGTTTGGGTAGGAAAAGAAAGCAGATATTTTCAAATATTCAGGATAACTGCCAATCACAACGATACTCATAGGGCTCATAATGCCTAAATGCTTGTGACACTTGATGAAGATGTGTTTGTCATTTTCCATATCATCACGTAAAGAACATTGAACTTGAAAACCTACAGAGGTTTCTTCTTAAGAAAACTCCTATAGAAACTGAACTTTATTCCTACCGGGAATGTAGGTAATTGTTGCTTTTGAAATGTTTATCCGGAAGGCTCCCAAATGGAACTGTACTGGCCAAGTATGTTACTGAACTTTTGGGTTCAGTTATATATATAAACTATCCAAGAATGACCTAATGTTCTGGATTTTTTTCTCATGTTCTGTCTTGAAAGCTCACACATTGAGTTGTTCAAGGAGTAGGCAGTGCTCTGTCGCGGCAGAGAGGAATCGTCTCCCGTGTCGCCTAGGAGGGCTCCTAGCGACACATGGGGCAAGAGGAATCTGGCCTAAGATATTTTGTGTTTTTTTTCACTAGATCCTGCATCAAACAATCATGGCGTGTTCTATAATAATTTTCGTCAAATTTAATGGTTTTGCAAGATCCAATTTATTCCACCTAGCACAAACATTATCTGAACGCATCAAGTATTGAATTGAGCAACTGCCCTATGTATATCAATTTTGCATCATTCAGATTTTAGTACAAACATTATCGTACAACATTTTCCAAATATCTATATTGTCTTTCCAAATAAAATGAATTGGTGAAGCAACGCTTGCCTTACCTCCACATATTTATGAAAATTCTGACCAGTCTATAGTTAAAATGGACGGGCGCAGCAAAGCGCGCCATCATGGTCTAGTATGATATAAACCCCATCTTGTTATCCTCGATGGCAACAATACAATATGTGCCTTGCTGCCTCTACTATCACTGGGAAAGGACACCGCAAGATTGAACCCAAAGCTAAGCACTTCTCCCATTGCAAGAAAGATCAATCTAGTAGGCCAAACCAAACTGATAATTCGGAGAGACTTGCAAAGATAACTAATCATACATAAAATAATTCGGAGAAGATTCAAATATTGTTCATAGATAAACTTGATCATAAACCCACAATTCATCGGTCTCAACAACACACCGCAAAAGAAGATTACATCAAATAGATCTCCACAAGAGAGGGGGAGAACATTGTGTTGAGATCCAAAAAGAGAGAAGAAGCCATCTAGCTAATAACTATGGACCCGAAGCTCTGAAGTTACCTACTCACACATTATCGGAAAGGCTATGGTGTTGATGTAGAAGCCCTCCGTGATCGATGCCCCCTCTGGCAGAGCTCCGGAAAAGGCCCCAAGATGGGATCTCACGGGTACAAAAGGTTGCGGCGGTGGAATTAGGTTTTTGGCTCCGTATATGGTAGTTTGGGGGTACGTAGGTATATATAGGAGGAAGGAGTACGTCGGTGGAGCAACATGGGCCCCACGAGGGTGGAGGGCGCGCCTAGGGGGTAGGCGCGCCCCTATCTCGTGCCTTCCTGGTTGCTTTCTTGACGTAGGGTCCAAGTCCTCTGGATCACGTTCGTTCCGAAAATCACGTTCCCGAAGGTTTCATTCCGTTTGGACTCCGTTTGATATTCTTTTTCTGTGAAACTCTGAAATAGGCAAAAAGCAGCAATTCTGGGCTGGGCCTCCGGTTAATAGGTTAGTCCCAAAAATAATATAAAAGTGTATAATAAAGCCCAATAATGTCTAAAACAAAATATAATATAGCATGGAACAATCAAAAATTATAGATACGTTGGAGACATATCACCCTCCACCCTTGTGGAAGCCTCGTGTCCTTTCTGGACTACTTCTTATTTTTCTATTATCTTAAATATTCCAAAACAGAGAAAAATTGCCATTAGAACTGTTTTGGAGTCGGTTTACTTACTGTACCACGTACCTCTTCCTTATTGGAGTCTGGAACGTTCTGGAAAGTGTCCATTATGTATTCCTTCGGGGTTACAGTTTCAATAACATTAGTTTCAGCATTTATAGGATTACCTGAGATATAATATTTGATTCTTTGACTATTCACCACCCTCGGATTTGTGCCTTCGAAGTTGTTGATTTTTATGGCACCGGAACGATAGACCTCCTCGATAACGTAAGGACCTTCCCATTTAGAGAGAAGTTTGCTTGCAAAGAATCTTAAACGAGAGTTGTATAACAATACATAGTCACCTACATTAAACTCACGTTTTTGTATCCTTTTGCCATGCTATCTTTTAACCTTTTCTTTAAACAGTTTGGCATTCTCATAGGCCTGGGTTCTCCATTCATCAAGTGAGCTAATGTCAAAAAGCCTCTTCTCACCGGCAAGTTTGTAGTCATAGTTGAGCTCTTTAATGGCCCAATATGCCTTATGTTCTAGTTCAAGAGGTAAGTGACATGCCTTTCCATAAACCATCTTATACGGAGACATACCCATAGGATTTTTATATGCAGTTCTATAGGCCCATAATGCATCATTAAGTTTCTTGGACCAATTCTTTCTAGATCTATTAACAGTCTTTTGCAAAAATAATTTAAGCTCTCTATTACTCAATTCTACTTGACCACTAGACTGTGGATGATATGGAGATGCAATTGTATGATTAACATCATACTTAGCAAGCATTTTACGAAAAGCACCATGAATAAAATGTGAACCAACATCAGCCATTAAATATCTAGGGACTCCAAACCTCAGAAAAATAACTTCTTTAAGCATCTTAATAGAGGTGTTATGATCAACATCAACTAAAATATGAGTATAGCCATTAGAGGAAGGAAACGGTCCCATATAATCAAAACACCAAACATCAAATGGTTCAATAACAAGTGAATAATTCATAGGCATTTCTTGACGTCTACTGATATTATCAATTCTTTGACATTCATCACAAGACAAAAAAAACTTATGCACATCCTTGAAGAGAGTAGGCCAATAAAAACCGGATTGCAATACCTTATGTGCAGTTCTATCTCCAGCATGGTGTCCTCCATAAGCCTCGGAGTGAAACTTGCGTAGGATCTGTTCCTGTTCATGCTCAGGTACACAACGTCTAATAACACCATCTACTCCTTATTTATAAAGGTGTGGGTCATCCCAGAAGTAATGCCTTAAATCATAGAAGAACCTTTTCTTTTGCTGGCATGTGAAACTAGGTGGTATAAACTTAGCAACATTATAATTAGCATAATCAACATACCATGGAGTAGTACGAGAAGCATTTATCACCGCTAATTGTTCATCAGGAAGTGGGTCGTCAAGAACATTCTCTAACCTAGACAAGTTGTCTGCTACGGGGTTCTCAACTCCCTTTCTATCAATAATATGCAAATCAAATTCTTGAAGTAAGAGAACCCATCTAATAAGTCTAGGTTTAGCATCTTTCTTTTCCATAAGATATTTAATAGCAACATGATTAGTGTGAACAGTTACTTTAGAATCAACTATATAAGGTCTGAACTTATCACAAGCAAATACAACTGCTAAAAATTCTTTTTCAGTGGTAGCATAATTTCTCTGGGCACTGCCTATAGTTTTACTAGCATATTGAATAACATTTAATTTCTTATCAACTCTTTGTCCTAGAACAGCCCCTATAGCATAATCACTAGCATCACATATGATTTCAAATGGTAAATTCCAATCAGGAGGCTGAACAATAGGCGCAGAAATCAAAGCTTTCTTAAGTATTTCAAATGCTTCTACACTGTCATCATCAAAAACAAAATGAACATATTTTTGTAAGAGATTAGTCAGAGGCCTAGAAATTTTAGAGAAGTCCTTAATGAACCTCCTATAAAAACCGGCATGACCAAGGAAACTTCTTATACATTTAATTTCCTTGGGACATGACATCTTTTCAATGGCATCAACTTTAGCTTTATCAAATTCAATACCTCTTTCAGAAATTTTATGCCCCAAGACAATACCTTCATTAACCTAAAGTGGCACTTCTCCCAATTCAAGACAAGATTAGTTTCTTCACATCTCTACAAAACTCGATCAAGGTTGCTTAAGCAATCATCAAAAGAGGTTCTGTAAACGGAGAAATCATCCATGAAAACCTCAACAATCTTTTCACAAAAGTCAGAGAATATTGCAGTCATACATCTTTGAGAAGTAGCAGGTGCATTGCATAAACCAAAGGCGTACGTTTATAAGCAAAGGTACCGAAAGGGCAAGTAAAAGTTGTCTTTTCTTGATCCTCTTTTGACACAAGTATTTGAGAGAAACTAGAGTAACCATCTAGAAAGCAAAAATGTGTATGTTTGGATAATCTTTCTAGCATTTGATCAATAAAAGGTAAAGGGTAATGATCCTTTTTAGTAGCTTTATTTAATTTGTGGAAATCAATTACCATTATATAACCTGTAACAATTCTTTGTGGGATCAGTTCATCTTTATCATTAGGAACTACAGTGATACCTCCCTTCTTAGGGACACAATGGACATGACTTACCCACTGACTATCAGCAACGGGATAAATTATACCTGCCTCCAGAAGCTTTAGTATTTCTTTTCTTACCACTTCATTCATTTTAGGATTTAACCGTCGTTGGTGATCAACAACTAGTTTCGCGTCTTTCTCCAATTTTATTTTGTGCTGGCATAGAGTGGTACTAATGCCCTTAAGATCATCAAGAGTATATCCAATAGCAGCACGGTGCTTCTTCAGAGTTTTCAATAATTTCTTTTCTTGATGATCTGAAAGGTTAGCACTAATAATAACAGAATATATCTCTTTCTCATCAAGATAAGCATATTTAAGAGTATTAGGTAAAGGCTTAAGCTCAAATACGGGATCACCCTTGGGTGGAGCAGGATCCCCTAGGATTTCAACAGGTAAGTTGTGTTTCAAAATAAGTCCCTGTTTAAAGAACACGTCATCTATTTCCCTTCTGTCATTCATAAACATGTCATTTTCATGGTCTAGCAAATATTGTCCTAAAGGATCATTAGGAGGCACCGCAATAGAAGCAAGACCAATAATTTCGTCTTTACTAGGCAGTTCTTTATCATGGGGTTGTCTATGAAACTTAGCAAAATTAAACTCATGAGACATATCCCCTAAACCAACAGAAACGATATCCTTATTGCAGTCTATCTAAGCATTCACAATATTCAAGAAGGGCCTACCAAATATAATGGGACAGAAGTCATCTTGTGGGGAACCGAGAACAAGAAAATCAGCAGGATATTTAACTTTCCCACACAAGACTTCAACATCTCTAACAATCCCAATGGGTGAAATAGTGTCTTTATTGGCAAGCTTAATTGTAACATCAATTTCTTCTAACTCAGCAGGTGCAATATCATGCATAATTTCTTTGTATAAGGAATGAGGTATTGCACTTGCACTAGCACCCATATCACATAAGCCATGACAACAATGATCTCCTATTTTAACAGAAATAACAGGCATACCTACAACTGGTCTATGTTTATTTTGTAGTATTAGGTCTAGCAATTCTAGCAGCATCATTACAGAAGTAAATAACATGCCCATCAATATTATCGGCCAAGAGATCTTTAACCATGGCAACACTAGGTTCAACTTTAATTTTCTCAAAGGGAGTAGGTGTTCTAGTATTACTCTTACGAACCACAGTTGAAGCTTTAGCATGATCCTTTATTCTAACAGGGAAAGGTGGTTTCTCAATATAAGCGGTGGGAACAATAGGATCATTATAAGTGATAGTCTTTTTCTTCAACTTTAATAGGTTCAGCTAGTTTTACTTCAATGGGAGTATAATATTTAAACCACTTCTCCTTAGGGAGATCAACATGAGTAGCAAAGGATTCACAGAAAGAAGCTACTATCTCAGAGTCAAGTCCATATTTAGTGCTAAATTCACGGAAAGCATCGGTATCCATAAAAGATTTAGCACAATCAAACTTAGGTGTTATACCTGACTCCTTACCTTCGTCGAGATCCCAATCTTCGGAGTTGCATTTAATTCTTTCCAATAAATCCCATTTGAATTCAATAGTCTTCATCATAAAAGAGCCAGTACAAGAAGTATCGAGCATGGAGCGATTACTGAGAGAAAGACGAGCATAAAAGTTTTGAATAATCATTTCTTTTGAGAGCTCATGATTGGGGCATGAATATAACATTGACTTAAGCCTCCCCCAAGCTTGAGCGATGCTTTCTCCTTTGCGAGGCCAAAAATTATATATATATATATATATAATTACGAGCACGATGAACAAGATGCATAGGATAAAACTTTTGATAAAATTCCTATTTCAATCGGTTGTAGTTTCATGATCCCATATCATCACATAGCCTAAACCATGGCAATGCCTCTCCCTTAGAAGATAAAGGTAAGACCTTCTTCTTGATAACATCCTCGGGCATACCTGCAAGCTTAAATAATCCACAAACTTCATCCACATAGATTAGGTGCAAATCAGGATGTAATGTTCCATCACCTGTGAAAGGATTAGCTAGCAGTTTCTCTATCATACCCAAAGGAATTTAAAAGTAAACATTTTCAGTAGGTTCAGTAGGTTGAGGAGAAACTCTTTGCTCTACTGGTCATGGTGAAGATACCCCGAACAAGCCCCTCAAAGGATTATGTTCCAAGTAACAAGTGACAGCAAATTTCAGCACACTATATAAATTTTTCCTTACCAAATTCCACCTACCAAAGGCGCTTCACTCCCCGGAAACGGCGCCAGAAAAGAGTCTTGATGACCCACAAGTATAGGGGATCTATTGTAGCCTTTTCGATAAGTAAGAGTGTCGAACCCAACAAGGAGCAGAAGGAAATGATAAGCAGTTTTCAGTAAGGTATTCTCTGCAAGCACTGAAATTATCGGTAACAGATAGTTTTGTGATAAGGTAATTTGCAACGAGTAGCAAGTAATAAAAGTAAATAAGGTGCAACAAGATGGCCCAATCCTTTTTGTAGCAAAGGATAAGTGTAACATCCCAAAATTCTAAATTTTGGAATGTTATAATAAATAGATAGATTGATTGTTTGTTTGATTGTTGTGTGATTGATTGAGTGAAATTCAAAACTTTTTGAAAGTTAAATGAGAGGGAATAAAAGGACTTTCCCAAAATTTCACCTTTTTGCATTTTGATCTCCGTGAATTCAAATTCTTTTCAAATACAAAACCCTCGAGAGAAGATGATATGACTTTTTCCATTTAATTAAATGAAAAGGGTTTTTTAAAAGATTTGAATTTTATTTGGAAATATTTCAAATTCGGAAACTTTAAGCAACTCAATGATTTTCATGAGAGAAGATAAAATTACTTCTTCAAAATATATGAAATACGAGTTGGAAGTTTAAAAGGATCAAATTTAAAGTCCATTTGAAATTATTTTCAATTTGGAGTTATTTGAGTTTTATTCAAATTATTTTTCCCCGAAAATAAAATAAATTTAAAATAGGGTAAAATGATTCCCTACATCAGAAAATTGGGGAGAAATAATTTAGAAATCATTTTGGTATTTCTAAAATGATTTTTATTGGGTTTTATTGTAGAACTAGCACTGTTTGAATTATTTGAATTTTTGCGAACTCTATTTGGCACTAGAGAAATGTTCATGTTGTAGAAAATCTTTTTCCGAAAATTTTGATATATAATATGCCTATATAAAATTATATTTTATTATCGTTATCCAGTTTTTTTATATAAAAAAAAACATCTACGCATGTGCGTGGAACTAACCGCCGCCCAAAGGCGTAGCATAGCAGCAGGCCGGCCCGTTTTTCTTTTGTTTTCTTTTGTCTTTTTATTTTATTTTATTTTCATTATTGTTTAGTTTTTTTTTAAACAAATTTCAGAAAAAAAAATAGACTTCGGAAAAAAATGCAGCCCGTGTACCGCGCGCGGCTGGCCGAGGCCTTTAGGCCCATGCGAGGTGTTAGCCTTTTTCTTCTCTGTTTCGTATATTTTCGTCCACATTTAGTCCAACATTGCCTAGCCTTTGACCATTAAACTTGCTTTCCACCTATAAATATAGACCCATAGAGCCTCAAAAACAATCCGATTTGGGTTAAATCAATATTTTGGTTTGACTAGATTCATTTAAGAAAAATGTTTTTCTCCTCTTCGGCGCGACTTCTGAAAATTGTCTCCTCTCTTCGAAGTCATTTTTTCTCTACCTTATAAAGGTATCTTTCTTTGTTTTTTTATACTTACGTAGTTTATTATTTTCTAGACTAGTACGATAAAATAATTAGATTACCAATTAGTCTCTGTATTTATACATTAGACCTAAAATTCTTTTAGCCGTAGCTATTTTTTCGTAAAATAGCTTGGCCCTGATTTTTCAAATAGCCATAACTTTTTACTCGTTCATCCAAATTAGATGAAACCAACGCCCACTTCTTCGTTACGATCTCCTCTATCCAGTAAAACCACTTAACCATGTTTTGAAAGTTTTAAAATTTGAATTCAAACAGATTTGTATTCAAACTTTTTTTGTTCATAACTTGAGTTTTATAACTCTGATTTAGTTGATTCTTTTTGCAAACCGAAGCTCTTGACCTAAACTTTATGATAAGGCTAAATTCACATAATTTTGGTACTGTTACAAATTGTTTTATGTTGCAAGAGTTATTTGCTTGGTTTTGATGTTTTCCGAACTGTCTTCTTCGTTCTTCCCGATCTTCTGAGTGATTGCTTATGTGTGGTTACTATTGCTTGCTTATGATAGGTTGACCAGAGTGTGACGAGTAGAACTATCAAGAGTTTTCAACAGTACATGCAAGTTCACACTTTGATCATATCCCTTTCATACCCAGTTTTATGCATTAGTTTCACCCTCAAACATTGCATGATTAGGATGTGTTTAACATGTGGGTTGGGAAGTAGTTGATGAGGTAGAACCTATTGCCCTATTATCATCAAACCCTTGGGAGTTACTTCTACGTTATGCTTATATTGCCATGCTATTCTCGTAGACGTGGATTGGGTTTGAGTGTATCCATGACAGATGTGAGATTATTAATTAATGGTTCAACTTAAGGTGGTTACTTTAATACACATCTGGGTGGATTGGTTACGGCACCTGGAGAACCCAGTGCTTGCCCAAGGGGATCCCGGAGGACCCGTGTGATCACCCAATGGAATGCCACCCAGGCTCAAAGGGATCATAAGATTATTGATGCTAGAAACTTCCGTGTGCAGCCACAAGCTATTATGGGCTCTAGCATAGTTGAGTAAGTTGCGTGAAGCTCTTGAAGAGATAAACTAGCAGATGTAGGGGGTTGTAGGTGGTATAGTCTATCCGGAGTAGAGAGTTAATGCTTCTGAAAGACTGTGTCTCGATCATCCGTTTCTCAAACACCATATAGTGCGAGAAATCCAACGGAGGAGATCGAGTCTTGTGGAGAAAAGTGCGCAAACCTCTGCAGAGTGTACAAACTAATCATGGTTAGTCGTGTCCCCGGTTATGGACAATTTTGAGTCTCTGGTCTTTGGATATTCATGTTGATCTCAACACATTAATGATTAATTTGATTGGGTTAATAATTATTATTTTGGGATTGAGTTGGAGGAACCTTCTCAATAATTTTCAACCAACTTTGTAGTTAAATAAAATATATTCCTTGGCAGTAGGGAAAAATTGGCTTTTTGCAAAAACATTATAACCATAGAGCTTTTCCACCAGCCATATATGCATGTAGTGATAGCTATTATTCATCATTATCCTATGCTGTGAATTTGCCAGTACATTCAATGTACTGACCATTTGTGGCTGCAACGTCTCATGTTGCAGGAAATCTTACGATGAGTAAGTGATACATTAAGGTTATGATTTCTACACTCAACTTTGCCGTTGGTGTTGATGGGAATCCAAAACCTTGTTACTTTCGCTATTTGGATTGAGGTAATAGTATTTACGTTATTTTATACATGTGATTTACCTCTGTTATAAATCCTCGAGTACTGTGTGTGTCAGCATACCGATCCAGGGATGACACTTAAGCACAGAGACTTGACCGTCTAAGGCCGAGTCGCTACAAGATGGTATCAAAGCACATGTTGACTGTAGGACGTGACCCTAGAAATTGGCAAGCCCATAGGAAAGATTTTCTCTACAACTTCATTTTCAAAAGATCTTTTACATCTCTTCTCATCTGAGCTTATTCAAATATTCCCTTTTAGTGAGACCATACCCCTTTTTCCTTTTTAACCACACGAAGATTCGGCTGATGATACCACTTCAAGAAGTACAAGATATCGGACAACTAAGACCACTACGGAACGAAGAAGATTTTACCGTGCATTTGAATAATGGGAACTACAACGGTTGAAGACTCCGAAGACTAGGAGAATTTGAAGGCCCTGAAGAATTTCCAGATTTCGTATGACCTAGGAAGGCTACCTTGGTGGAACTCGTCAGACTATTAAAGCTGTCGATATCCGAGATCAAGGTGTATCGGAGAAAGACCGGAACATGAAGTATTAGAACTCAAAGTTTTGCCAAGAAAACCCTAAGGCAGGATATATCAACTATGGAATGATAGCTCATGGCAATGACAAGAGCAGAAACACGGCTATCCAAGATGTTATCGCCCGCTTATGCTATTTTCACCGTGCTGAGATGAACATGCATTTCGTCGGAAGGATTGGATGGTAGAAGGCTAATGGAGCATCTATGAGCAAAGGATGAAGTTTTAACCTTAGCTGGTGTATCGCCAGGATTTGGAGTGTTACATCAAGAAGTTAAGATGGACCTGCAGGAAGCAGTATTTGATAAGGAAGCGTTTCGTGAAGAACTCAGGACTCAGAAGCTGAAAGTAGCCAAGCTGGAGGAGCAAAACCTCGAGATACCGGAGATTCGTCAAGAACTGAAGGACAGTAGGAGCATGGTTCATGACAAGGAAGTTGAAACCCAGAAGTTTGGAACGCAACTCCAGAAATATTAAAGGATGCCATGAGAGACTTCGCGTCAACAGAGATGAGCTGGCAAAAGAACTTGAAGAGGACAAGCACGATCGGAAGTAGCCATCAGAGACATGAGCAAGACTTGAAGAGTTTGGCGATGTTGAAGATATATTGACCTTTAGAAGACCAAGCCCCTATTATATACCTATGTTAGATGCGACGATTGTGAGCTATCATTTGTTTGAAGTTTTTCCAACAGCCACAAATAAAATCTGTCTCTTCAAAACTATTGTTTGCATTGTGTGAATCCCTCTCTATCTCTCTTATCTCACCCCAAAAACCATGGACCCAATAGAGGATGAATGGAGATGAACCTATATTTTCTGGACCGATGAGTCAATTGGAGACAGACCGATGGATTTAGAACATGGAGGATCACGTGAAGAATAACACTATAGCCGGAAAGGATATGACCCAGCATACTCTTTAGTGCTTTGAAAGAGGTGTTGCTACTTGGTGGAGGATCTAACAAACCAACAATGGATGGCAGAGAGTAACCACTTGGGAGGAATTTAAGTTGACTCTGCTAAAGTCTCGTCTTGTGTCCCAGAAATTGAAGCCTTATGGAAAGGATATGAAGAAACCTTGTGCATGCAAGATTTGTGGAGAAATAATACACACCCATAAAGAACACAAGGATGAATGCCCTAATTGTGAAGGAAGTCACCCAGTTGAAGAATGCCCAACTAGGCAGATTACTTTTTTCTTGTGTGAAGGGACTACCCACTATCCTGCTCAGTGTCACATTTACCCCATCGGAGACATGAGCAAGACTTGAAGAGTTTGGTAATGTTGAAGATTTATTGACCTTTAGAAGACGAAGCCCCTGTTATATACCTACGTTAGATGCGATGATTGTGAGCTGTCATTTGTTTGAAGATTTTCCGATAGCCACAAATAAAATATGTCTCTTCAAAACTATTGTTTGCATTGTGTGAATCCTTCTCTATCTCTCTTATATCACCCCAAAAACCATGGACCCAATAGAGGATGAATGGAGATGAACCCATATTTTCTGGATCGATGAGTCAATTGGAGACAGACCGATGGATTTAGAACATGGAGGATCACGTGAAGAATAACACTATAGCCGGAAAGGATATGACTCAGCATACTCTTCAGTGCTTTGAAAGAGGTGCTGCTGCTTGGTGGAGGATGTAACAAACCAACAATGGATGGCAGAGAGTAACCACTTGGGAGGAATTTAAGTTGACTCTGCTAAAGTCTCGTATTGTGTCCCCGAAATTGAAGCCTTATGGAAAGGATATGAAGAAACCTTGTGCATGCAAGATTTGTGGAGAAATAGGACACACCCATAAAGAACACAAGGATGAATGCCCTAATTGTGAAGGAATTCACCCAGTCGAAGAATGCCCAACTAGGCAGATTACTTGTTTCTTGTGTGAAGGGACTACCCACTATCCTGCTCAATGTCACATTTACCCCATGGTACGAAGAACCGTACAACAGAAGAAAGAAGTAAAGAAAGTAGCCCTTATGGAAATTTTAGAAGAACCCATGATGAAGGAAGATGTCAGGGACACACCCAAAGAAGAACCAATTAAACCCTGCACCAAGTCATGCTATTCATGTGGAGAAGAAGGACACATCTCCCAAAATTGTATGAATGGGGATCTAGTAGAATTCCCAACGGAGGAAGTAGAGTATGACCCACAAGAAATAGAAGCCATGATTGGCACGAAAAGGTCCAGGAAGAGAAGTAGATTGGATTCCAGGAAGGACCTGAGTCATATCACCTGGTACAGGTGCAAGGAGTCAGGGCACTACCTCAGCAGTTTCCCAAAAAGGAAACCTCGAGACATGTCATAAGTAATATGTTTTCGTTGTAATGGAGCAGGGCATTTTTCCAGAGAATGCCCCAAGGAGAAGGAGACTTGTGATAATTAGTGGTGTCTGTGAGAAGTATAGCAGTAGTAGAGAGAACATTTCTTTAGTATTTAGGTGTTGAGTTGAGGCATGTAAAGGAAATGCAGGAGATGGTAATAAGTTGAGAATCAATAAATTTAGCATCGTTGGTACTGATTTGGATTTTATGAGTTGTTACTCTATCAAGAAAGATTTTGACCATTTTCAAGGATATGAGAAATATGGTCTATGGAAGATTGGAGCATTTTAAGGGTGGTAGTACCCTGTGAGGAGATTTGACCTCTGGATAGGATTATGATATTCCACGGAGTGGACTTCATAAGTATGTGTTTTATCTCGATATGTTGGATACCCCAAGAACATGAAGGGATGAAGTACTATTGGATATAAAGGAGATATGATGTTGGTAATATGGAACAATTGTAACTCCAGGATGATTCTGAGTAATCACGTCTTAGTTTGGAACTAATAAAAGGAAGAGAGACAATACAATTGGATGGATTTAAGAATGCTAGGAAGCTGGATGTTGGAATAATGATCATTTGCCCCGATGATGAGTTCAAGGTTTGTAAATGATGAGATGGGCCATAACCCACAGGCCCCAGGACCTTCCAAGAAGCAAGCACACTCTTGCTGAAGGAAAAACCCTGGAAGAAGTTACATTTATCAGCAGACGATTTTATAGAGTAACGCAAAACCTTAGAGTTGTGAAGAAACGATAGATGTTTGTTTGGCTTGCAGAATCAATGGATTTATCCGAACTTGGTTTGTCGACAAGAGAAATTCTGCAATGCTTGAGAGGATGACCGAGTGTTAGAATGCGAGATTCGCTAATCCATGTACAAGGTAATTATTTGGGTGCGGGATGGATTGATCACCATACCGACTTACTCTTAGTATTCGCCTTGCTATATGGGATGGTAAATCTAAGTGACTTACCTATAGTAGAGAGATGACGATATTAAGCCTTGTTTGAACCATAGAATGGTATAAGTATTCCCCCCTTGTACAAGGCAGCTGATGCCAAATCGTAGGTCATACAGTGAGGATCAACCCAGACCCATTTCCTGCAGGAGAAACCATAAATTGTTGACCACCATGAGACATTGATAGTTGTTTAGTATTGGCGCTAGACCCGTCAGCTAAGAAGACCCAATCTCGGAATAACCTTACCAAGATGAAAGGACAGAAGGATTGCGTTAAAGGTTATGCCACTACCGGAAGAGCCGAGAGAAGGAATTTTCTCGAGAATTTGAGAAGACCGGCCCCCTCAAGAATAAGGATGGAGTATATGAGTATTGATGGGACCGTAACAATGTTTCTAATGGTGGTAGCACCCCAGACCCCCTGTGATGATCGAAGGATTTTGAGAAGACCCCCAACCCTAACCTATTTCTTTCTAGCCTCTCCGAATCTTGAGGACGAGATTCATCTTAAGGGTGGTAGGTTTGTAACATCTCAAAATTCTAAATTTTGGAATGTTATAATAAATAGATAGATTGATTGTTTGTTTGATTGTTGTGTGATTGATTGAGTGAAATTCGAAAGTTTTTGAAAGTTAAATGAGAGGGAATAAAAGGACATTCCCAAACTTTCACCTTTTTGCATTTTGATCTCTGTGAATTCAAATTATTTTCAAATACAAAACCCTCGAGAGAAGATGATATGACTTCTTCCATTTAATTAAATGAAAAGGGTTTTTTGAAAAGATTTGAATTTTATTTGGAAATATTTCAAATTCGGAAACTTTAAGCAACTCAATGATTTTCGTGAGATAAGATAAAATGACTTCTTCAAAATATATGAAATACGAGTTGGAAGTTTAAAAGGATTAAATTTAAAATCCGTTTGAAATTATTTTCAATTTGGAGTTATTTGGGTTTTATTCAAATTATTTTTCTCCTAAAATAAAATAAATCTAAAATAGGGTAAAATGATTCCCTACATCAGAAAATTGGAGAGAAATAATTTTGAAATCATTTTGGTATTTCTAAAATGATTTGAATTGTGTTTTATTGTAGCAGTAGCACTGTTTGAATTATTTGAATTTTTATGAATTCTATTTGGCATTAGAGAAATGCTCATCTTGTAGAAAATCTTTTTCTGAAACTTTTGATATATAATATGCCTATATAAAATTTTATTTTATTATCCTTACCCAGTATTTTTTGTTTCTATATAAAAAAAGAAAAAAAATTACGCGTGCGCCTGGAACTAACCGCCGCCCACAGGCATAGCATAGCAGGAGGCCGGCCCGTTTTTCTTTTGTTTTCTTTTGTCTTTTTATTTTATTTTATTTTCGTTAATGTTTAGTTTTTTTTGAAACAAATTTTAGGAAAAAATAGACTTCGGAAAAAATAAATGCAGCTCGTGTACCGCGCACGGCCGGCCGAGGCCTTTAGGCCCATGCGAGATGTTAGCCTTTTTCTTCTCTGTTTCGTATATTTTCGTCTATATTTAGTACCACATTGCCTAGCCTTTGACCATTAAACCTGTTTTTCACCTATAAATATAGATCCATAGAGTCTAAAAGTCATTCGATTCGGGTTAAATCAATATTTTGGTTTGCCTAAATTCATTGAAGAAAAATATTTTTCTCCTCTCCGGCGCGACTTCTGAAAATTGTCTCCTCTCTCCGAAGTCATTTTTTCTCTGCCTTATAAAGGTATCTTTCTTTGTTTTTTATACTTCCGTAGTTTATTATTTTCTAGAATAGTATGATAAAATAATTAGATTAACAATTAGTCTCTGTATTTATACATTAGACCTAAACTTCTTTTAGCCGTAGCTATTTTTCTTCCGTAAAACAGCCTGGCTCTGATTTTTCAAATAGCCATAACTTTTTACCCGTTCATCCAAATTAGATGAAACCAACGCCCACTTCTTCGTTACGATCTCCTCCATCCATTAAAGTAACTTCAACATGTTTTTGAAAGTTTTAAAATTTGAATTCAAACAGATTTTTATTCAAACTTCTTTTGTTCATAACTTGAATTTTATAACTCCGATTTAGTTGATTCTTTTTGCAAACCGAAGCTCTTGACCTAAACTTTCTGATAAGGCCAAATTCACATAATTTTGGTACTGTTAGAAATTGTTTTATGTTGCAAGAGCTATTTGCTTGGTTTTGATGTTTTCCGAACTGTCTTCTTCGTTCTTCCCGATCTTCTGAGTGATTGCTTATGTGTGGTTACTATTGCTTGCTTACGATAGATTGACCGGAGTGTGACGAGTAGAACTATCAAGAGTTTGAGTGCGAATCATCTTCATCAATCGTACATGCAAGTTCACACTTTGATCATATCCCTTCCATACCCAGTTTTATGCATTAGTTTCACCCTCAAACATTGCATGATTAGGATGTGTTTAACATGTGGGTTGGGAAGTAGTTGATGAGGTAGAACCTATTGCCCTGTTATCATCAAACCCTTGGGAGTTACTTATACGTTATGCTTATATTGCCATACTATGCTTGTAGACGTGGATTGGGTTTGAGTGTATCCATGACAGATGTGAGATTATTAATTAATGGTTCAACTTAAGGTGGTTACTTTAATACACATCTAGGTGGATTGGTTGGGGCACCTGGAGAACCCAGTGCTTGCCCAAGGGGATCCCGGAGGACCCATGTGATCACCCTATGGAATGCCACCCGGGCTCAAAGGGATCATAAGATTATTGATGCTAGAAACTTCCGTGTGCAGCCACAAGCTATTATGGGCTCTAGCATAGTTGGGTAAGTTGCGTGAAGCTCTTGAAGAGATAGACTAGCAGATGTAAGGGGTTGTAGGTGGTATAGTCTATCCGGAGTAGAGAGTTAATGCTTCTGAAAGACTGTGTCTCGGTCATCCGTTTCTCAAATACCATGTAGTGCGAGAAATCCAACAGAGGAGATCGAGTCTTGTGGGGAAAAGTGTGCAAACCTCTGCAGAGTGTACAAACTAATCATGGTTAGCCGTGTTCCCGGTTATGGACAATTTTGAGTCTCTGGTCTTTGGATATTCATGTTGATCTCAACACTTT
This sequence comes from Triticum urartu, assembly GCF_056163025.1. Classification (NCBI taxonomy): domain Eukaryota; kingdom Viridiplantae; phylum Streptophyta; class Magnoliopsida; order Poales; family Poaceae; genus Triticum; species Triticum urartu. Next base: position 211,333,743 of record NC_141874.1, read on the forward strand.
AATGATTAATTTTATTGGGTTAATGATTATTATTTTGGGATTGAGTTGGAGGAACCTTCTCAATAATTTTCAACCAGCTTTGTAGTTAACAAAAATATATTCCTTTGCAGTAGGGAAAAATTGGCTTTTTGCAAAAACATTATAACCATAGAGCTTTTCCACTAGCCATATATGCATGTAGTGATAGCTATTATTCATCATTATCCTATGGTGTGAATTTGCCAGTACATTCAATGTACTGGCCCTTTGTGGCTGCAACGTCTCATGTTGCAGGAAATCTTACGACGAGTAAGTGATACGTTAGGGTTGCGATTTCTACACTCAACTTTGTCGTTGGTGTTGATGGGAATCCACAACCTTGTTACTTCCGCTATTTGGATTGAGGTAATAGTATTTACATTATTTTATACATGTGATTTACCTCTGTTATAAATCCTCGAGTACTATGTGTGTCAGCATACCGATCTAGGGATGACACTTAAGCACAGAGACTTGACCGTCTGAGGTCGGGTCGCTACAATAAGCCTGGACAAACTCTTATATAAAGTAAAGCGATCCCGAGGACACATGGGAATTATCGTCAAGCTAGTTTTCATCATGTTCATATGATTCACGTTCGGTACTTTGATAATTTGATATGTGGGTGGACCAGTGCTTGGGTACTGTCCTTCCTTGGACAAGCATCTGCTACCTCTTGAGCACTGCGTTGGTTTTCCCTTCAAGATGAAAGGGTGATGTAGCAAAGTAGCGTAAGTATTTCCCTTAGTTTTTGAGGACCAATGTATCAATCCAGTAGGTGACTACACGCAAGTCCCTCGTACCTACACAAACAAATAAGAACCTCGCAACCAACGCGATAAAGGGGTTGTCAATCCCTTCATGGTCACTTACGAGAGTGAGATCTGATAGAGATAATAATAATAAGATAAATATTTTTGGTATTTTTATGATATAGATTGAAAGTAAAGATTGCAAAATAAAATAGATTAGAAACTTATATGATAAAATATAGACCTGGGGGCCATAGGTTTCACTAGTGGCTTCTCTCAAGATAGCATAAGTATTACGGTGGGTGAACAAACTACTGTCGAGCAATTGATAGAAAAGTGCATAATTATGAGAATATCTAGGCATGATCATGTATATAGGCATCAGGTCCGCGACAAGTAGACCGAAACGATTCTCCATCTACTACTATTACTCCACACATCGACCGCTATCCAGCATGCATCTAGAGTATTAAGTTCATAAGAATAGAGTAATGCATTAGGCAAGATGACATGATGTAGAGGGATAAAATCAAGCAATATGATATAAACCTCATCTTTTTATCCTCGATGGCAACAGTACAATACGTGCCTTGTTGCCCCTGCTGTCACTGGGAAAGGACACCGCAAGATTGAACCCAAAGCTAAGCACTTCTCCCATTGCAAGAAAGATCAATCTAGTAGGCCAAACCAAACTGATAATTTGAAGAGACTTGCAAAGATAACCAATCATACATAAAAGATTTCAGAGAAGAATCAAATATTGTTCATAGATAAACTTGATCATAAACCCACAATTCATCGGATCTTGACAAACACACCGCAAAAAGAGTTACATCAAATAGATCTCCAAGAAGATCGAGGAGAATATTGTATTGAGATCCAAAGAGAGAGAAGAAGCCATATAGCTAATAACTATGGACCCGAAGGTCTGAGATGAACTACTCACACATCATCGGAGGGGCCATGGAGTTCATGTAGAGGCCCTCCGTGATCGATTCCCCCTCCGTCGTAGCTCCAAAAAGGCCCCAATATGGGATCTCTTGGGTACAGAAGGTTGCAGCGGTGGAAATAGGGTTTCGTGGTGCTCCTGGATGTTTTCGGGGTATATGAATATATATAGGAGGAAGAAGTAGGTCGGTGGAGCCATGAGGGGCCCACGAGGGGTGAGGGCGCGCCCCTGCCTCGTGGCCTCCTCGTTGGTTGCTTGACGTCCACTCCAAGTCCCCTGGATCACGTTTGTTCCAAAAATAACTCTCCCGAAGGTTTTATTCCGTTTGGATTCCGTTTGATATTCCTTTTCTGCGAAACACTAAAATAGGCAAAAAAACGGCAATTTGCACCGGACCTTGGGTTAGTAGGTCAGTCCCAAAAATAATATAAAACTGTATAAATAAGCCCATTAACATCCAAAACAGATAATATAATAGCATGGAACAATAGAAAATTATAGATACGTTGGAGACATATCATCATCCCACTTATGATTAACCCCTATTGCAAGCATCCGCAACTACAACACAAGTATTAAGGTAAACCTAACCATAGCATGAAACATATGGATCCAAATTATCCCCTTACGAAGCAACGCATAAACTAGGGTTTAAGCTTCTATCACTCTAGCAACCCATCATCTACTTATTACTTCTCAATGCCTTCCCCTAGGCCCAAACAATGGTGAAGTGTCATGTAGTCGATGTTCACATGACACCACTAGAGGAAAGAGAACATACATCTCATCAAAATATTGAACGAATACCAAATTCACATGACTACTTATAGCAAGACTTCTCCCATGTCCTCAGGAACAAATGTAACTACTCACAAATCATATTCATGTTCATAATCAGAGGGGTATTAATATGCATAAAGGATCCGAGCATATGATCTTCCATCGAATAAACCAATTAGCATCAACTACAAGGAGTAATCAACACTACTAGCAATCCACAGGTACCAATCTGAGGCTTTGGGACAAAGATTGGATACAAGAGATGAACTAGGGTTTGAGATGAGATGGTGCTGGTGAAGATGTTAATGGAGATTGACCCCCTCCCGATGAGAGAATCAATGTTGATGTCGTTGGTGATGATTTCCCACTCCCGGAGGGAAGCTTCCCTGGCAAAACAGCTCCACTGGAGCCCTAGATTGGTTCTGCCAAGGTTCCGCCTCGTGGCGGCGGAGTTTCGTCTCGTAAGATAGCTTGTGATTTTTTCCTCGAAGAAAGACTCCATATAGCCAAAGATGGGGATCAGAAGGCCACCAAGGGCCCACGAGGTAGGGGCGTGCCCAGGGGGGTAGGGCGCGCCCCCACCCTCGTGGACGGTGGGTGGCCCCCCTCTGGTACTTCTTTCTCCCAATATTTTTTATATATTCTGAAACAAGCTGCCATGAAGTTTCAGGACTTTTAGAGTTGTGCAGAATAGGTTTCTAATATTTGCTCCTTTTCCAGCCCAGAATTCCAGCTGTCGGCATCCCCCCTCTTCATGTAAACCTTGTAAAATAAGAGAGAATAGGCATAAGTATTGTGATATAATGTGTAATAACAGGCCATAATGCAATAAATATTGATATAGAAGCATGATGTAAAATGGACGTATCAGCGTGTTTTATGAAGACAGCGCTACTGGTAAGGGCATAGTAGCAGCGCTGGCCAAAAGCAAGCTACTGATAAGTATTAGCAGTGCTTTGTTATGAAAAGCGCTACTACTATGCTACTGTCTATAAGCATTTTCCTAGTAGTGCCTCCCGAACAATTTAGTTTTAATATTTGAAAATCCTTATCGCAGTGACATGTCATCATTAACAGGGAATTACTGTAGCTTAATTATCCGGGCATCATAATTCTCCTTCACTACAAGAAATCTCGTCCCAAGATTTTAAGAGGTGGAGTAAGGGGGAAGATCTGGTTATGAAATTCTAACGAATCTTCTCGGTCTTGGTTGCTCTTCTTGAAGAGGTCGATCAATTACGTTGATGTCTCCATTTCTCTGCTTCATGTCATCATGATGAAGTCAGCATCCTCTCTTCGAAAATCCTGTCATACTTACGAATAGGTAAGGGGCTGCTCTACAATGATAGAATGGTATAAGGGGAAATCATTTGGGGTTATCCCAGGAATGAATGCATGAGTATCTCTCGAGTTGAACGAATGAAACATATCAAGAGACAAGTAAGAAGGTACCATGAGAAGTTTCAAACAGATAGGCAATGGTTCGATGTCTGAAACAACGTGCGGAAGGGGTTCAAAGCAACGAGATTGAGTATTGTGTCTGTTACTAGAATAGATCACTAGGACGGTGGCCCGTGGATTACATACGAGGCCATACACGAGGAATAACTTTGGAAACCGTGGGTGTACAGGAGAGTCAGGTTTCGATCCTGGGACCTGTGGGTTATGAGCCCACCATGTGGGTTAAAAGTACGAAGGGCGGTAACGTCTTGCACGATCATGTAAGCAAGGCATTTCAGAGGATAGCCTATCAGTTATGTCGGCAACAACATCGGTGTCGTGGGCGAGGGACGAAGAGAACCATTTTCCTTCTCGTTGAATGAGGCGGACCAATAGGCAAAGTTCTCGTCCATCCGTGGCTACCGGAATGTCATCAACAATAGTAACAGGGTCTTGCTGACAGAATTGTACACCGAGGTGTTTACATAAGCAGGAGACTATTTCTGCTTGGATCATATAGGTCACAAGAAAGGTTAAACCAAACAATGGAAAGGAAAATGTGATTATCAGATTAAACAAAACAATGGAAAGGAAAAAGGTGTTTAAACACATATTTCAGGGGTATATCCTTCCCAAGGACAAGCAGAGCATGATATCCGTGACAAGATATAATGTAGAAAACCCTTTAGGTAAGGGGAGAGACATTTCTTGACATTACCCATACAACGGTGTTTGGATAATTGAGCAAGAATCATTTAGCATTGGGCTTCAAATGTTCTTGTTAAAATTTGGAGCACCACAGACATGCTTCGAGATAGCATTGACATGGTCATCACGCAAAGGTTGGACTTGGATATACAAAGGATTGATCAGGAACAACTTATAGAATAGGTCTTACAATTTCCTCGTGGAAGAATGGTTAACCTTGCTAAAATGGAAACTATAACAATAGGTCCTCCGACCAGTTGTGCTAGGCATGACATCACCTTACCGGGTCATATAAATACCAATGTTATAAATTTTGGAAATATGTCCCAACCATCATATCTGACCGAGATTCAAATATGATTAGTGCCAGGATACCTCAGACTCGGGATGCCTGAGAAGAAAAGATGCAACACAAATTGACAAGATGATATTGTAAGATTCTCGGGAGATGAAATATGGAAGGGGGTTCCGAAACAAGAGTTCATCATTTAAACCAAGGAGAGGATGAGGGGGTAGCTGATGGACTCAGTAGCAATTCATCAAGGTTTCCAAAAAGATGGATTTCCACAATTAAGTGAATGAGGTGATAGCATCAGACACACTAAAGTATATAATGAGGTAGGTTCGATGAGAACATCCACAATTAAATATTGAACGAAAATGCACCTGGAAATATAGACCAAGTAGGATGATCAAAGTTAGAATGGTGATTCGATAACGAAACTATCGGCCATTCACTTCGAAACAATAGGGTTGCTAGAGATATTAAATTCTCACAACAGAGGTCACTCAACACGAGGGCCAAGAAAGGAATGGTGATGGCGAGAAGCATCACTGCAACAAGAATTTCTTAAGAGGTGGTGAAATTCCCACAATATTCTTGACAAATAAGATGGTAATACTCCAAGGTAAATAAGAACAAATGTTGGATAGCAAGGAACTCAAGGTATAACAAAACACACAAACAAGTTTGTGTTGAACGGAAGGCAATAAAATGGTCAATGATAAAACTTCAATTGATATCTAGGAAGGAGTCAAGATGTTGATGATGATTACGACAAATTTTGTCGAGAGGCTCCACGAAGAAGCAATCAAACAACGACTGCATCAAGCAAAAGGACTGATGCAGGGATAGATTATTGGATCCATGGATACGACACCAACTCGGAACCAAGCTTATTGTTTGAGGTGGAACGATAAGACGATGGAATCAACGTAAGCTTAGCTCATCGTTGAAGGTTGTGCTCCGGGAATAAGGACGAGGTAGCACAGTTAAAATCAGCACGATAATGATGTAGCCAATCAGGCTAGGAACGACATGACAGAGTATTAAACTTCCCAACAACAAAGTACTAGGAGTACCGAATCACAATGTTGATTTGATTCACTATGAAGTGTTCTCGATTGAATAATAACTCAGAACCTGGGGGAAATCTGAAATCGGTGAGAAGCAATACTAGATGTAGACTCATAGGAAGCGACACGATTCTTTGATATTCTCGATATACCGGAGGGTAATACTCGAAGGAAGATCAAAATAGAGGTCGCGGAGATGTAATGATCTTCGGAAGACAAGTACTTTAACTTGCCCGAGAAATGAAATCAAGGAGAAAATATGGTCAGAACCACGATTGCAAAGGATCAATTCACAAATACCAGATGACATTTTATCAAGGAAATAGTCATTAGTACAAGAAGCTTCCATGATAGGATCTACATCGTGCCCATGGGCATGAACACAAAGTTCAAGGTCGACTCCGACTTCTCCAATGCATAATCTTTCATTCACTTCTCACTTTCCATGAAGTTGTAGCGTTGAAATTTTATCTAATGAAAAGCCAATAGAGTATAACCCGCATAACTTTCGAGTTCACACAGATTATGGAAGGCATAGGTTCAACCCATCGGGGCATCTTAGGAACATATACCACAAACTTCAGGAGCAAATAACTCAAGCTCAGAAGCAGAGCATGGTTGACAAAAGCAGATGATACAACATACCAAAGGAGTTATGTATCAGGGGAAGAACTCAAGATTTTGATAATATGCTGGAACGGTCGGATAATAATCCACAAAAGGATCTGGTGGACCGCAAAGAATCGGATGCGAGTATCGATACTCAACCAGAAGAAGAAGGAATGCAAGGAGATCAGATTATAGAAACAACTGAATAATTCAATCAAGTGCAAAGGAATTATGATTTCCAAATCAAGAGACCACAAGGAAACGCTCTGATCAATGATGGATAAGTTGAATAGGCTTAGGGGTACACTCGATGGAAATTTCATTAGTCAAGAACCATATCATGTTTAAAATGACGTCTGAGCCGGAAGGATGAATTCTAGGATCTGGTTGAGGGTTGCGAGCATTCGCACTTATTGAATCAATGGGCTCAAAATGATAGTGGCAAAGGATGCCAATAAGATTACTATACTTATGGGATTAACCATAATGCAAGCAAGCAAGAATTTCAAGAGCAATAAGCTACTAAGGATTTTCGGAAGATCGAATAGTATTTCAAAGACCTTTGTGAAATACATGAATCAACTGGGATGAGCGGATACTCGGTAAGTGTGAGAAATTATCTGTAGGGGCCTTCAGGTGGCAAAGAACTGCAAGGCAGTAGGCACAAAGTATTCTTGGAACCATAGAGACAATTTTAGGGTATCTTGTCATAACAAGATCAGCGGGGAATGATTGTATGAATGGCAAGTGTACGTGGTTATCCATAGGCCCAAGGTTGGAAAAAGGGGTAGGCGTAAGCGAGGCGGTTGGCCTTCGCCTAGTGCCTAGGCGGTGCTTAAGCGCCCTAGGCGCGGGCTAGGCGGTAATATAGCTTCTACTATTAGGGTTATTGGGGTTATTATATGTGTATTGATGTTAATTTAGGGTAGATAAATAAGTTAAATACCAGCTATTACCATTTGAGTGTATCATGTTTGGCATTTTAGTGCAATATGGCATGATTTCTTGCTTGGGTAAACAATTTGTTTCTTACCCTGCCTAGACTTCCATTTATGCCCTAGGCGAGGTGTTTGGCCATCTCCTAGCGCCTAGGCGTGCCCAAGCGCCTCCTAGGCACTGCCTTTTCCAACAAAGGGTTTTATCGATGAAAGGGAATTGCAAAAGCGATGGCACAAAGTATCGAGAGAACATCGTAGAGTATCTTAGGAATCTTCTAGTGCAGCCGGCGATCATCTGTAATAAGGGGCTCTTTGGGTGAATGTGATCACGAGATCCTAAAGTTAGATTTTAGAAAAATCAATTAACCCGAGTAGTAGAGAGATCAGAGTCCCAGAGTATAGATCGAGGAGTAAAAGATCCTAATACCACCCAATGGCGACGTGGGCCCGTAAGCCGCACAACCATGTTAGTAAAAGTTTTGCAATGTCTAAACTCAACTTCGGCCAAGGAGTTTGGAAGGGGGATTCCTACAGGCAGTCAGCTCTGATACCAACTTGTGACGCACTCGATTCAACCGTACACTAATCATACATGCAAATGTGTATGATCAAGATCAAGGACTCACGGGAAGATATCACAACACATGTCTAAACACAAATTAAAATAACACAAGCTTTATATTACAAGCCAGAGGCCTCGGGGGATCGAATACATAAGCTTGAATACATAAGAGTCAACGGAAGCAAAAATATCCGAGTACAGACATAAGTTAAACAAGTTTTCCTTAAGAAGGCTAGCACAAAAGTAGCAACGATAGAAAAGGCAAGGCCTCCGGCCTGGGACCTCCTAACTACTCCTCGAAGTCGAACTCCACGTAGAATCATCCTCGGGATCCTCTGACTCCTGGAATCCATCATATGATCGCAATAACCAGGAAAGGGGGGAAAGAAGTAGCAAAGCAACCGTGAGTACTCATCCAAAGTACTCGCAAGCAAAGATCTACACTACATATGCAATGGTATCAATGAAATGGGCAGTATCTGTGGACTGAATTGCAGAATGCCAGAATAAGAGGGGGATAGCTAGTCCTATCGAAGACTATGCTTCTGGCAGCCTCCATCTTGAAGCAGTACAAGAGAGTAGATGGTAAGTTAACCAAGTATCATCGCATAGCATAATCCTACCCGGTGATCCTCTCCTCGTCGCCCTGTTAGAGAGCGATCACCGGGTTGTATCTGGCACTTGAAAGGGTGTGTTTTATTAAGTATCCAGTTCTAGTTGTCATAAGGTCATGGTACAACTCCGGGTCGTCCTTTTACTGAGGGACATGGCTATTCGAATAGATAAACTTCCCTGTAGGGGTGCACCACATTACCCAACACGCTCGATCCCCTTTGGCCGGACACACTTTCCTCGATCATGCCCGGCCACGGAAGATCAACACGTCGCAACCCTACCTAGGCACAACAGAGAGGTCAGCACAACGGTCTAAATCCTATGCGCGCAGGGGTCTGGGCCCATCGCCCATTGCACACCTGCACGTTGCGAACACGGCCGGTAAGAAGACCTAGCCTCCCTAATACAAGAGCAGGCGTTCCAGTCCAACCCGGCGCACGCCGCTCAGTCGCCAACGTCAAGAAGGCTTCGGCTGATACCACGACATCGAGTGGCCAGACTTAGATCAAATACCAAGATCTCGTTAAGCGTGTTATTTTGAAGTAACCACGGACGTCGACCAGGGCCAGGCCCACCTCTCGCCTAGGTGGTCTCAACCTGCCCTATCACTCCGCCACAAAGTAATAGTCGGGGGCCATTAGGAACCCAGGCCCACCACTACCAGGATGGAACCACCTGTCCTTTCAGCCCCCACATCGGAATCACTTGCGGGTACTCTACGAGCCGGCCCGACTTTAGTGACCACCATGTATCGTGTATAATAGTGTAGTATGTATATACCCGTGATCACCTCCCGAAGTGACCACGGCCCGATAATATAGCATAGCAGACGGACAAGAATGTAGGGCCACTGATGGAATACTAGCATCCTATACTAAGCATTTAGGATTACAGGTAAGGGTAACAACTGTAGCAACAATGACAGACTATGTAGCAGAATAGGAATATCGGAAAGCAGTAACATGCTACACTACTCTAATGCAAGCAGTAGAGAGAAGAATAGGCAATATCAGGTTGATCAGGGGGGGCTTGCCTGGTTGCTCTGGCAAGAAGGAGGGGTCGTCAACAACGTAGTCGATCGGGGCACCAGCAGCGGCGTCAGTCTCGTAGTCTACCGAAGAGAAGAGGGCGAAGAAACAATGAATACAATGCAAACAGATGCATACTGATGCATGACATGACAAGTAATGGTGCCAGGTGTGCCCTAATGCAGTAGGAGGTGATACCGGCGAAGGGGGAAAACAACCAAGAAAGTATCCCCGGTGTTTCACGTTTTCGGACAGATGAACCGGAGGGGGAAAGTTGCGTGTTTGCTATACTAGGGATGTGTGGCGGGCGAACGGGCTTTATATTCAGATCCGTCTCGTCGTTCTGAGCAACTTTCATGTACAAAGTTTTTCCATCTGAGCTACGGTTTATTTTGTATTAATTTTAAAAGATTTAATCAATTTTCTGGATTTAATAAATTAATTTAATTCAAAAATTAATTAATGCATCAGCCTGACGTCAGCAGTCAACATTGACCGTTGACCTGGTCAACCTAACAGGTGGGTCCCACCTATCAGGGAATGTTTAGCTAATTAACAGTAGTTAATTAGGTTAATTAGTTATTAGGTTAATGGGATTTTTGTTTCTGTGCCCTTGGTTCGTTAGTTCTACTCATTCATCCCCACGCTCTTAACTTTTGCTCACTTTTCCCCACTCCCTTGCCCGAAACCCTCAGAAATGGTCAGAGCGGACGTTGCCGTCGGGTCAATGGCTTGACCGTTAACTCTGACTAGTGGGGCCGCATAGGGAGGAGTCCACATTTTGATCGTTACGTGGTAACTAGTGGGGCCGCGAAACTAACACTCACTGTAACCTGAATTAGATCCAGTCGCTTCCGCGCCGCCCCCTCTGCCGCCGTCGTGCCGCCTCTGCCACCGTCGTGCCGCCTCTGTCGCACTCTTGCCACCTCCGCCGTAGTCGTGCCGCCTCCGCTGCAGTCGTGCCGCCTCCGCCGCATCTACCCTCTCTCCCCATCTAGGATTAGGAAGCGATGTCAGGGGGAACCCCATCCGGCCCATCGACCGTGGAGATGATTTGGTCGAATCAGAGGCTGATAATTCATGGATTCCACCTGGGTAAGTATCGTTTTCCTCTCAAAATGATTAGGAGATCTGTAAATTAGGCTGTATTTGACCACCATTGGCGTGAATCAGCGTAATTTATCTGAAAATTTTAGGCCTAACTGCGCCCTTTATCTAATTTAATCGAATAGGGTTGATCCCGCACTTGCTTTTTGGCAAGCGGTTAGAATGTAAACTAGCGAGCTGCGTAGAACTAAACCGTGTGTGAATTCTGGATTTTTCTATCCTAAAGTGGTAGAAACCAGCGTTTTGTTCAGAGATTTTCGCGAGGCACTCTGTTGTGAGTATCCTTGGAGCCCTGCCAATCCTGTTGAACTGAGATATTTCGATAGTACCGAGCAGATATTTCTCCCATTAACTTGTGATGAGCATCTGGGATTGCTATTTAGTTTGAATGCGGACAACCGTTTTAGTAAATATATCGGTGTGCTTCAGGCACGCAAACAACGTATCCCGAAGGGTGTTCAGACATCATCTGTCTCTGCTAATAGCGAGCGTCCTCGCACTCCTTGTAGGTCGAGACCAAGTAAACCTAGTGGTTCTGAAAGCCACAACATGTCGGCCGCCGCTACTTTTGCCACTTCTTCTCTCGCTTCTGCACGTGATGTAGAAGTAGATGTAGAGCCTGACGAGGAAGTGCCTCGACATGATGATGAGGATGAGATTCTATTCCCTGAACTGGTAGATTGAGTCAGTCAACAGGAAGTGGAAGATGAATATGCAGAGGAGCCTAGCAGCCGTGCTAGATTTCATGACACTAATGATGAACAGAGGGAGGAGAACATCGACTCCTTAGTTTTACAAGAATATGATGGTGAGGACATGCCAATAATTGAGTGGAATAGGGAGAATGCTGACCTTACACCAGGAACCGTATTCGAATCGATGGTGGACTGTCGTAATGCCGTGACTACATATTGCATTCTCACTGAAAACTCTTATGAGGTTGATAGGAGTGAGCCAAGAAGATTCACTGTTCATTGCCCTTATGATAGGTGTAGGTGGAGGTTGCATGCATCCACTATGCGAAAGAGCAAATTGATTCAGGTATTAGAACTGAATATTGTTATCAGATTATTTATCCATTCTATATTCAGATCATGTGTACTGTTTCTTAATTGTATTTGACATCATTTTTCATTTTGTTTCAGATAAAAAGCAACCCACACGGGCACACTTGCCCACCTGGAGGGGGAGGGGGAAAGGACAAATCTAATATTGCAAAGACTAGGTGGGTGGCAGATGCAATCTTGGATTGGGTGAGGGAAACACCAACAATTGGTCCAACAGCACTCCATGGGAAGCTAGTTGAGAAGTACAAGATTAATGTACAATACATGAAGATTTTCTATGCGAAGGAAAGGGCTCTTGATAGGATTAATGGTCCATGGAATGAGAGTTTTCAGTTGCTTTACACATTCAAAGCTGAAGTGGAGAGGGCTAGTCCAGGGAGTGTTGTAGAGATGGACAAGCATACAGTTAAGTACAAATTAAAAGGGACGGCAATGGAGAAGGAGTGATTTAGGAGGACTTTTGTTTGTTTCAAGGCTTGCTGGCAGGGGTTTCTGAATGGTTTTAGGCCCTATTTGGCTGTCGATGCGACTGCTTTGAATGGAAGATGGAGAGGCCAGCTAGTAGCAGCTTCTGCAGTTGATGGACACAACTGGCTATTCCCAGTTGCATTTGGTGTGTTGGAGGTAGAGAGTGAGGAGAGTTGGGTCTGGTTTATGTAGAAGTTGCCCAACATTATAGGTACACTCTTAGGTTTAGTTATACACACATATGCTTGCAAGGGTTTAGAAACTACAGTAGAAATTGTATTCCCTGGAGTGGAACATAGGGAATGTATGCGACACCTAGCGCAGAATTTTAAAAAGAAATTCAAAGGCAAAGTTTATGATGAGAATCTATGGCCAGCATCATACACATGCAGCTTGAGGAAGCATGAGCACCATTTGGGAGTGTTGTATGCTCATAATCCTTTGGTGAAGGAATACATGGATGAACATCATGGAAAGTTGTGATCAAGAAGAAAATTCAATGAAATCTGCAAAGTAGACTATGTGACCAATAACCTCGCTGAGTGTTTCAATGCAAAGTTCAAGTCAGTGAAAGGGTTTTTATTGTGGCAAGCATTTGATAAGATCAGGCAGATGATCATGGTAAAGATGGCTCTTCATAAAAGAATTGCAAAAACACAATATGTTGTCCATCTTATGCTCCCATCTCTGATTAAGGCATTGCATGCCAAGGCAAGAGGACTAAGAATGAAATGGATTCGACCGTCGACATACGAGGCTGAGGTGACATACACTGACAATAAAAATAGGGAATGGAGATATCCAGTGAACCTTGCAACCAATGAATGCAGCTGTAGGCAATGGCAGATCTGCGGGAAGCCGTGCATACATGCCCTACATCTCATGACTGTTATTGGAGGTGAAGATGGTGAAGTTGATCAGTATTGCTCTAAGTATTTCTCTGTTGCCAAATTTAGGGCTACTTATGCTGAAAATGTGCCTACACTCTTGGGAAAAGACCGATGGAACATAGTAGACCCAGGGTTCAAACTCCATTCTCCTGTACTGACTAGACCACCAGGAAGACCAAGGAAAAATAGGATAAGAGCTGGTGAAGAGGGTCGTGTAAAAAAATAGCGTAAGTGCAAAAGATGTGGTATCTTAGGGCATATTGCTAGGCATTGTACCAATCCAGTTGATGCATCATTTGGAGAAGAGGAACAATGGGCAGCATCAAATGTAGAGGAGAATGCAGCAAGTTTAGAGGATAATGCAGTAGCAGAGGAGAATGCAACAAGTTTAGAGAATGAAGCAACTGAAGTAGCAGCTTGGTATGTGTGCAATCTTTCCATTTTTTGAGAGGAAGAAACTTCGGTTGAACCATCATCTGATGCGGAATTTGAAACCATGGCTTACGATGGTTTTGAAGCTATAAGAGAGGAGGAAGTTATTTTGTCTGAAGTTCCTTTAAAGATTAATGAGCCCACAGATGACCATCAACTGGTCATCACTTGCTCGATCAGTCAAAGCTCAACAAAACTGCCACCACCAGAAGTGAAGATCAGAAGCAACAAGACAAAGTTTTCAAAAGCACAAAATATCCCAGTCAGGGAAACCAGAAGCAAGACGGTTAACCCATCCCGGAACACAAGGAGCAAGGCAAAGATTTGAATTTGAACTTGAATGCAAGTCATAAATTTTGAACTTTAAAGATTTGTAATAAGGATTCTGTCATCAATTTGAAGTATTGTGAAAACTTGTAAGGTGTAATAATTCTATATGTAAACTTTGAATTTGAACTACTGAGGCAAACTTTGAATTTTAGGCAAATTTTGAATTTGAACCAACACTTCAGTCCATTCCCCTGTGGTGTGAGTTGCACAGTTTGCTGAACTATTATAAACGTTAGGTGATCAATCTGATCTCTTTTGCGTCTACAAAACTTGTAGTCATGAGAAATGTGCTCCAAATGAGCTCCCAAGCTAGGGTAAACAGCCCCATTTGTAATCAAGTTTTTTTTCGACCTACTCCAAATGAGCCAAATATTTTTTATTAACACCAAATCAATCTTTATAGTGTAGATTCGAAGAATCACTATTTATTGAATTAATCTTTCTATTTTTACATTTTGTTCAAAAAAATATACTTTAATAGAAAACCATTAAATTACATGTTTACCATATGAAAATGGAAAACTAAGTTCAGATCCTTCTTATTCAATTTGAAATTAAGCTTTGGTGATTTTTTTTTCATTTTTTTTAATTTTCAAAAACCGAAGGGAACCCCTACGTCCTCTCCTTGGTCTCTATGAAACATTGTACATGATCGCTCATATGTGTGAAGGTTTTTTTCATGAAAATGTCCATAGAGAAAGTTTATGATTTTTGGTTGGTAACATGTCACACAAGACAACATTGTACACATGTTTTATATTCTTTTGATTTTTTTAATTAATGGTGCTCATTTTACCTCGATCGTGCTAGCTAGGTTTTTTTTCTCTAAATGTACGTATAGCAAGTTTAGTATTTTTCCTCGTTAGTGTGTCCTATAAAACGACAAACGGCGAAGGTTTCATATTTTTTGATTTTTTAAAAATTATTTATGCTCAGTCAAAGCCTTTGAAACCCCGTTGACCAGCTCAAAACCCCTCTAAACCCCGTGGGGTTTTGCCTAACCCTAGCTCCGAACGTCAGCCGTCCGATCATACCCTAGCGCCAAGCGACAGCCCTTAGATGTGGTCTTCTAGAAGTAATTCCGAGGGCAGGCTGCGAGCAGGCTCCACACTGTTGGATCACATGGACGGCTACGCATCGTTGGATCGTGGGGCGATCCGCGAGACTTGTTGATTGTGCCTCCCCTTTCTTCGGGTACCCCCTTTATTCTGGTGCTTATTCTGTAGCGACGAGAGGAGCCACTCCTCCTCTGCTTCTTCTTCTCCGGCGACGAGAGGAGCCACTCCTCTACTTCTTCTCCGGCGACTTTGGGCGACATGTCGAGCTCCACTTCAGCCTCCCGCCCCTCGTGGACCCAGTATGGTCAACTTCCCATGGAGCGATGTCTTGACTGCCCACGCAGCGCGCCACTGATACAGTTGACTTTGAAGGAGATCAAGAATGGCAACTATGGGCGCGAGTTCGTGAAATGCGAGAGCAAGCCAGAGGGGCATGTTAGATCTCATGATTTTTCTCTGATTTCTTTTTCTATTTGCTTTTAATTCTTTTCGATCTGGGATTTAGGGTTCATGTTTTTGTTTCAGATCATGACAAAATGCACACATTTTTAATGGCTAGATGACTACGTTAAGCGAATTTAGTTCAACGAGGCCCCAACCCGGGAGCTCAATCTGCCGTCAGCAACAACGAATTTGGTCTCTGAAAGTGTTGCTCTGACATTTGGGGATGCAGATCTGAAGGGGGAAATAAAGAAGTTGAACAAGAACTTGAAGCAGATGATTCAATTGAACAAGCAGGAGAATCTGAGAGCTTTAGGATTTTATCCCTTTTATTTTTTTGTAGTTGCTCTAGGATTTGCTTACTTGCTGGTCATCACTCGTTAGAGATGTTATTAGTGTGGTGTCATGTGCTCTAGGATTTGGTTAAATTTGTGGATCATATGCTCTACGATTTGCTTAAATTTGTGGATCATGTGCTCTATACTCTGTGTTGCTTAATTTGTGGATCATGTGCTCTATGCTCTGTGTTGCTTAATTTGTGGATCATGTCAGTTTCGGGTACCCGTCAGTTTCGTCAGTTTTGTACACTTTCAGTTTCTTCAGTTTCGTGAGACAACATCGACCGCAGAAGAACAAAAACGTAGTTCTAGGGCCCAAATTGAAACTAAGCTCTGGTTGGGCCGTCTCATTGCGTTGAGTGTCGAAGGCCCACGTGCTAGCTTTGTTTTTTCCCTTGATTATTACCATGGTAAATCCATTTATTGCCATGCCGAACAAAAATAGTGCATGACGGTAAATCGATTTATTGTTGGACTTGCACATGTCAAATTATTTGCACATATCATGGCAATTTCCTTCTGTATATAGCCTACGACACAACACTTTCATTTTTTGACATGTGGGTATTATAAACAAGTTTTTGTTGCAAGAAAAATATTTTATACATGATTTTTTGTTTTTTGTTTTTTTATTAAGAACATGTCAGACTTAATTATGTAGATCATGATATCCATCTGAAACCACGTCTAAAATAAAGTCCGGTGGCACCATTAGCCATCATATATCCATCTAGAGAGCATGTATAGGCTCGGCTATGGCACCATATCCATCTAGAGAGCTTGTCTACGGCTCGGCTACGGCACCATATCCATCGAAGGATATCTCACATAGCAAGCATACATCCATAACATAAAAAGTAGCAACCATAGCGTACTTCTTACATAAAACATAGGGTACCCTAAACCATAGCATAGTCCACAAACTATTCAAAAATTAGCTTGTTTTTGTTCATACTATATACGGAATAGGGCCACCAACAATTCAAAAAAATTAGCTTTTCTTCTTCTTCTTCTTTTCAACACCAACATGGCTCATTTTTCTAGCTTTAGTTTCCTTTTTGACACTTCAACTACTCCATTATCTGCGCGTGCGAAAACTTGACCCTACACTAAATGGGCGAAAACTTGACCCTACTCTAAATGGGCGAAAACTTGCTGGCTTTCATTGAGGAATACTCAATCATTGATTGATTTAGTAGAAGGGCTCGTGTACGGCACCATATCCATCTAGTGATTTATCTCACGTCAAATAAGATAGATATAGCAAGCAAAAACACTGATAACTAAGCTTATCAAATAAGGGTAGCAAGCATAACACAGTTCTTAGGGGATAACACGATAGAGATTAAAAGTTCACGGTACAACCAACGACATAATTAAGATAGAAATATATAAAAGATAAAAAGCCCTAACACCCTAGGGCAAGACAAGCTTACGATCGAGATCGGGACTTCACCACCATCTTCACTACGCCTTCTGTTCACTGCTCCCTCTCCATGCCGTCCTGGCCGATGAAGTAGGGGAGGCTATGCATACCATCGTGGGTGGGGAAGATGCAGTCAAAGTTTGAGAAGATGTTGTGTGTCGTGAATGCGATGAATTCGCATCCACACCAAAACACCTTGCCGAGGAGGTAGTACGCATCAAATCTGTTGGTGAAGGTGACGGTGAGCCCTATCAATGGAGTCCTAGAGTTTGGACGCACTTCCTTCAGTCAGAACATCACCGGCGAGCCCGCCGGGAGGTGGGCGAAGCCCGCACGGAGGAACCACTAGGCAAACCCCCTTGCACCCCTCTAGCGTGAGAACGCCCACACACAGAGCGTCCTCCTCATGACGACGCCGGGTCGGATACCGTCTCTCCGGCACAGTCGGTGGGAGCTCGAACGTGGGGCCGTTGTACTGCATCCTCGTCTCACTTTGAGAGTGCTCTGGGTTTGGGTGAAGAAGAGAAGGGGGCAGCGCAAATGGATGTGTGGAGAATAGGTGGTGGTTTAAATAGGGAAAGGGGAAGGGAAGGGGAGTGGCACCGGCCACGCTTTGGATTTGCTAAGTTCAAATGAGCCACGTCGATCGATATGCCACTTTAATTGCCAACAGGTTTTAATTGCCACGTTGAAAATGAGGCCGGTCAGCGTCCGTGGCGGCTTGCGTGAAAAAGAGGCCGGTCAGCGTCCGTGGCGGCTCGCGTGAAAAAGAGGCCAGTCAGCGCATCGTGGCGGCGGGCGGCCGTGCATGCAGGTAGGCTAGCTACATGCATGCATGTAGGCTAGCTGGACATGCCGTGCATGCATAACAGGCTTCTGTCATTGTGGCGCGCACACGGCCCAAGTCTAACCACGGGCCAACGGGCTAACCGCGGCACCGTCCGTCACGACCCAACTCATCAGGTCCAACGGGCGACACAGTCAGCGCGGCCCCACTCGTCAGAGTTAACGGTCAAAGCACTGACCCGACGGCATCCACCGTTTGTGACCAGTTCCGAGGGTTTCAGGCAAGGGAGTGGGGAAAGTCAGCAGAAGTTAAGAGCATGGGGATGAATGAGTATGGCTAAGGAACTAGGGGCACAGATGTAAAAATCCCTAGGTTATTTAATCTTAATTAGTTAATTTAAATAGAATTAATTAAGTTAACTATTTAGTTAATTAATTAATATTTAATTATATATATAATTTATTATTTATTTATTTTTAATTTTAGTTCCTTTTTTAAAACGTTCCAGGGCGTGGGGCCCATTTGTCATAGGCCCAGGGGAGGCCTAGCAGGCGCTGGGCTAATGGGCGGGGGAGCAAAAATATCCGAGTACAGACATAAGTTAAACAAGTTTTCCTTGAGAAGGCTAGCACAAAAGTAGCAACAATAGAAAAGGCAAGGCCTCCTGCCTGGGACCTCCTAACTACTCCTCGAAGTCGAACTCCACATAGAATCATCCTCGGGATCCTCTGACTCCTGGAATCCATCATATGATCGCAATAACCAGGAAAGGGGGAAAAGAAGTAGCAAAGCAACCATGAGTACTCATCCAAAGTACTCGCAAACAAAGATCTACACTACATATGCAATGATATCAATGAAATGGGTAGTATCTATGGACTGAACTGCAGAATGCCAGAATAAGAGGGGGATAACTAGTCCTATCGAAGACTATGCTTCTGGCAGCCTCCATCTTGAAGCAGTAGAAGAGAGTAGATGGTAAGTTAACCAAGTATCATCGTATAGCATAATCCAACCCGACGATCCTCTCCTCGTCGCCCTGTTAGAGAGCGATCACCGGGTTGTATCTGGCACTTGAAAGGGTGTGTTTTATTAATTATCTAGTTCTAGTTGTCATAAGGTCAAGGTACAATTCCGGGTCGTCCTTTTACCGAGGGACACGGCTATTCGAATAGATAAACTTCCCTGCAGGGGTGCACCACATTACCCAACACGCTCGATCCCCTTTGGCTAGACACACTTTCCTAGGTCATCCCGTCCTTGGAATATCAACACGTCGCGGCCCTACCTAGGCACAATAGAGAGGTCAGCACGCCGGTCTAAATCCTATGCCCGTAGGGGTCTGGGCCCATCGCCCATTGCACACCTGCACGTTGTGAATGCGGCCGGTAAGCAGACCTAGCCTCCCTAATACAAGAGCAGACGTTCCAGTCCAATCCAGCGCGCGCCGCTCAGTCGCTGACGTCAAGAAGGCTTCGGCTGATACCACGATGTCGAGTGCCCATAACTGTTCCCGCGTAGTTGGTTAGTGCGTATAGGCCAGCGGCCAGACTCAGATCAAATACCAAGATCTCATTAAGCGTGTTATTTTGAAGTAACTGCGAACGCCGACCAGGGCCAGGCCCACCTCTCGCCTAGGTGGTCTCAACCTTCCCTATTGCTCCGCCACAAAGTGATAGTCAGGGGCCGTCAGGAACCCAGGCCCACCACTACCAGGATGGAACCACCTGTCCTTTCAACCCCCACATCGGAATCACTTGCGGGTACTCTATGAGCCGACCCGACTTTAGTCACCACCATGTATCATGTATAATAGTGTAGTATGTATAGATCACCTCCCAAAGTGACCACGCCCGATAATATAGCATAACAGACAGACAAGAATGTAGGGCCACTGATGGAATACTAGCATCCTATACTAAGCATTTAGGATTACAGGTAAGGGTAACAACTATAGCAACAATGACAGGCTATGTAGCAGAATAGGAATATTGGAAAGCAGTAACATGCTACACTACTCTAATGCAAGGAGTAGAGAGAAGAATAGGCGATATCGGGTTGATCAAGGGGGGGCTTGCCTGGTTGCTTTGGCAAGAAGGAGGGGTCGTCAACAACGTAGTCGATCGTGGCACCAGCAGCGGCGTCAGTCTCGTAGTCTACCGGAGAGAAGAGGAGGAACAAATAATGAATACAATGCAAACAGATGCATATCGATGCATGCCATGACAAGTAACGGTGCCAGGTGTTCCCTAATGTAGTAGGAGGTGATACCGGTGAAGGGGGAAAACAACCGAGAAAGTATCCGCGGTGTTTCGCGTTTTCGGACAGATGAACCGGAGGGGGAAAGTTGCGTGTTTGCTATACTAGGGATGTGTGGCGGGCGAACGAGCTCATATTCGGATTCGTCTCGTCGTTCTGAGCAACTTTCATGTACAAAGTTTTCCCATCCGAGCTACGGTTTATTTTATATTAATTTTAAAAGATTTAATCAATTTTCTAGATTTAATAAATTAATTTAATTCGAAAATTAATTAATGCATTAGTCTGACATCAGCAGTTGACCGTTGACCTGGTCAACCTGATAGGTGGGTCCCACCTGTTAGGGCCTGTTTAGCTAATTAACAATAGTTAATTAGGTTAATTAGTTATTAGGTTAATTAATCTTAATTAGTTAATTTAAACATAATTAATTAAGTTAACTATTTAGTTAATTAATTTATATTTAATTTTATTTATTTATTATTTATTATTTATTATTAATTTTATTTTCCCTTTTTTAAAACGTTCCAGGGCGTGGGGTCCATTTGTCATAGGCCCATGGGAGGCCTAGCAGGCGCGGGCACAGTTGCGGGTGCCCTATAGGGCGCTGCATGACGCCGGCGGTGGCAAGTGGGAGGGGGCTGGTTGGGTGCGTCGGGGCGCGCAGCAGCGTAGCGGCGAGCAGGGGGCGCGGGACGCAAGGGGGCACCGACGGCGTCGGGCGCGGCCGCGGCCTGGTGCGGCGGGGCTAGCGGGGCAGCGACGTGGGGAGCGGGAGTCAACGACGATGGGCGCAGGTGTGGTGTCAGTGCATGGCGGAGTGGGGAGGGGATGAGGCCGTGGCGAGGCGCGCAACCGGAGCGGAGCGGGAGCCGCGGCGGGGCAGGCGGCAGGTGCAGCCGGGCGCGGCCAGCTGGGTGATCTCACGGGAGCGGACGAGGGGCTCCGGTGGTGTTGGGGCTAGCAGGGCCATGGTCGACGGCGCGACAGTGAGCGCAGGAGGGAGGGTTTCGAGAGAGGGAGGCAAGCGCGGCTCACCGGGAGCCAGACGAGGATAATAGTGGGCTCGGGGTGGCCGGTGGGGCAGACGAGAACGGCACGGCGCCGACGTCGTTCATCAGGGTCGGCGCAGAGGCGGCGGGGCGTCGCGATGAGCGGGGGCTCCGGGGAGGAGGGCGAGGCAGCTGGCAAGGGGCGGCACCGGGGTGGGCGCCGGCGTCCGGGCACGGGGCGGCGCGGTCGCCGGAGTCCCTGCCCTTCGATCTGGATCGGGGGAGGGGCAGAGGGAGCGAGGGGAACGTGGGAGGAGATCGTGCAGGGGGAGTGGTGTGCTGGGGGTTAGGGTTAGGCTGCGGGTGGGGTTATCCGGCCGAGGGTGGGCCAACTGGGCCGCGTGGGTGGCCAGCTAGGCCTGTTGGCTTAGTTGGCCGGGGGGTGTCCTTCTCTTTCTATTTTTATTTTGTTTTGTCTTTCTCTTACTTTTCTTATTTTTATTTTCTGTTTTATTTTATATACACATTATTTTTAGTTTAGTAAAATATGATAACAACTCCTAAATAATGTTTCAGAACCACCCACTGTCATAAAAGTTTTACCCCGAAATAAATTAGTTTAGAGTTTTATTAGTTGAAAAAGGTATTTACTTAATTGCTTTTGTTAATGTTTAAATCACTTTAGAGTATTAAAGCATTATATAAAAGTGTGGTTTCTTCACCATAATTACCTATGCATTATTTGGCACCTCCCGAACAATTTAGTTTTAATATTTGAAAATCCTTACCATTTGACTTGTTTTTGACTTTTGATTTTGAACAGGATTGAATCATTGTGAGTTTAACAACAGTAATCGCGGTGACGTGTCATCGTTAACAGGGAATTACTGTAGCTTAATTATCCGGGCATCACAGCTGTTGAATGACTCATACCGGCTTATATCACGGTTAAATATGGAGAATCTCAAGACAACTCCTCGAGTCGTCTTAAGACTCAGGGGCTACAATGACATGACTTAGCAAATCCTGTCAGTTTCAGTAAATTCGAGAACTCAAGGTCATTGAAGGGAAGATAACCCAGTTATGGAGGCTATTGCCAAATTGATAAAAATTGAAAGGCCGGCAGAAAATTTTCGACTTAAAATGAAGGATTCCGGTTTAAAATCCGGTTCAAGGGAAATCTGTCTCACGAAGCTTTGAAGCTCTCAATATCCGGTTTCGAATTCCGGTTCAAAAAGAATCCATCTCTCGCAAGTTCGAGTTCTCGTGAAAAATGAAAGCTTGCCAAAGAGAACTTGCTGCTATGATACGTGGTTCAAATATGGGTATCCTATTTTATTGGCTTATCACATTATTGGTCACTTGGGGGCTTCCTGCTCACTGAGCATAGCTGTGATTACCCTCTGTTGGGGAACGTTGCAGAAAACAAAAATTTTCCTACTCATTTCACCAAGATCATCTAGGAGTTCATCTAGCAACGAGTGATTGGATGCATCTACATACCTTTGTAGATCGCGCACGGAAGCGTTCAAAAGAACGGTGATGATGTAGTCGAACACGACGTGATCCAAATCACCGATGACCAAGCGCCGAACGGACGGCACCTCCGCGTTCAACACACGTACGGGACGGGAGATGTCTCCTCCTTCTTGATCCAGCAAGGGGGAAGGAGAGGTTGATGAAGATCCAGCAGCACGACGGCATGGTGGTGGATGCAGGGCGTCACAGTAGCAGGGCTTTGCCTATACTGCGAGAGAGAGACGTAACGGGAGAGAGGGAGGCGCCAGGGGCTGGTATGAAGTCCCTCCTCTCCCCCACTATATATAGGAGGGCCAAGGGGGGGTGGTGCGCAGCCTAGGAGATCTGATCTCCTAGGTGCGGCGGCCAGGGGGAGGATTCCCTCCCCCCCAAGGCACCCAGAGGTGCCTTCCACCACTTGGACTCCTCCCCCTTGGAAACCCTAGGCGCATGGGCCTAGTGGGGCTGGTGCCCTTGGCCCATGAAGGCCAAGGCGCACCCCCTACAGCCCATGTGGCCCCCCGGACAGGTGGCCCCACCCGGTGGGCCCCCGGGACCCCTCCGGTGGTCCCGGTACAATACCGATAACCCCGAAACTTGTCCCGATGGCCGAAACAGCATTTCCTATATATAATTCTTTACCTCCAGACCATTCCGGAACTCCTCGTGACGTCTGGGATCTCATCCGGCACTCCGAACAACATTCGGGTTTCTGCATATACATATCTTCACAACCCTAGCATCACCGAACCTTAAGTGTGTAGACCCTACGGGTTCGGGAGACAAGCAGACATGACTGAGACGACTCTCCGGTCAATAACCAACAGCGGGATCTGGATACCCATGTTGGTTCCCACATGCTCCACGATGATCTCATCGGATGAACCACGATGTCGAGGATTCAATCAACCCCGTATGCAATTCCCTTTGTCAATCGATATGTTACTTGCCCGAGATTCGATCGTCGGTATCCCAATACCTCGTTCAATCTCGTTACCGGCAAGTCACTTTACTCGTACCGTAATGCATGATCCCGTGACCAGACACTTGGTCACTTTGAGCTCATTATGATGATGCATTACCGAGTGGGCCCAGTGATACCTCTCCGTCATACGGAGTGACAAATCCCAGTCTTGATCCGTGTCAACCCAACAGACACTTTCGGAGATACCCGTAGTCTACCTTTATAGTCACCCAGTTACGTTGTGACGTTTGGTAGACCCAAAGCACTCCTACTGTATCCGGGAGTTACACGATCTCATGGTCTAAGGAAAAGATACTTTGACATTGGAAAACTCTAGCAAACGAACTATACGATCTTGTGCTATGTTTAGGATTGGGTCTTGTCCATCACATCATTCTCCTAATGATGCGATCTCGTTATCAATGACATCTAATGTCCATAGTCAGGAAACCATGACTATCTGTTGATCAACGACCTAGTCAACTAGAGGCTCACTAGGGACATGTTGGTGTCTGTTATTCACACATGCATTACGATTTCCGGGTAACACAATTATAGCATGAATAAAGACAATTATCATGAACAAGGAAATATAATAATTATGCTTTTATTATTGCCTCTAGGGCATATTTCCAACAGTCTCCCACTTGCACTAGAGTCAATAATCTAGTTACATTGTGATGAATCGAACACCCATGGAATTCTGGTGTTGATCATGTTTTGCTCTAGGGAGAGGTTTAGTCAACGAATCCGCTACATTCAGGTCCATATGTACTTTACAAATCTCTATGTCTCCATCTTGAACATTTTCACGGATGGAGTTGAAGCGACGCTTGATCTGCCTTGTCTTCTTGTGAAACCTGGGCTCTTTGGCAAGTGCAATAGCTCCAGTGTTGTCACAAAAGAGTTTGATTGGCCCCGACGCATTGGGTATGACTCCTAGGTCGGTGATGAACTCCTTCACCCATATTGCTTCATGTGCTGCCTCTGAGGCTGCCATGTACTCCGCTTCACATGTAGATCCCGCCACGACGCTCTGCTTGCAGCTGCACCAGCTCACTGCTCCACCATTCAACATATACACGTATCCGGTTTGTGACTTAGAGTCATCCAGATCTGTGTCGAAGCTAGCATCGACGTAACCCTTTACGACGAGCTCTTCGTCACCTCCATAAATGAGAAACATTTCCTTAGTCCTTTTCAGGTACTTCAGGATATTCTTGACCGCTGTCCAGTGTTCCTTGCCGGGATTACTTTGGTACCTTCCTACCAAACTTACGGCAAGGTTTACATCAGGTCTAGTACACAGCATGGCATACATAATAGAACCTATGGCTGAGGCATAGGGGATGACACTCATCTCTTCTATTTCTTCTGCCGTGGTCGGACATTGAGCTGAGCTCAATTTCACACCTTGTAATACAGGTAAGAACCCCTTCTTAGAATGATCCATATTGAACTTCTTCAATATCTTATCAAGGTATGTACTTTGTGAAAGACCTATGAGGCGTCTTGATCTATCTCTATAGATTTTGATGCCTAATATATAAGCAGCTTCTCCAAGGTCCTTCATTGAAAAACTCTTATTCAAGTAGGCCTTGATGCTGTCCAAGAGTTCTATATCATTTCCCATCAACAGTATGTCATCTACATATAATATGAGAAATGCTACAGAGCTCCCACTCACTTTCTTGTAAACGCAGGCTTCTCCATAAGTCTGTGTAAACCCAAACGCTTTGATCATCTCATCAAAGCGAATGTTCCAACTCCGAGATGCTTGCACCAGCCCATAAATCGAGCGTTGGAGCTTGCACACCTTGTCAGCATTCTTAGGATCGACAAAACCTTCCGGCTGCATCATATACAATTCTTCCTTAAGGAAACCATTAAGGAATGCCGTTTTGACGTCCATTTGCCATATCTCATAATCGTAGAATGCGGCAATTGCTAACATGATTCGGACGGACTTTAGCTTCGCTACCGGTGAGAAAGTCTCATCATAGTCAACCCCTTGAACTTGTCGATAACCCTTAGCGACAAGCCGAGCTTTATAGATGGTCACATTACCATCCGCGTCTGTCTTCTTCTTAAAGATCCATTTATTCTCTATGGCTCGCCGTTCAACGGGCAAGTCAGTCAAAGTCCATACTTCGTTTTCATACATGGATCCTATCTCGGATTTCATGGCTTCTAGCCATTTGTCGGAATCCGGGCCCGCCATCGCTTCTTCATAGTTCGAAGGTTCACCGTTGTCTAACAACATGATTTCCAAGACAGGGTTGCCGTACCACTCTGGTGCGAAACGTGTCCTTGTGGACCTTCGAATCTCAGTAGGAGCTTGATCAGAAGTATCTTGATCATTATCATTAACTTCCTCTCTAGTCGGTGTAGGCACCTCAGGAACATTTTCTTGAGTTGCGCCATTTGCCGGTTCAAGAGGTAATACTTCATCAAGCTCTACTTTCCTCCCACTTACTTCTTTCGAGAGAAACTCTTTCTCTAGAAAGAGTCCGTTCTTGGCAACAAAGATCTTGCCTTCGGATCTGAGGTAGAAGGTATACCCAATAGTTTCTTTAGGGTATCCTATGAAGACGCATTTTTCCGACTTGGGTTCGAGCTTCTCAGGTTGAAGTTTCTTGACATAAGCATCGCATCCCCAAACTTTTAGAAACGACAGCTTAGGTTTCTTCCCAAACCATAATTCATACGGTGTCGTCTCAACGGATCTCGACGGAGCCCTATTTAAAGTGAATGCGGCAGTCTCTAAAGCATAGCCCCAAAAAGATAGCGGTAAATCAGTAAGAGACATCATAGACCGCACCATATCCAATAGAGTGCGATTACGACGTTCGGACACACCGTTACGCTGAGGTGTTCCAGGCGGCGTGAGTTGTGAAACTATTCCACATTTTCTTAAGTGTGTACCAAATTCGTGACTCAAGTATTCTCCTCCACGATCTGATCGTAGAAACTTGATTTTCCTGTCATGTTGATTCTCAACCTCACTCTGAAATTCCTTGAACTTTTCAAAGGTTTCAGACTTGTGTTTCATTAAGTAGACATACCCATATCTACTTAAGTCATCAGTGAGGGTGAGAACATAACGATAGCCACCGCGAGCCTCAACACTCATTGAACCGCACACATCAGTATGTATGATTTCCAATAAGTCAGTTTCTCGCTCCATTGTTCCTGAGAACGGAGTCTTGGTCATTTTACCCATAAGGCATGGTTCGCACGTGTCAAATGATTCATAATCAAGAGACTCTAAAAGTCCATCTGCATGGAGCTTCTTCATGCGTTTGACACCTATGTGACCAAGGCGGCAGTGCCACAAGTATGTGGAACTATCATTATCAACCTTACATCTTTTGGTACTCACATTATGAACATGTGTAGCATTACGTTCGAGACTCATTAAGAATAAACCATTCACCATAGGAGCATGACCATAAAACATATCTCTCATATAAATGGAACAACCATTATTCTCAGATTTAAATGAGTAGCCATCTCGAATTAAACGAGATCCCGATACAATGTTCATGCTCAAAGCTGGCACTAAATAATAGTTATTGAGGTTTAAAACTAATCCCGTAGGTAAATGCAGAGGCAGCGTGCCGACGGCGATCACATCGACCTTGGAACCATTCCCGACGCGCATCGTCACCTTGTCCTTTGCCAGTCTCCGTTTATTCCGCAGCTCCTGCTGTGAGTTACAAATATGAGCAACGGCACCGGTATCAAATACCCAGGAGTCACTACGAGTACTGGTAAGGTACACATCAATTACATGTATATCAAATATACCTTTGGTGTTGCCGGCCTTCTTGTCCGCTAAGTATTTGGGGCAGTTCCGTTTCCAGTGACCCTTTCCTTTGCAATAAAAGCACTCCGTCTCAGGCTTGGGTCCATTCTTTGGCTTCTTCCCGGCAGCTTGCTTGCCGGGCGCGGCAACTTCCTTGCCGTCCTTCTTGAAGTTCTTTTTACCCTTGCCTTTCTTGAACTTAGTGGTTTTATTGACCATCAACACTTGATGCTCCTTCTTGACTTCTACCTCCGCTGATTTCAGCATTGAGAACAACTCAGGAATGGTCTTTTGCATCCCCTGCATGTTGAAGTTCATCACAAAGCTCTTGTAGCTTGGTGGAAGCGACTGGAGGATTCTGTCAATGACCGCATCATCCGGGAGATTAACTCCCAGCTAAGACAAGCGGTTATGCAACCCAGACATAGTGAGTATGTGCTCACTGACAGAACTATTTTCCTCCATCTTACAGCTGAAGAACTTATCGGAGACTTCATATCTCTCGATCCGGGCATGAGCTTGAAAAACCATTTTCAGCTCTTCGAACATCTCGTATGCTCCATGTCTCTCAAAACGCTTTTGGAGCCCCGGCTCTAAGCTGTAAAGCATGCCGCACTGAACGAGGGAGTAGTCGTCAACACGTGTCTGCCAAGCGTTCATAACGTCTTGGTTCTATGGGACGGGTGGATCACCTAGCGGTGCTTGTAGGACATAATCTTTCTTGGCAGCTATGAGGATGATCCTCAGGTTCTGGACCCAGTCCGTATAGTTGCTGCCATCGTCTTTCAGCTTGGTTTTCTCTAGGAACGCGTTGAAGTTGAGGACTACGTGGGCCATTTGATCTACAAGACATAGTGTAAAATATTTTAGACTAAGTTCATGATAATTAAGTTCATCTAATCAAATTATTAATGAACTCCCACTTAGATTAGACATCCCTCTAGTCATCTAAGTATTACATGATCCGAGTTAACTAGGCCGTGTCCGATCATCACGTGAGACGGACTAGTCAACATGGGTGAACATCTTCATGTTGATCGTATCTTCTATACGACTCATGCTCGACCTTTCGGTCTTCTGTGTTCCGAGGCCATGTCTGTACATGCTAGGCTCGTCAAGTTAACCCTAAGTGTTTTGCATGTGTTCCGAGGCCATGTCTGTACATGCTAGGCTCGTCAACACCCGTTGTATGTGAACGTAAGGATCCATCACACCCGATCATCACGGCGTGCTTAGAAACGACGAACTTTAGGAATGGTGCACAGTTAGGGGAGAACACTTCTTGAAATTGTTATGAGGGATCATCTTATTTACTACCGTCGTTCTAAGTAAACAAGATGCAGAAACATGATAAACATCACATGCAATCAAATAATAAACGTGACATGATATGGCCAATATCACATAGCTCCTTTGATCTCCATCTTGGGGCTCCATGATCATCTTGTCACCAGCTTGACACCATGATCTCCATCATCATGATCTCCATCATCGTGTCTCCATGAAGTTGCTCGCCAACTATTACTTCTACTACTATGGCTAACGCGTTTAGCAATAAAGTAAAGTAATTTACATGGCATTTCTCAATGACACGCAGGTCATATAAAAGAATAAAGACAACTCCTATGGCTCCTGCCGGTTGTCATACTCATCGACATGCAAGTCGTGATTCCTATTACAATAGCATGAACATCTCATACATCTCATATAGATCATTCATCATTCATCACAACTTTGGCCATATCATATCACAAACCACTTGCTGCAAAAACAAGTTAGACGTCCTCTGATTGTTGTTGCAAGTTTTACGTGGCTGAATTAGGGTTCTAGCAAGAACGTCTTCTTATCTACGTTAAAGCCACAACGTGATTTGTCAACTTCTATTTACCCTTTCATAAGGACCCTGTTCATCGAATCCGCTCCAACTAAAGTGGGAGAGACAGACACCCGCCAGCCACCTTATGCAACTAGTGCATATTAGTCGGTGGAACCGGTCTCACGTAAGCGTACGTGTATGGTTGGTTCGGGCCGCTTCATCCCACAATACCACTGAAGCAAGAAAAGACTAGTAACGGCAAGAAAGTTGACAAATCTACGCCCACAACTAATTGTGTTCTACTCGCGCAAGAAGAACTACGCATAGACCTAGCTCATGATGCCACTATTGGGGAACGTTGCAGAAAACAAAAAATTTCCTACTCGTTTCACCAAGATCATCTAGGAGTTCATCTAGCAACGAGTCATTGGATGCATCTACATACCTTTGTAGATCGCGCACGGAAGCATTCAAAAGAACGGTGATGATGTAGTCGAACACGAAGTGATCCAAATCACCGATGACCAAGCGCCGAACGGACGGCACCTCCGCGTTCAACACACGTACGGGACGGGAGACGTCTCCTCCTTCTTGATCCAGCAAGGGGGAAGGAGAGGTTGATGAAGATCCAGCAGCACGACGGCGTGGTGGTGGATGCAGGGCGTCACAGTAGCAGGGCTTCGCCTATACTGCGAGAGAGAGACGTAACGGGAGAGAGGGAGGCGCCAGGGGCTGGTATGAATTCCCTCCTCTCCCCCACTATATATAGGAGGGCCAAGGGGGGGTGCGCAGCCTAGGAGATCTGATCTCCTAGGTGCGGCGGCCAGGGGGAGGATTCCCTCCCCCCCAAGGCACCCAGAGGTGCCTTCCACCACTTGGACTCCTCCCCCTTGGAAACCCTAGGCGCATGGGCCTAGTGGGGCTGGTGCCCTTGGCCCATGAAGGCCAAGGCGCACCCCCTACAGCCCATGTGGCCCCCCAGACAGGTGGCCCCACCCGGTGGGCCCCCGGGACCCCTCCAGTGGTCCCGGTACAATACCGATAACCCCGAAACTTGTCCCGATGGCCGAAACAGCATTTCCTATATATAATTCTTTACCTCCGGACCATTCCGGAACTCCTCGTGACGTCCGGGATCTCATCCGGGACTCCTAACAACATTCGGGTTTCTACATATACATATCTTCACAACCCTAGCGTCACCGAACCTTAAGTGTGTAGACCCTACGAGTTCGGGAGACAAGCAGACATGACCGAGACGACTCTCCGGTCAATAACCAACAGCGGGATCTGGATACCCATGTTGGTTCCCACATGCTCCACGATGATCTCATCGGATGAACCACGATGTCGAGGATTCAATCAACCCCGTATGCAATTCCCTTTGTCAATCGATATGTTACTTGCCCGAGATTCGATCGTCGGTATCCCAATACCTCATTCAATCTCGTTACCGGCAAGTCACTTTACTCGTACCGTAATGCATGATCCCGTGACCAGACACTTGGTCACTTTGAGCTCATTATGATGATGCATTACCGAGTGGTCCCAGTGATACCTCTCCGTCATACGGAGTGACAAATCCCAGTCTTGATCCGTGTCAACCCAACAGACACTTTCGGAGATACCCGTAGTCTACCTTTATAGTCACCCAGTTACGTTGTGACGTTTGGTAGACCCAAAGCACTCCTACGGTATCCGGGAGTTACACGATCTCATGGTCTAAGGAAAAGATACTTTGACATTGGAAAACTCTAGCAAACGAACTATACGATCTTGTGCTATGTTTAGGATTGGGTCTTGTCCATCACATCATTCTCCTAATGATGCGATCTCGTTATCAATGACATCTAATGTCCATAGTCAGGAAACCATGACTATCTGTTGATCAACGACCTAGTCAACTAGAGGCTCACTAGGGACATGTTGGTGTCTGTTATTCACACATGCATTACGATTTCCGGATAACACAATTATAGCATGAATAAAGACAATTATCATGAACAAGGAAATATAATAATAATGCTTTTATTATTGCCTCTAGGGCATATTTCCAACACCCTCTTCATCCGGCTTGCACGCCTTGTTACAAATAACATGGGGGCTTCTTGCTCACTGAGCATAACTATGATTACCCTTTGTTCCGACTTATACGCCTTGTTAAAACTGACTTGAGGATTTTCTGCCCAAGCTAGATTGTTACCAAAGAGAACTTGCTATAATGTGCAGTTCAAAC
Organism: Triticum urartu; assembly: GCF_056163025.1. NCBI lineage: Eukaryota > Viridiplantae > Streptophyta > Magnoliopsida > Poales > Poaceae > Triticum > Triticum urartu. Next base: position 211,365,435 of record NC_141874.1, read on the forward strand.
ATAGGTAAGCTACCTTGATGGCTTATTAAAAATTACTTGGGGGCTTCCTGCTCATTGAGCATAGCTATGACTACTCTATCGATCTAGCTTTTACGCCTGGAATGAAATATTACTTGGGGGCTCTTTGTTAAATGGACAAGAGCTTTGATGACCCTGGTAGTAGGCTTGGAAGCCAGGTGTATTCACCTGAAAACCCGGGTTATCCTGCCTTTTAAATCTGCCACTCCACCCAGATTGACTGGAATGACTCGCCATACTCTTGACAGTCAATCTTATATAGACCCGGAACTTGTCAAAGTTAAAACGGCGATTGATCCTGTGAGGCCCAACTTACAAGATTGAATGAAGGTTTAACTCACTAGCTGTGCGGCCCTTGAAAAGCACTTGATTTAAAGGCTTGGCAGCCTGTGAAAGCCTTGTTTTTTGATTTACATTTGATTTGTACATTTTTTGATATTCATCTCTTGTGACATGTTAATACATGGTTGAAAACCAATGAGGGCTATGTTTCCTTATGGTTCATATATGAATCTTTCCGGCGTTTGTTAACCCGGCCTGGTTGTGGACTTTAAGTCACCAGGGTATGATGATTATGTTCTTAGAGTGTTGTGCTCTAAGTTTTGGGATGCTACCCCTTGCTGCATACGGCGTTGTAAGATGGCAGTATGAATAAATTGAACAGGGCGCTACGCTCTAATTCTTTGGGCTGTTACCCTTGCTGCATATGGCGTTGTAAGCCGGCAGTTTGAACCAATTTCATAGGACATGTAGCCTTGATTACATGACTCATCATTGAGCATCATTGGTTTTGATAACCCGCCCTGATAGCAGACTTTACGTCGCCAGGATATTTTGCCTTGAGCAATCAAAATGATGATATTTCATGACTCCGGGTTGATACTGGCTCTGGATTATAATTATTAAGGCATCACCATGGTATTAATCTACAGGTATGTCTTTCAATAATGGTATGAATATGTTGGGTTTGGTAAGCGCCCTGGCTTTGGACCAGTATATTTTGGATTGCGCCATTGGAATTATACGCTTATAAATCTTTGGGATTGACATCCTCATTGGATACGGCAATTTAAGATGGCAGTATAAGTCAATTTTACAGGTATGTTTTCTTGGTTATATAAGTATGCGAGGTTTGATAACCCGCCCTGGCTTTGGACATTAAGTCGCCAGTATATTTTGGATTGCGCCATTGGAATCATGCGCTTATCAATCATTGGATTATTATCCTCACTGGATGTGGCGATGTAAGCCGGTAGTTTGAGCCAATTTTCTAGATATGTTTTTAAATTGTTGTATGAATATGCGAGGTTTGATAACCCGCCCTCACTTTAAGTTGCCAGTATGTTTAGGCTACAATGGCCTTAATTCTGGTCTTTCTATAATTTCATAAGACTATATCATGTTTGGGTTGTTACCCGCCCTGGCTTTTGATGTTAAGTCGCCAGGGCATATGTTGTTTGAACTCTGTGCAGCATTTGCAGAGTTATGACTTACATAAATGATTAAGTTCAAGCCCATCATCAAAAAATTGAAATTGGTGTTTCAAAAGGGTTATCAATTATTGACTTTCACAAAGGCTATAAGCCGTCGGGTTACAAAAATCCCGGATTGCAATGGATGCGTATTAAGTCGCTGTCGGTGTCAAAACCGGTGGATCCCGGGTAGGGGGTCCTGAACTTTGCGTCTAAGACGGATGGTAACAGGAGGCAGGGGACACGATGTTTACCCAGGTTCGGGCCCTCTTGATGGAGGTAATACCCTACGTCCTGCTTGATTGATCTTGATTATATGAGTATTACAAGAGTTGATGTACCACGAGATCGTAGAGGCTAAACCCTAGAAGCTAGCCTATGGTATGATTGTTGATGATGATCTATCGACTAGCCTGGCCTCGGTTTATATAATGCACCAGAGGCCTTGGATAACAAGAGTCCTAGCCGAATACGCCGGTGGGGAGGAGTCCTTGTCTTGATCACCAAGTCTTGTGGAATCTTCCTTGTACGCGGCAGCTGTCCGAACTGGCCCATGAGTATACAGCCATGGGGGTCCTTGGCCCAATCTAACAGATGTGGAGATGACGTGGTGAGTACCCCCTAGTCCAGGACACCGTCAATAGCCCCCTGAACCGGTCTTCAAGTTAGGGACGCTCCTCGATTCTTCTGAACTGTTCTTCATCTTCGGTCATCGGTCTTGAAAACTGGTTCAACAAATATTCTCATCTTCGATCTTGAGGATCGCCAAAGTGAATCCGAAGAGTTTACACGTCGGGTATCCGAGGAGCCCCCTTAAGTTTCCGGCCTTTATCAATGCCTTGTTATTTTTATGCCACACCTTGGGTTTGAAGTTGTTTCCCGGAGCCAGTGTCCTCTTGCGTCCGAGCTCTAATGTTGAACTGCATTCAAGGTATCTTTTGCAGCCGAGCACCAATGTCGGACTGCTTCCAAGCTCCAACGCCGAAATGTATCCGAGCTCCAACGCCGGACTGTGCCCAAGCTCCAACGCCGGACTATATCCAAGATGCCATAGATCATCTTAGTCCAAAAAAGTTGAAGGAGTTTAGCCGAGCTTAATGCCGAAAATGCCCTCAATCGAGCTAGCCGCTAGCGCCCGAGCTTTATGCCGGACTGCTTCCAAGGTGGTGCACTACCCCGACCGCGGGCTGATTTTTTGTGAATATTTTTAACTAGTGCAGTTTATTCTCTGCTGATGTATATCCAGTAGCCCTCAAGGTGTGTATCAGTCTAAAACCCGAGATGCACCTGAAGGCAAGCATAAAACCGCTGTTCCCAGTAGCCCCTGAGACTCAGGTCGATGCGTGAAATCGGCCTGAGGATCAACTCCTAGCTCGGCAGCATACATAGGAATAAAAACGTAGTGTACTATATTAGAAATAATAATGATCAGCGGACGGGCCCTTGAGAGAGGGTCGTGAGAAGTCACCGTGATATATTAGCTTGATGCCAGATAGGTCCAGATGGTACTTATTGTTGTCCGAAGACGCGCTTTTCCATAGTTCGATCAAGCCGAACACTGAGCCTTTTGAATTTTCTGCATTGAATAGGCAATGCAGTAGCCCCCGAGACATTGGTCGGGTGGCAACACCAGATTAGGGGATCGATGTGCCCCTTTAATATTTGTAAATAATGAGCGCAAAGCCCAGTAGCCCCCGAGCCTTAATGTGGGCACGGGTGGCCGAATTAAGGATCGATATCCAGAGTAAAATCACAGATTATGTGTAATGATTCTATGTATCCAAGTACTTTACATCATTATTTTGACTCCATTGCGACCGTTTATCAATTGAAAGTGGCCCATCGTCGACCTCTACCCCTTGGTAGATACTACGCAGGGTGTTTCCACAATAACAAAACAACCCTTAGTCGACGTCTCGGTGCCCGAAGGCGGTTGTGTTAGCGGAAACAAGGCAATCAGATATGTGGGGTTTATAACTTTCGCTTAGTCATAGGAGCTTTAAACTGGGGAAGCTAGCTATGAGCCCCCGGTTAGTGTTCGGCGACATCTGAGGTCGAGCCGTAAACACTTCAGCCAATGTTATGAACGACCCATCATTTAACATAGTCATCGGATCGCTGACCAGTTTACACCTATTGTGATAGTCAGTTTCCGGCTTTCTCCACTGAGGTGCTTAACCATGTGAGCTGGAAGCACAATCACAGTGGTTCTCCCTTTGCACACCTAGCCGAACAAAGCGGAACGTAGGAGGCAAGCACGGGAGCCGGGCAACCCAACTATTGACCGAAGACACAATTCGAAACCGATGCATATATGGCAATATCCGAGAGTGTTTTTGCCGAATCTCTAAAGGTGTCCGGCGATGCACTACGAGACTAATGCTGGAAACACACAAATAGTTTAAAAGTACCATAGGCTTGGAAAACCAAAAAAACGTCAGTGAAAACCTGACGTCTGAATAAGATCAAGTGTTCCGAGCCAATCCGAAAATTGGTCATACTTTTGTGCTTCTGTCGTGCATTAATATGACACATCCGATCTCAAGACTTCAAGCGGGTCAGCATACGGCTGCAGCCTCCTATCCGAAGGCGGAGTGCTGCTCGTTAGACCGGTTTAGCGAACTAAACTTGAGCGGTCACTAGAGAGAAAATGGGTTATCTGGCTATTGACCACACACTCGCGTCGAAAAAGGAGCGATAGAAAAATATTTTGCAACGACTAGGAAGAAAACACATTTACTATAAAACAACTCCTATAGATTTTAAGAGCCCCCAAGTGACTTGGGTAAAAGAATTTTATGTATAATGATTGTATGTACCGAAGTACTTATATCATATCTGTGTTCACCCGAACTTTAAACGCGTCTTAATCGACCGTCGGCTTCTCCCTCTTCGGCCAAGGGCCGAAAAGTGTCATGTACTCCACCTGTCGAGAGTATCGACGTTGTTTCCGATGACCAGGCCATCAGGCTGTAACAGACAAAGCGCGCTCAGGGAACTTATGCTATATTACTGACGAAGTGTAAGAAGCATCTTCGAAGAAAATAGTACCCCCACCGATACCTTTCTTCGGTGCTCACTGTTACTATGAGACTTGTGCAATAGATTTTTTGTACTCATGAGTTCCGTTGTGTGCCGACCATAAATTGAAACAATAAGAGCGCTAGCTTTCGGCTTCACCCAGTCTGAGGTCCGGCTCGGATGACCCGATCGTGACAATCGCAGAGGTGCTCCCTTTACTCCATAGCCGAACAATCGGGAACGTAGGGGTAAACACAGGAGCGAGGCAACCCAGCTTGCAAATCGCTTAAGTCAATATGGTGCATATTGTGGCGTAATACACGAACAAGGAATGAAGCTGTACAAGTATAATCATATGCAAGAGGAAAAGCTCCATCAAGGGAGCCCCCAAATAAATGGGGTATTTGAATATGCGAGTCACAAACAAAGTTATGACAAGGAACTTTCTCCCAAACAACTTTGTGCCGAAAAGCATAATGCTTGGTCGAACCGAACAAAATTTAAAACTGAAAGTTTTTTAGCATAAAAGCGACTTAGCTGGTTAATGTGCTCGATGTTGACGACGCAAGCCGAGATTGTGGCGGGACGAGATCCCAGCCCCCAAGCCGGTCCCGAGATGTCCGGGTAAAGAACTCGGCTTGATGAAGTGGTGACACAGCATAGTCGATGGGCGAGGTGAAAACCCCAGTTCGACCGCGGCGACGGAGCAGGCCGGCAGTGTGACGCCGAAGCCCCCAACATGTGTTAATGAAGTGATGACCAAGCCCCTGGTCAGCCGAGGTGACGTGGTACATCGGTACGCCGCGGTGACAACGCTGCCCGGATTATCTACCTATGCACAGAAAATAGTGCAAGCCGGAGATAATAGGAATAATAGTAAAAAAAATGTTGCATAATCAATAATTTATGCAAAGTAAGTAATAAAAGAAATATGGCCTGTGCGCCGAACACTCGATGAGGGAGAGCTCTCTCGGCAATGCTGAAGTCCCCGAGGCAACCAAACACGTCGATATGGCAACACGACCAACAAGGTGATCACACGAGCCGATTTACACCGATTAGGACGACGGCGTCGGCTTGCCGAAGAGACCATGTGACGCAGTCGAAGTCGATCACCTACACACATAATATAGTGCGGTCCAAAAAGGATAATTGATTTTTGCAAAAATAATTTATTGAAAGAGATGTGGCCTGGCGCCGAAGTCATGTCGATGCAGGGCATCGGCGTGACGCAGTGAAGGCGTGGCCAAGCCCGAATTTGCAGGCCGGTCTGAGTTCTAGATACGGCATTTGCCGAACTGTATACGAAAACTGACCGAACCACCACGCGGCCATTGTTAGTGCGGCCACCATTTGATAGACCTGTGTATAGATGATGAAACAAACCGGAGTAATAATTCCTTGGGAAAAATAAACTCAAGCAAGAAAAAATACTAGGATTAATAGCACCTGGTTTATTTGTTGTACCAATCTGGAGAAAGGTTACCCCCAAAATTGGGGCTCGATCCGCACACCCATTGCCTGATGGGTGATGAAGCAGTGGAATGGCGATGCTAGCAAAGGTTGGCTCGCCGAGGAAAAGCCCATGGTCCAGCTAATGTGATGAAGCTGGTCGGCTGGTGACGCCGAAGTCTCCGAAGTAAGTTGATGAACAGATGGTGAAGCCCTCGGTCTAGCCAAGGAGACAGAGCAGGTCGGTAAGGAGATGTCGGAGTAATGGGCCACGGGTAGGCCAACGCGAGCCCCATAACCTTTCAAGACATCGGGGCAGGCTGCGCCCCTCAAGACCACAGGGCGAAAAGCCGATTGCCCGCTCACGGCCGAGTCCCAGGGGCGACTTCCAGAGAAGCCGGCTTTGGGGAGTCGGCCGGCGACTCCAACAAACCATGACCTCATCGAGGGGGACGGGGCAGGGGCGTGGCTACAATGAAGCCCACTCCCCACCCCTTACCAAGGGCAGGCATGGCTACAGCGCGTCGTACTTGGGAAGATCTCCCTGCGGCGTGGCCCTGTTGCCCAGCCGGCCCTGACATCAGCACCACTGTACCTGGTCCTGCGCCCATGACGGCTTGTCTGTACGGCCTGGAGGCGGCGGGGCCCACCAGTCAGCGAGACCTCGGGAGATGGCGGGAGGACCGCCAGTCGGACCCGTTGGGAGTCGGCCCTGGGGAGTCGGCCGAGCCCTCCCCCGGGGCCCACGCGCCATTAATCAAGAAGAGATGGGGAGTGGCCATAGTGATCGCCCGCCAGGCGGCGGGGCTGTTGCCACGACCCCATGACCAAGCCTGCGTCATCAGGAGCACGGCTACAGTAATCAGCAGCCGGCAAGACCCACCCGCGGCGGACGTGGCCTGTCGGCTCCGTACCAGACCAGTCGGCGGGGCCCAGCAGTCGGCGGAGAAGTCGGAGGTCGGAGGCACTGACAGCTGGGCCCGCACCCAGTCGAATTACCATTGTACCCCTGGGGGGTATGCCTATATAAACCCCCAGGGCACCCATGCAAAGGGTTGGATTGCAGTAGTTCTATACCACACCAGATAGAGGGAGAGAGCTAGCCTTGCCCTCTCCTACCACCATACACAGCTCAAGGAGCAACCGTGTAAACCCTTGACCATAGTGATCATGCGGAGACCCCGCAGAGCAGCAGTAGGGGTATTATCTCCCCGGAGAGCCCCGAAGCTGGGTAAGATTCGCCGGCGTGCATGTCTTCGCCTCATCCCGCTTCCAGGGACCGGCGACGTTCTACTCGCCCCCACCATGATAAGCCATCTGTTGGCATATGTCACACCAAACCCCCGACATTTGGTGCCCACCGTGGGGCGAGGTGCACCGCCGTCCGGAGATCTGTTCTGGACGGGAACCCTTTTTCTCCCTGGCGAGCGCAGCCAGCCAGGCACGCCAGATGAAGTTTGCGTCGACGCGCTGCGGGCGTTGAGATCGCCTGCGCAGCCAGCTCCTTGGCCGAACTTGTCGGCGGGGTCTGCCTCTCCGACGAACCTGCATCCGACGCAGGCACAGGTGGCCCCGAAAACCTCCTCGCGGGCCTCCTCGATCAACTCCACGTTTCCGGCGAGCCCGCCGTAGACTTGGAGTCCGTAGGCCCCACCGACCCGATGCTGGTCGACTCCGACACCGCGTCGGTCGACGCGTTCCCCACCAACGTGGTGGTCTACGACGAACCTCTCCCCCACGCGGAGAGCGACGGGAGCACCGTCACTGAGGTGCTGGTCATCAGTCATGACGAGTTCCCTCGTGGAAGGGTGCCCGACTCACTCGGCGCGGCGCTGCAAGACCTAGCTGCGCCCATTCCGGAAGATGCTGACGCAGAGACGTTAGAAGCACGCCGCCTTCAGCTTGTTGAAGGCGCGAAGAAGCTAGCCAGCATGAGACGCTTGTTAGAAGCTTACCAGCGGGAGATGTATCGCGCTGTTGGCGGCTCGCCAGCCCCGGCAGGGCCCAGCCGCCTTGGCGCGATTCAGCAGCGCGGCGTAGCCATCGCCAGCCTGTGTAGGGCTAGCCGCCCCGTGTATGCTATGCCAGCGGAGAACATCTGAGCTGCCCAGGCAGCGGCGGATGAGCTGGACAATTTCGAGGGCGAAGAGCACCGCCTCATGATGGAGCGAGTCCAGCGGCTCCTCGAAGCGTCCGCCGCGCAGAACGAGGCCGACTGCCGCATGGAGGCGCTGCAGCGGCCAAACGACGACCCGCACTAAGATCAAGGCACAACGTCTCGGACGCCGACTAGCGGTGCCCGAGGAAGGAAGGACAAGAAGCCGGTTGTCAGCCACAGTCGGACTCGGATTACCATAGAGCGCGACCGAGACGGCCGCCCGAGAGCAGTGGAACGACGGGACGACTGTCCGCCTCCCCCTCCCCGCAAGGAGAGGCGAGTCTCCCCGCCGCCTGTTGACCATCCGACTCTAGGTGACCGCCTTGGCCGCCGAGAGGGAGTTGGAGAGAATGACGCCCGCCACTGGGTCGACCGACTTCACCGGTCCCTGGTGTTGGAAGAAGAAGACGAGCTGGGTCCGCCTTGTTTCGGACCCCGCATTTGGGACGAGCCCTTTCCCAGAGGGTTCACGCTCCCAAGAGACACGCCCAAGTATACCGGCTCCGTGAAGCCAGAAGACTGGCTAGTCGACTACTCCACGGCTGTCAGCATAACGAACGGCAATAAGCGTGTCGCCGTAAAGTACGTTCCGCTCATGCTCCAGGGCACAGCCCGGACATGGCTGAACAGCCTAAAGCCGCGCAGCATCAATAGCTGGGTCGACTTCACTGAAGCATTCGTTCGCAACTTCACTAGCACATACAAGCGTCCTCCCAAGCCTCGTCAGCTCTCCCTATGCGTGCAAGGTCCTGACGAGTCGACTCGCGACTACCTCACGCGTTGGGCTGAGCTCCGGAACTCCTGCGAGGGCATGCACGAGGTGCAGGCCATCGAGTACTTTACAGCCGGGTGCCGAGAAGGAACCCTCCTCAAGCACAAGCTCCTCTGCGACGAGCCAGAAACCCTCGATGAGCTGCTGATCATAGCGGACAAGTACGCTACGGCTGACTCCTCCATGAAGACGGAAATTCAAATCAGCACGACGGGTAAGGTAGCTCCTCAGGCTCCAAGAACTCCGGCGGTAGACGCCGGCCGGCGACAACAGCAGGGCGATAACAAGCGCAAGGCCCCGCAGCCGGCTTCCAGCAGCCGGCAGGTCACGACCGTTGAAGCCCAGCAGCCGGAAAAGCAGCCTCCGCCCAAGCGACAGAAAGGCGGCAAGCCGAACTGGTTGCCGGCCTTCTCCTATGAGCAGACCTTGGATGGACCTTTCAAGTTCCACAGCGGCGTGAAGCCATCAAATCACACCACCCGGAAGTGCCACTGGCTCACCAGGATCGCCAAGGGAGACGGCCTCCTGCCACCCCCGCCCGCTAGGCAGCCACCTCCGCCTCTGCCCCAGCAGCCGGCAGTCAGGCCAGTCGGCGCGATACAAGACGAGTACCCTGAAGAGCACGGAGCCTACATGGTGTTCACTAGTGTGGCTGATGATCGACGCAGCAGGCGGCTGCAGCGACAAGAGGTGAACGCAGTAGCCTCAGAGACGCCAGAGTTCATGCACTGGTCTGAGAGGCCCATCAGCTGGAGTAGGGCTGACCACCCAGAAGTGATGCCGAGTCCGGGCTCCTACGCCTTGGTCCTGGACGCCACCTTTGCAACGGACAAACAGGCCGCGCGTTTCTCGCGAGTTCTGATAGATGGGGGCAGCAGCATCAACATCCTGTACAAGGACACCATGGAGAAGTTAGGAATCAAGCAGAGACAGCTACAGAACAGCCGGACTGTGTTCCACGGCATTGTCCCTGGGCTTTTCTGCTCACCAATCGGCAAGATCCTGATTGACGTCCTCTTTGGGGACAAAGATCACTTCCGAAGAGAGTCTGTTTGGTTTGAGGTGGTGGATCTTGAGAGCCCATACCATGCGCTACTTGGCCGGCCCGCCTTGGCCAAGTTCATGGTGGTCCCCCACTACACCTACCTCAAGATGTAGATGCCCAGTTCCAGGGGAATTCTGACTATGGTCGGCGACTACCGGAAGTCATCCGCTTGCGCGGCCGAGAGCAGTCGGCTGGCTGAGTCCCTGGTGATTGCAGCCGAGAAGCGACTCCTTGGGCGAGTTGTGGCGATGGCCGGCAAGCAGCCGGAGATATCGCCCGACCCGAAGGAGTCGGAAGCCGAAGGTTCGTTCAAGCCGGCCAAAGAGACAAAGAAGATACCCTTGGATCCGGAGCATCCAGAGAGGTACGTCGTCGTAGGTGCAAACCTCGACAGCAAATAGGAAGGCGAGCTCGTCGATTTCCTCCGTGAGAATCGGGACATCTTCGCATGGTCTCCCAAGGACATGCCAGGTGTACCGACGGATTTCGCCGAGCACAAGTTACACGTCCGATCTGATGCAAAGCCGGTCAGGCAGCCCCTGCGCCGCTTATCAGAAGAGAAGAGAAGAGTTGTTAGAGAAGAGATAGCCTGACTCCTAGCAGCCGGCTTCATTATGGAAGTTTTCTTCCCGGAGTGGCTGGAAAATCCGGTCCTGGTGCTAAAGAAGAACAAGCAATGGCAAATGTGTATTGACTACACGAGCCTCAACAAGGCCTGCCCCAAGGACCCGTTTGCTCTGCCGAGAATTGATCAGGTGATAGACTCCACAGCCGGATGCGAGCTGTTGAGTTTCTTGGATGCGTACTCAGGATATCACCAGATCAAGCTGAACCCGGCTGACAGATTGAAGACCGCCTTCATCACACCGTTTGGAGCATTCTGCTACCTCACCATGACATTCGTCTTGAGGAATGCCGGCGCCACCTTTCAGCGTTGCATGCAGAAGTGCCTCCTCAAGCAGCTCGGCAGGAACGCCCACGTTTACATGGACGACGTGGTGGTGAAGACGGAAAAGCGAGGAACATTGCTGGAAGACCTCAAGGAGACCTTTGAGAACCTGCGCCGGTTCCAGATCAAGCTCAACCCCGAGAAGTGTGTCTTCGGAGTACCAGCCGGCCAGCTGCTAGGTTTCCTAGTCTCTGAACGCGGCATAGAATGCAACCCAGTAAAAATCAAGGGCATCGAGAGAATGGAGGTACCTAACCGACTGCTGGATGTGCAGAAGTTCACCGGCTGCTTGGCGTCCATCAGCCGATTCATCAGTCGGCTGGGCGAGAAAGTTCTCCCCTTATACCAACTCATGAAGAAGACCACTTTTTTCGAGTGGAACCATAAGGCGGACGAAGCTTTCCACCAGTTGAAGAAGATGCTGACTACTCCACCCATCCTGGCGGCTCCGACTCCCAAGGAACCTATGCTCCTGAACATCGCCGCCACCAGCCGAGTAGTCAGCACAGTCATTGTAGTAGAGCACAAGGAGGAAGGCAAGGCGCTACTTGTCTAGAGACCAGTATATTACTTGAGCGAAGTACTGTCGACCTCCAAGAAGAACTACCCCCACTACCAGAAGATGTGCTATGGCGTGCACTTTGCTGCCAAGAAATTGAAGCCTTACTTTCAAGAACATCCAATCATGGTGGTCTGCACGGCTCCACTTGCCGAGATCATCGGTAGCCGAGATGCCTCTGGTCGAGTGGCCAAGTGGGCCATAGAGCTGGCTCCTTACACCATCTACTACCAGCCCCGCACCGCTATCAAATCACAAGCACTAGCCGACTTCCTCGTCGACTGGGCCGAGACCTAGTACCTGCCTCCAGCGCCTGACTCCACCCATTGGCGGATGCATTTCGACGGCTCCAAGATGCGCACCGGCTTGGGAGCCGGCGTCGTCCTCACCTCTCCCAAAGGCGACAAGCTCAAATATGCACTGCAAATCCATTTTGCCGCCTCCAACAACGTGGCCGAGTACGAGGCGCTTATTCACGGGCTTCGGCTTGCCAAAGAACTTGGCATCCGCTGGATCCTGTGTTATGGCGACTCGGACTTAGTGGTCCAGCAGTCATCTGGCGACTGGGACGCGAAAGACGCAAACATGGCGAGCTACCGTTTCCTCGTGCAGCAGCTCAGCAAGTATTCCGAAGGGTGCGAGTTCCTCCATGTGCCAAGAAACGACAACGACCAAGCAGACGCCTTGGCACGAATCGGCTCTACCTGCCAAGCAATACCATCTGGTGTCGCCCTTCAACGCCTCCTCAAGCCGTCTGTCAAGCCTTCACCAGAATCAGACTCCTTCTTTGTACCGGCTCCTCCCGAAGACGGCGGATCCGAATCCAGAGCTCCGGCAGTCGGAATGGGGACTTTGGCGGGCGACTCCAAAGCTGCCACAGTCGAGCCCGGCCCGGGGACTGCGGTGACGGACTCAAAGATTCCAGAGCTCGGCCCAAGGACCGTGCCAGTCGGCCTGGGGACTCCATCAACCCAGCAAGTGGCTGTTGACTCCAGCCCGCCGCCTCCCAGCCCAGCCGCCCTCGTCCAAGTCGCAGTTCTGATAGTCGACGAAATAGCAGCACCCTCATGGGCCCAGCCCATACTCAAATTCCTGGTGAACAAAGAGCTACCAACTGATGAGACCTCACCTCGGCAAGTACAATGCCGGGCGGCAGCCTATACCATAATCAACAGAGAGCTGGTCAGGCGCAGTGTCACTGGTGTCTACCAGCGCTGCGTAGAGCCAGAACAAGGCCAGGCGATCCTCAAAGACATCCATCAAGGCGAATGCGGTCACCATGCGGCTTCAAGAGCACTCGTCGCCAAAGCTTTTCGGCACGGTTTCTTTTGGCCGACTGCCTTGGAAGAGGCCAAGGAGTTGGTCCCAAAATGCAAAGGGTGCCAGAAGTTCAGCTCCAAGCCACACCAGCCGGCTTCCGTGCTCAAGACCATCCCCATTGCTTGGCCTTTCGCAGTTTGGGGTCTAGACATGGTGGGACCGTTCAAGACAGCACGAGGTGGTCTAACTCACCTACTTGTCGCAGTGGACAAGTTCACCAAGTGGGTGGAAGTAAAGCCAATTAAGAAACTGAACGGTCCGACTGCCGTGACCTTCATCACCGATATCACAATTCGGTACGGCATACCACACAACATCATCACCGACAACGGCACAAATTTTGCCAAAGGCGCCTTGGCCCGTTTCTACGCAACACAGGGCATCCGACTGGACCTAGCGTCTGTCGCCCACCCGCAGTCAAACGGCCAAGTGGAGCGAGCAAACGGCCTCATCCTGTCCGGCATCAAGGCTCGGTTGATCGAGCCTCTAGAGCGCTCGGCTGGCTGCTGGCTCGACGAGCTTCCAACCGTCCTCTGGAGTCTGCGCACGACTCCAAACAAGTCAACCGGCTTCATGCCCTTCTTCCTCGTCTACGGTGCCAAAGCCGTCATCCCAACGGACATAGAGTTCGACTCCCCATGAGTCACCATGTACACCGAGGAGGAAGCAGAAGAAGCACGACAAGACGGCATCGATTTGCTGGAAGAGGGCCGGTTGTTGGCACTCAGCCGGTCCAGCATCTACCAGCAGAGCCTACGCTGATACCACAACAGGAAGGTTAGGCCAAGATCTTTCCAAGAAGGCGACCTTGTGCTTCGGCTGATCCAGCGAACAGCCGGCCAGCACAAGCTGTCGCCGCCTTGGGAAGGCCCTTTCATCATCAGCAAAGTACTAGGCAACGACTCCTACTACCTGATCGACGCTCAGAAGCCCCGAGCACGCAAGAGGGACGACTCCGGCAAGGAGACAGAGCGGCCATGGAATGCAAATCTTCTCCGAAGATTTTACAGTTGATGCAGTATGTACCACGCTACCTTTTGTATTAAAGTACCAAGACTTCGGGCCCCCCGAGACGAGCTTGGGGACTGCCCCCTTTTGTCTGTATGATAAAAATTATGCCTACAAGTATGTTACTCTTTGTCATGCCGCTTGGCACCGGGCTTGACAAGTCGGCCCGGGGACTTGCCGCCTTGCACTATGAAATGCTTCCTGCAGCCGGACAAGTAGTGTGTAGCACCTAAGCCGTCTTCTGCCAGAAGCTGCAGCTCGCAGAGCGACTATACGGTGGGCAGAGGTAAGGTAGAATGGGTGCTCGCACGAAAAATGGCTAAGGACTCAAACCATAAAACATAGCTCAAGACGACTTCCAAGCCTTTCTTGCAAACTGACTCGTGGACAGTCGAATTGTCGTTTCCTATCCAACTTGCTCAAACAATCTTGAAATCGGCTAAGTACTTGCTTTCCTGAAGTAGCCTAGCACTTGATCCAGCAACAGTCTGCAGAGCGGCTGTCCGATTGGCAAGGCAGGCAACTAGGAGAAAGCGGCAATGGAAAACAGCCAAAAGAACAATGAGCAAGAAAAGATATATATATATATATATAATATAGGCCCTTGGCCGAATTGTCGAATAGAGGTTCAAAATACACCCCACGGGTGGAATTGTGCGAATTAACAAGTTCTTCAAAAGACTACTGAAGCAGATAAAACAAAAGACATAGCGGCGGCTTAGGAGGCGGTAGACGGATTCAGGGGGTCGGAGGAGGCGCCAGCGTCAGGCGTCGGGGCGGTCGGCCGGCTAGTCTAGGCTTGATCGCCTCCGGCAGTAGTCGGGTCGGTCGCACGCGGCTCGTTGCTGGAGGCGCGGTCGGGCTGAGGCTGGCCGTCTGCTCCGTCTTCTGGTGCCTCCGCCTCGCCATCATCCTCCACCTCGTCCTCCTCCTCGACGCTGGAGCCAATCACCTCCGCCGAGTCTTCGCTGTAGTCTGGGTTCATCCCAAACCACTCCGGCGGTACCTCCTCGCCGTCTTCAGACCGCTCGGGGACGAAGATGCTCATGTCGATGTACTCGGTGATCGCTGCAGCATGCTTGACGAGGGCGTCTTCCGCAGCCGCCAGCTCCGGCCGGGCCTCCGACCGAAGCATGGCCAACCGGTCTAGATCTAGCCCCGGGTACCACGCCTTGACGAACTCTAAGGCCCGGCGCGCTCTAGCCCGGGCCGAAGAGCCCTTCCAAGCCTCGAGGCGACCAGCCGCGACCTCCAACCAGTTGGCCGTCAGGCTGGGGGTGCACGGAGCCTGCATATCCGGCCAAAGGGCGGAGATCGCCTGGGCGCCGACGCGCTGAAGCCGGCGCAGCATCCAGTGAGCCGGCCGGAGGCGAGCCTCGATGCTCAAGATGTGCTCATCAAGAGTTCGGGGGGCATCGGCGGTGATCTCCGCGCCCTCCGCCCTCCGACTTTCACGATCGGCCTCGATGGCTTGGATAGCGGCCTGCGACTGCCCAGGGAAGAAGTATGCAAAAGACACGAAGAAACGAAAAAGCAAGTCAAAAACCAGGAGTCGGCACGATCTAAGTCGGCAGCTCGAAGAAAGAAAATTAAGAGACTCACCATCAACGATGTCTTCAATCTCGTGGAAGCCGGCGGACAGGAGCGCCTCCTTGTCAGACCAGGAGGAGCACTCGCTCGCGAACTCAGCCAAGAGGGCGGTTTCGGTCTCCTCCGCCTCCCTTTGCGACACCGCAAGCAGCTCCTTCTGCTCTGCCAACTGAGTGGCCAGCAGATCGCGCTCTGTGGCGAGCCAGCTGCACTCCTCCCCTTTGGCAAGCAGCGCGGAGTTGGCTTCGCTCAGCTGCTGTTGAAGAGCAGCGTTGGCTCCTGAAGGAAAGGAAGAAAGACAACAGTCATCAATAAAGTAAGTCGCCGGGGAGATCCGGCCCGACTGCTCAGCAGTCGGCCCGAATCTCAAGGACTACAGCCCGTGGGTGCGCTAGCGCACCCCCACAGAGAAGAAAAAAGAGGGAAGGCCTTACTCTGGCTCTCCGCCAAGTCGGCGGTCCGCTTGCCCAGCTCTTCAACATTGCGGTTGAAGGCAGTGACGCGGAGGTTGTGGTAATCCTGCAACAAGCATCTCAGACAAAGTTAGTATCCAGAAGTTCACCAATTGGAGTTCCGGGCCGCCTGCTCAGCAGCCGGCCCGAAACTCGGGAACTACACCCAGTGGGTGCGCTGGCACGCCCCCACAGAGAGGAACAAGAAAAACAAAGGCCCAAAGAAAAGACATACCCGGACGGCCGCCCGCGACGCCAGGAACGCCTTGGTGCAGCTCTGCAGGGCGTCGCCCTCAGCGCGGAGCTTCGCCTGGACGTCCAGGAGCGCCCGGTTCAGCGGCCCTGTGCCGCCTCCCCGCACCCACCCAATAGGTGCGGCGCTCATCGCCTTGGCGTCTGGAGCCGCCGAGCTGGCGGTGCCGGCTTCCAGGGGGCGGGGTGCCGAAGTCGTCTTCTCCAGACGACGGCGCGCTGACGAGCCGACCTGGAGGAGTAGCCTCGCCACGGCCTCGTCTTCGGTCGGCGGCACCGGAGGGTCCGCTGGCTGCTCGCCTTGCACGCCTTCAGACGGCGGCGGAGGCGACGGCGGAACGTTCACGCCCGGAGTAGAGGGCTCGCCGCCTTCCCTCTCCTCGACGAGGTTCTCCCTGCCGGCTCCTCTAGTCTGCCCCGTGAACTCCGGCGGCGGCGGCGCAGAGTTCAGTGGGGTAACAAGCAAGGCCGCCTGGCGGCGTGCGGCTTCCTCAGCCTGTTGCTTCGCCGCGGCGGCGGCTTCGGCCTCCGCTAGTTTTTTCTTGGCGGAGGCCTCCGCCCTGTCGGCCTCCGCCTTCTCCAGGAGGAGGGCTTCTTCTTCATTGCGCTTCTCCTGCGCATTCCGCTCCGTCGCCTCCTGGAGGTCGGCAGTGGGGTCTATCCGCCGAGTGGTGGCGGGCGTCTCCGCTGACCCCATGACGGAGGCAGCGGCGACCCGCTCAAGAGAGAGGGGAGCCCTGAAGAAAGAGGGGCGAGCAGACACTCAGAAAAAACACGAGGAAAGAATAAACTTCGAAGTCAGAATACTTACGCAGAGATCAACGGCGGCTTCTTCACTTCCTTACGGAAGCGGATGGCCTTCGCGGCTGCCTCGTCCCGCCGGGTCGCCGCAGCCGAGCCCTTGGGCTTCTTCGGCCGGCTCCCGAACAAAGTCGGCGTAGCTCGGCGCTTCTTCCCGCCGCCTGGAGCGCCCGACGCGGCAGAAGAGCCCGCGCCCGGCTGGCTGTCTCCTGGCCGATGGCGAGGGGCGACTCCTCCCTCAGCGTCGTCTTCAGGCCAGTCGGCAAAGGTAGCCGAGGGCCTGAAGTCGCCTGTCGTCCCTCCTCCTCCCTCGGCATCGTCTTCCAGAGCCGCCGCCCACAGATCGGGGTCGTCGACGTCGCTCTCCGCCCGATCGGCGGCGAACTCACGGGCCGGCCCCGAGGTGCCGGATGGTGGGTGAAGAAGGGGATTCTAACCAAAAGCAGACTGATTAGAACAAAACTCAGCAAGAAGAAGACAATCCAAAGAAAGAAAAGAAAGGCGGCTCACCACGGGCGGGGGGTTGGCACGGGAGTATGGCTCCTTGCCGAATCGCCAGTCCTCCGGGAGCCTGCTGTCCGAGAGGTAGTTCACCATTAGGGCCACCTCTTCGTGAGGCATGTCCTTGGTACACATCCGACTCGGGTCGCGGCCCCCGCTCATCTGGCATATCAGGTGAGGGAGGCCTTGGAGTGGGAGAACTCGGCGCGAGACGAAGGCGGCCAGCAGGTCTGGGCCAGTTAGACCCTCCGACTGCGTCAGCACTCAGAGTCGCGTGATGGCGCCGGCTCCCGCAGGTGTCAGCGACCTGGCCCGATACGACCAGTTGGGCAGTCTGCCAGCCGGCGGGCCGGCTTCGAAAGCTGGCAGATTGACCCAGTCGCCCCTCGTGGCGACGTTCCCGACGTAGAAGTAGGACCGCTTCCACATCTTCACCGACTTCAATAGCGCGATGGAGGGGAAGTGGTTGTCGGCTCCTGTCCTTCGCACGGCGATGAAGGCGCCGCACTGAGCCGGCACGCCCGCGGCCTGGGTGCCGAGCTTGGAGAAGAAGAACTCCCCCCAGGGCTCGAGGGTGGGGAGGACTCCGAGGAAACCTTCGCATAGAGACACGAAGGCGGACAGCAGCACCACTGTGTTGGGGGTGAGGTGGTGCGGCTGGAGTCCGTAGAACTCCATGAACGACCGGAAGAAGCTGCTCGCCGGCAGCCCCAGCCCGCGCAGGCAATGTGAGCGGAAGATGACCCACTCGCCCTCCTGCGGGGCGGGGGAAATCTCCCCCTCCGGCGCGAGACGGACCTGCACGCGGTCCTCGCCGGGAAGCCGACGGGTCCGGTGGAGGAACTCGATGTGGTCTTCATGGACTTCGGAACCGTCCCAGGTGCCGGAGCGCACCGGGGGAAGCGCGGCCGCAGAGGAAGAGCTCATCGCGAGCTGTCGCTGCGGTGATCATCGGGGCTTGGGAGTGCGGCGGAGCGAAGAAGAGAGGAGGAAGCAGGAGAGCGAGGAGCTGCGAGGAGGAAGAAAGCAAGGGGCAGTGGGAAGGAGGGGCGCGCGTGCCCCCCTCTTCCCCCTACTTATAGCCCCGTGGGCTGCGAAGCCGAGGGGGCGGACGTGGGGATTTACTGCGCCCGCAACCCCACGCCCCCCACGATCCACGTAAAGTTACTGCACGCAGTAACTTCACGGGAACCCCAACCGTCCACCGGGCCGCAGCGGATCCGCTCGGGCGCCAAGGCGCGGTAGTGGCGGGCCCCGCCTATGGGCCTGTCCCGTCGCGCGCGTGGGCTGGCAAGATGGCCTGGCCACGTGCCCTCGCGTGACAGGCCGAGAGCGAGCGGCGGCCTAGAAGCTTAGCTAGCACGCCACCTGAAATCCCGCCGAGACGTTCGAACTACTGAATAAGTCGGAATTGAGTGAGTTCGAGTTGGGCTAGTCCGACTCCTTCTAGTCAGCCCGGCAGAAGTCAATCAAGACCATGTGTTGAGCACCCGGAAAGAGAAACTGCTGAGGCTTCTTGGCCGATCGTCCGTGGCGCCTCACCAGCTTCGGGGACTACTGTCGGAGTAATGGGCCACGGGTAGGCCAACCCGAGCCCCATAACCTTTCAAGACATCGGGGCAGGCTGCGCCCCTCAAGACCACAGGGCGAGAAGTCGATTGCCCGCTCACGGCCGAGTCCCAGGGGCGACTTCCAGAGAAGCTGGCTTTGGGGAGTCAGCCGGCGACTCCAATAAACCGTGACCTCATCGAGGGGGACGGGGCAGGGGCGTGGCTACAATGAAGCCCACTCCCTGCCTCTTACCAAGGGCAGGCATGGCTACAACGCGCCGTACTTGGGAAGATCTCCCTGCGGCGTGGCACAGTTGCCTAGCCGGCCCTGACATCAGCACCACTGTACCTGGTCCTGCGCCCACGACGGCTTGTCTGTACGGCCTGGAGGCGGCGGGGCCCACCAGTCAGCGAGACCTCGGGAGACGGCGGGAGGACCGCCAGTCGGACCCGTCGGGAGTCGGCCCGGGGGAGTCGGCCGAGCCCTCCCCCGGGGCCCACGCGCCATTAATCAAGAAGAGATGGGGAGTGGCCACAGTGATCGCCCGCCAGGCGGCGGGGCTGTTGCCACGACCCCATGACCAAGCCTACGTCATCAGGAGCACGGCTACAGTAATCAGCAGCCGGCAAGACCCGCCCGCGGCGGACGTGGCCTGTCGGCTCCGTACCAGACCAGTCGGCAGGGCCCACCAGTCGGCGGGCCCCAGCAGTCGGCGGAGAAGTCGGAGGTCGGAGGCACTGACAGCTGGGCCCGCACCCAGTCGAATTACCATTGTACCCCTGGGGGGTAGGCCTATATAAATCCCCCAGGGCACCCATGCAAAGGGTTGGATCCCAGTAGTTCTATACCACAGCAGATAGAGGGAGAGAGCTAGCCTTGCCCTCTCCTACCACCATACATAGCTCAAGGAGAAACCGTGTAAACCCTTGACCATAGTGATCATGCGGAGACCCCGCAGAGCAGCAGTAGGGGTATTATCTCCCCGGAGAGCCCCAAAGTTGGGTAAGATTCGCCGGCGTGCATGTCTTCGCCTCATCCCGCTTCCAGGCGCCGGCGCGTTCTACTCGCCCCCACCATGATAAGCCATCCGTTGGCATATGTCGCACCAAACCCCCGACAGGAGACGTTGCAGCTACCGTGTCAGCCGAGGTGTTGAAGCAATTCAGCATGATGGACATCGGCTTGAAGAAGCAACAATGCGGCCATGCCGACGCAGGTCGTAACTTGTGACGCGGTCAATGCCGGCTTGATGAAGTGACCATGCAGCGATGCCTGTGTTCCCGCTCCGTGTATTCTGTGGGGGTGGCGATGTTGGTGATGATTTATCCTTAGTGATTCTGAACTCTTGTTCGCTCGCCGAGATGATGATCCGAAGTAGTTGAGTTCGGCTTAAAAGGCGACGACGTGTTTAGCGCAGGTCGGTAGCCGTGGAGCAGTATTGCCGGACTGGTTTGACACCAGTATGATAGTGAAGATTACCTCAGAGGTGGCTTAAAATTTTATGGCCACATGTTTAAAAAAAACATACAATACCCTAGGAGAAAATTCTTTTAAGAAGGTTGTCCCATATCATGTTCATAAAGAAATATGAATTGGGGTCAGATTCATATTCGCGCAGAAAATATATCCGAAAAGTGATGCACTAGTCGGAAGGTTCCCAGAGTTTGGACGGTCGGATCGAGCTGAAATTTTGAGGGTTGTTAGATATAGGAATTCCGCAGCCGATCAACGGTTGGATCTTACAAAGGACGTCCGAGCTAGGTTCTGGAGACCACGCCCTAAACTCGTCCAGATTCCCATCCAGATTTGACAAAGCTCCGGTATATCGTAGATTGCCGGAGATTCCTCCATCAGAACTCGATGAAATTTTGCATGGTTGTTGTAGACTCAATTCTGCACAATTCCACCAAAGGGATCGTCAAAGCGATGCTCTAAGAGGTGGTGACAGCGGATACAAGTTCGCTGTTTGGAAAAACAACATGGTCGCCCGAGGGCAATGTTGACGTTGAGCCCCCGAGCTCCATGGATGATTCCTCCATGATCTTGACAGAGATCGGAGTTGATGTTGATGAAGGCCCTCGTCCGAACATGACGATCGGAGATGGAGCACGGTCCTCAGTTGAGTCAAGGTGACCAGTCGAGTCGGCGACGAAGATGCCGGCATCGTAGTTGACCAGTCGAGGAGGCAGGGGACACGATGTTTACCCAGGTTCGGGCCCTCTTGATGGAGGTAATACACTACGTCCTGCTTGATTGATCTTGATTATATGAGTATTAGAAGAGTTGATCTACCACGAGATCATAGAGGCTAAACCCTAAAAGCTAGCCTATGGTATGATTGTTGATGATGATCTATCGACTAGCCTGGCCTCGATTTATATAATGCACCAGAGGCCTAGGATAACAAGAGTCCTAGCCGAATACGCCGGTGGGGAGGAGTCCGTGTCTTGATCACCAAGTCTTGTGGAATCTTCCTTGTATGCGGCAGCTATCCGAACTAGCCCATGAGTATACGGCCATGGGGGTCCTCGGCCCAATCTAACAGATCGGAAGATGACGTGGTGAGTACCCCCTAGTCCAGGACACCGTCAGTCACCATCGGCCAAGAGCAGCTGGGTATTTAAACTCAAGATTTAATTGTCAACCGATAAGGTATTCAAATCTTTAATAGACAAACTTGGCTGGATTGTCATGATGATATTGAATGATTGAGGTTTTCATACTGGATTAGTTTATTCAAATCTTGAATAGACAACATGGCTGGATTTTTGTTATGGTTATCAATAACCAGTATTATGATTGAGGTTTTCAAAGTCGCTTCAGCGCAGTGGCTATTATTTTATCAATGGATATGATTTATTCTACAATGGAAGGAATAGTTCCGAGCCGCTGCAGGCTTATGACCCGGCACTTGGGGGCTATATTATTCAAATCATGATTATATCAAATATGGAAGTCCCATGTCGCTGCAAGCATGCACCATGACACTTGAGGGCTAATGCAAAGTCATTTTTTGCTCGCCTTATTGAAGACCCAACTCATCACATCGTAATGAGCCGGTCCTTGGGGGCTACTAATTGCTCCCGTCAAAAATTCAAAGTACACAAGCCTTAATCCATTATATTGAAGGATCCATTGCTTAGTTGGTGGAGCACAAGGCTCTTAACCTTGTGGTCGTGGGTTCAAGCCCTACGATGGAGGCTACATTATATGATGTTAATTTTAATGAAGTATATATAAATTCCCAGCTCAGTATTGTCTTGCTGAGCCAGCCCTTGGGGGCTACACATTGCTGTTCAAGTCCACATGATCATATCTATAAAGTCCCTGTTCATTATTGCATAATGACCCGGCCCTTGGGGGCTACACTGGTTGAAGTTTTTATGTGCATAAAGCAATTACAAGTCCCAGGTTGCTGCAAGCATTACAACCCGACACTTGGGGGCTACATATGTGGAATATTCAGTTTTGACTAGTGACTGAGATAAACAACCTAGATTTCTTCAAGGTTGCAACATTTATATTGAAGCAAGTCTTAAGCTGTTACTAGGCTCCCTTCTTAAGACTTGGAGGCTACAAGTGATATGCATATAAGAGAGGTACGCTTTCAAGCTTGATGTTAGCAACAATTATGACCCGGTGCCATCAATATTGATAAAGCGGCAAGTTCTACATCTTTAAGCCGGCTGAAAATCAGATGGGTATTTCAAGACTAATATTTTTGTTAATCATTGGGAGCTGAATCAAATGAATTATTCTTCACAATATTTCTGTGAGAAACCAATGTCAGCAAATTGATTATGAAGCTAGTCTATTGACCCGGACTTCCTAGAAGAAGGAAATGACAAGGATTTAAGGATGATCAGGTGCCGACTTACAAGAATTTTTAACCCGAAACACAACCTTTCAAATTTGTTCTTGTGTTTATTTTATAGGATCAGTTTAATATGGATAAATCCAAATTAAACTGGGGGCTAATGTCAGGGATATACCCCGCAGTGTAACCCGGCCAGATGTTTGACCCGGCCGGACTTGGCGACTCACTGGTGACCTTCCCTGACCCGGTGACTGACTAGTAACCTGCCGAGACTTGACGGCTCATTGGTGACCCGACAGGAGGCGGGTTAGAGGAGCGACAAGACCCGATGGTCCAGAAGGCGGCTCATGGGAGGCCGACTTATGTTATGATGGGCCGGTTTAAGGCATAAGGAATATTCTGTCACAAAGAAAGTAAGACTAGGATTCCACTTGTAGTAGAGTAGTCCTAGTCCTACTACGACTCCACATGTAACCCGCCCCTCCAACTTATATAAGGAAGGGCAGGGCACCCCAAGAGAGACAAGTTTCACGAGTTAGATAAATTAGGTTTAGACAAACAAGTCTATAGCTATCGAGATAGAGCACCCTTATAATTGTGATCATCATCATCAATATCAATGAAGCAGGATGTAGGCTTTTACCTCCACCGTGAGGGACCGAACCTGGGTAAAAACCTCGCGTCTCTCGTTCCACTCAACCTCTCTCAAGCTACCACATAGATGTGTTGGCCTCACGACTAAGTCCTGACACGAAGGACATCTGCCGTGACAAATCCACAACACCAGGTGAACTCGATCAGATCAATCATCCCAAGCCTAGCAAGCGTGCACGATCGGTCGAACTTTTTAGTTTCCAATCGATCTTTCGGGTTTTTCTGACTCGGACTCGTAATCATGATCAATCTTTCATTGTTGACTCAGATGGCCAATCACGATCGATCTTTCCCGTGGACCCTACACCTCCGTTCTACATCTACTACGAAAAGAAATCACTAGTTAGAGCAGGCTTCCAGCCCCTCTACGTGCATAAGTCTAAATAGACTAGCGGGGCTCTGTGTTGGACTATCAAGATGGAGGCTAGCATCATGGACCGACGCGGTCATCGCTGTCATGCCGTCTCCTATGCCTCCGCATCCATCTCGTTCGTCCTGTCAATTGCACGGCTTCATGGTACTTCAGATTGTAACCGCTACTCTCAGAGGTTGAGATTCCTAACCTTATACATATAGTATGACTTAATCATATATTCAGTTTCTAGAAACAAGGATAAATGGAGACAAGGGTTGGACGTCGACCTATTGAGTGAGGTGGGGTCTTCAACCATTCTTATTTGTACTAGGGATGCATGACATTTTTTTCTTGTGTTGTAACACATGGCCATGTTTGTTAGTCAGCCTATAAGACCTAGTAGGAATGGCATCCGTAAGATATGGGAATGGCATCCGTAGGAATGGCCATGTTTGTTAGTCAGCCTGTCCATTCTGAACTTACCTATCATCCATATTCATTCTCATCAAGGGTATAACTTTTTGACCTAGGCATTTCCGACATCAATACAGGATTTGCCTCAACGACACCTCCGATGGTGGCAAGAAGACATGTTATGGGACGGTGGAGACTCGCAGCTGGAGTTTCTCACTGAGTCCCACCTGTGAAGATGTGATAGGTTTGCAGCCCTAACAAAATTTGTATTTCACTCAATCAATGGGCTGAGAAACACACAACTAAGTTTAAACTTGGCCTTTGCGTTTTGAAGGCGATCTCGAAATATAATGATAGGTAGATCATTGATGATCACTAGTTCACTACCATGGCCGATCCAATCGTGTCGTCCTACGACTTATGTGATTTTGACGTGTCGATACGGATTATATTTTTCAGACACATCCGACGCATCACCCTCGCCTGCACGCACCAGCTAAAAGGCAAAAGGGGAAATGGAGAAAGACGGGCAACCATCGTACGCAAAGGAAAGCTTGCTAGCTACGTCCCCAAGATGGAATATTCCAGACTCTTCTTCCCTGATCCGCTCTTAAGCTCAATGCATTCAGCTTGAGTGGTACACCACTTCGACTGGTTTACGATAGTATTTGTGCATGAATTGATAACATCTTTAATTGATTACTTTGCTACGAATGGTGCAGTTAGCAAGTGCTACACATTAAGCTCTTGTCTAATATTGGTCGCTCTCGTCAACTAGAGTAAGTTTGGCAAAGGCAAAAAAAGCATTAGCACACTACTCGATCGGAATAGTTTAGTTATGCTTATTGATCGTCTATATGCCGATGTGTCCAGTGGTGCTCACCATATATCCGTCAAGTTCATTCACAAAAGTGTATGATCTTATTAGCTAGTGATATCTACTCATCTACTACTACTAATTAATCAGCATCACTGCATCAAGATGTGGCCAGTGTGCTCTCGAAGTTCTTTTTTTCTGTTAATGGAACGCCAGTGTTCGCTTTCGCAAACAGGTGTGGGTGTGGCTCTTGTCCACCGGCTGTCACCTGTTGGCGAGTTTTTTCTTTGTCTTGGCTTCGGCCTATACTTTATATGCACTTCTCTCTCTTAATTAATTAATAAAATATGATAAAGTTTGCTGTGTTTTTTTTGCGGGAGAAGTTTGCTGATGTTTCATGTAAAAAGAAACATTAAGGAGTTATCCATTTCTACTCACCCATGTTCACCTTACATGTCTAGATGAAAGAACACTTCTTCAACAACACAATGTCAAGAGCTAATTGAAACATTGAGAATGCACACGGCCAAAAAGAAAAGGAAGAAAAAAGACATCTCAATGAGTGTCTTTTTTTTTGCGGGTATCTCAACTAGTGTCATACCGAAGCAAACAATGATATACTGCAACAAGCAATGACATCTACCATTACCCGTTGGGGAGGTAAGCAAGACGAATGTGGGCTCCATCGTACGTGGTCGAGCCTCCCGTCGCCGGCACAAGGGGTGTCAGTCGTGGTCACGTGCCGCTCCTACTCCCCTTTTCCCCGGCCTAGGGCTCACTGGTCTCAGATCTGGCGATGCTTAGGCGGAACG
This sequence comes from Triticum urartu, assembly GCF_056163025.1. Classification (NCBI taxonomy): domain Eukaryota; kingdom Viridiplantae; phylum Streptophyta; class Magnoliopsida; order Poales; family Poaceae; genus Triticum; species Triticum urartu. Next base: position 211,391,225 of record NC_141874.1, read on the forward strand.
GTTGCCGTTGGCTCAGTCGGTGGATGGGGTCGATAGATTGGGTCAAAGCTGATCCTTCGGTTGGTCGCCGTGTGGTTTGGATGCAATGCGGTGGTTGGAGGGGCAGTGTTCGTTGGTAAAATGACTAAGACGTCGTTCACATGCCATATAGAATGGGCGACTGACTTATTTGAAATTATACGTACAAATGTATGTTGTCCAGTGGTTATAGATCCGTCTGGTGGATTCCTCTACTTCATTACTTTCACTGACAAATGAAGAAGATATCGGTATATCTATTTAATGGGTCATAAGTTTAAAGAATTTCAGAATGAAGTAGAAAAATCATCATAACAGGAAAATCAAGTTTCTAAGATCGCATCACAAAGGGGAGTATTTGAGCTACGAGTTTAGCGAACATTTGAAGAATTGTGGGATTGTTTAGCTTACCCCTCCCGTAACGTCACAGAGGAATGGAGTGTCCGAGAGATGCAATAGGACCTTGTTAGACATGGTGAGATCGATGATGTCACTAACTAAACTTTCATTATCCTTTTGGGGTTATGGTGTATGTGCGACTTTTATAATGAATAGATCTCCATCTAAATCTGTTGAAACGGATCTATATGAGCTATGGCATGAGAAGAAACGAAACATGCATTTTCTTAAAACTTTGGGGATGCATTGTGTATGTAGTGTTCACAACCAAATAAGCTTGATCGGAATAAGTGATACTTTGCAAGTTATCCATATGAATGGTTGGGTATTCCTTTTAGCATCACACTTAAGGAAAAGTGGTTGTCGCAAAGAACAATGTGTTTTTAGACTAAAGAGTTCCTTGTGAAAGAGGTTTGTGGGAGGACAATGCAAGTCGACGAGAGTAGTGAATCTTTGTCATCAAGTCAGAGTGACGCGGAGCAGAAAGTGGTTTCAGAGTTTCCCACAATGACTGATACGAAAGCCCCTACATGTGTTGCAGAGGTGTCAGTCGAGCTAGCAACTGAACCATGTAGGTCACGCAGAATTTGCACAAAACCGCAATGGTATCCATACAAAGTATTGTAGTTAGGCAATGATGAGCCGGCGACATATATGGAAGCAATGATGGGCCCTGACTCTGGTACATGGCTAAACATCATATATTCGAGATAGGATCCATGTACAAGAACCAAGTTTGAAACTTGGTAGACCCTCCAGAAGGCATGACGCCTATCGAATGCAAATGGATCTATAAAAATAAAACAAACGCGGATGGGAACATATACATCTATAAATCTCTACTTGTGCCAAAGGGTTTCTGACAAGTTTAAGGAGTTGACAACAATGAGACGCTCTCACCCATAGAGATGCTTAAGTCTATTCGGATTATTCTACCCATTGCTGCATATTTCAATTACGAGATGTGACTAATGGATGTCAAAACAACTTTCTATTGGGGAATGCAGTATTTCAAAAAATTCCTACGATCACACAAGATCTATCTAGGGATGCATAGCAACGAGAGGGGAGAGTGTGTCCATGTACCCTCGTAGACTGAAAGCGGAAGCGTTAAGTAACACGGTTGATGTAGTCGAACGTCTTCACGATCCAACCGATCAAGTACCGAACGCACGGCACCTCTACGATCTGCACACGTTCAGCTCGGTGACGTCCCTCGAACTCTAGATACATCTGAGGCCGAGGGAGAGTTTCGTCAGTACGACGGCGTGTTGACGGTGATAATGAAGTTACCGGTGCAGGGCTTCGCCTAAGCACTACAACGATATGACCGAGGTGCAAATATGTGGAGGGGGCACCGCACACGGCTAAGAGATCAACTTGTGTCTCTATGGGATGCCCCCTCCCCCGTATATAAAGGAGTGGAGGAGGGGAGGGCCGGCCTCCTATGGTGCGCCCAAGGGGGGATTCCTACTCCTACTAGGAGTAGGTTTCCCCCCTTTCCTAGTCCAACTAGGAGGGGGAAGGAAGGGAGGAGGGAGAGAAGGAAAGGGGGGCGCCCCCCAAACCCTACCCCAATTCAGATTGGGCCTAGGGGGCGCCACAGTTGGACGCCTCCTCCTCTCTTCCACTATGGCCCATTAACTCCTCGAGGGGTTCCGGTACTCCGGTATATGCCCGAACTCATCCGAAACCATTTCGGTGTCCAAACATAACCTTCCAATATATCAATCTTCATGTCTCGACCATTTCGATACTCTTCGTCATGTCCGTGATCACATCCGGGACTCCGAACTACCTTCGATACATCAAAACACGTAAACTCATAACACCGATCGTCATCGAACGTTAAGCGTGCGGACCCTACGGGTTCGAGAACTATGTAGACATGACCGAGACTCATCTCCGGTCAATAACCAATGGCGGAATCTGGATGCTCATATTGGTTCCTACATATTCTACGAAGATCTTTATCAGTCAAACCGCATAACAACATACGTTGTTCCCTTTGTCATCGGTATGTTACTTGCCCGACATTCGATCGTCGGTATCATCATACCTAGTTTAATCTCGTTACCGGCAAGTCTCTTTACTCGTTCCGTAATGCAACATCCCGCAACTAACTCATTAGTCACATTGCTTGCAAGGCTTATAGTGATGTGCATTACCGAGAGGGCCCAAAGATACCTCTCCAACAATCGGAGTGACAAATCCTAATCTCGATCTATGACAACTCAACAAACACCATCGGAGACACCTGTAGAGCATCTTTATAATCACCCAGTTACGTTGTGACGTTTGATAGCAAACAAAGTGTTCCTCCGGTATTCGGGAGTTGCATAATCTCATAGTCATAGGAACATGTATAAGTTATGAAGAAAGCAATAGTAATAAACTAAATGATCATCGTGCTAAGCTAACGGATGGGTCATGTCAATCACATCATTCTCTAATGATGTGATCCCGCTCATCAAATGACAACTCATGTCTATGGTTAGAAAACTTAACCATCTTTGATTAACGAGCTAGTCAATGTAGAGGCATACTAGTGACACTCTGTTTGTCTGTATTCACACATGTACTAAGTTTCCGGTTAATACAATTCTAGCATGAATAATAAACATTTATCATGATATAAGGAAATATAAATAACAACTTTATATTGCCTCTAGGGCATATTTCCTTCACTTTAATAAATGGGAGGCTAACCGAGAACGTTTATACGATATATCCCAAGGGTTTGGTAAATTTGAAGGATGCTAGAAATATATGCAAACGTTAGAGGTTCATCTATGGACTGAAACAAGCACCACAGAGTTGGAATCTTCGCTTTGATGAAGTGGTAAAAGGGTTTAGCTTCATAAAGATTGGTGAAGACGCTTGTGTTTACAAGAAAGTATGTGGGGGCTCAAAATAATTTCTAATACTGTATGTGGATAACATATTGTTAATTGGTAATGACGTACCTTTTCTTGACATAATTCAGGCTTCGCTAAAAAATATTTTTTCAATGAAGGACTTGGGCTGGGCAACATCCATATTAAGCATTAAGATCTATGGAGATAGATCCATGCTCCTAATAGGGCTAAGCCAGAGTACACATATACACAAAGTGCTGAAGAGGTTCGGTATGGAAATGCCAAGAAGGGTTCTTGACGATGTTGCATGGGAAAATTTTGAGCAAGATTCAATGTCGTTTGACACCTGATGAGTTAGAATGCACGATTAAGATTCCGTATGCATTCACGATTGTATCAAGCATGTACGTCATGATATGTAGAAGAGCAGATGTGTCATATGCTCTAAGTGTTACGGGAAGATACTAGAGTGATCCAAGTCATGGTCGCTCGACAATAGTGAAAAATATCCTTAAGTACTTAAAAAGGAGCAAGGGCATGTTCCTTGTATATAATGGCGACGATGGAAGAGCTCATTGTAAGGGGTTACACCGATGTTAGCTTTGTTAAAGATCTGGAGATTTTCGATCTCAATCAAGCTTTGTGTATACACTAAATGGTGGCGTGGTTAGCTAGAAGAGATCCAAGCAGGACACTATGGCAGTTCATACAATGGAGGCCGAGTATATCGCTGCTTCAGAAGCGGCAATGGCGGATTTTGGATAAAGAAGTTCGTCCCCAAGCTTGTTGTGGTTCCAAGCACGTTGGAACCTATGAAACTCTATTGTGATAATAGTGAAGTGATGCCATAGCCCAGGTCAAGGAGCCAAGGTCCTGCCAGAAATCCAAACGTATACAAAGCTGATTCCACATCATCCAAAAATTAGTGGAGCGTGGAGACATAAATAAATACAAGATACATAGAGACCTGAATGTGCCACATCCGTTGATGAAGCCTCTGCCACAAGCAAAGCATGAGCAATACCCGAATGTCATAGTTGTTAGTGTTGACTAGAGTATTGACTCTAGTGTAAGTCACAGACTCTTTGAAATATGCCCTAGAGACAATAATAAAGTTGTTGTTCTATTTCCATGTTCACGATTAAGTTTATTTTCTATGCTAGAATTGTGTTGGTTCCTGAATATGAGATTCATAGGAAAACATAATTGCATGTGTGGAACAATAAACACCAAACATATCTCTAGGTAGTCCTCTAGACTAGCTCATGTATTTTTGATGGTCTTGTTTTCCTGATCATGGCATTGTTAATGTAACTAAGGTGTCTACAACAATGAGAACACATTGTTAGGGTAACAATGATATTGGATAGACCCACTTATGAAATATTACGAGATCACGTTGTCAAAATGTTGTCAGTGTTTTCTCATAATGTGTCCACGTTTACTTGTGTCCTTAGACCATGAGCTATGAGAATATCATAGACCTAGATACCGGATGGTTGATTCTAGGTCATCGAACGTTACTCCATAACCGGTTAATTATAAAGGTGACTTTCAGATAAGTTATGAAGTATGTTGTGGTGCTAGATATGTCAAGAATGGGATTTACCCTTTCGGCGATAGAGAGATACACTATGGGCCCACTCGGTTCATGATATCTAGCATTGCCTGGCCAGGTATTGTGACTATGGAGTTAATTAGGCTATACCTGTATATGAAAATGATTAAAAAAATTACAAACCAGAAACAAGGATGACCGGGTATGGCGATCAAGGAGTTGATCACATGGATAACTTCAAAGTGTCGCCTTGGGTAGTTAACGTACCGCGAGGCAAAGGGGCCCGAATGTGGTAGTGGAAGGTTCACTCGATAACTAAGGATCTTCGATAATATGTGGGAATTGTTATGGCTGTCCAGATCCCGCTAGCGATATTAATCGGAAGATGTTCCAGACATATCCACATATGCTCAAACATATAGGGTCACACACTTAACATTTCGCGACATTTAGGAATGCTATGATTTAATGGAGACTGAGATAGGAGGGTTTAGAAAGTGTTTCTAAAGATGTTGGAAGCACTCCGGAAGGTCCCGAAGAGTTTCGATGATGTCCGGAAGTGTTTCAAAAGGTATGGGAAGATTCTAGGACATGATGGAAACTCTCAAAAATGACTGAAAGGTTACGGAATGTTCCAAAACATTCCGAAAGGATCATACTGGGCCGCCCCACTTGCTTGAGGGACAAGGCAACCCGGTGGAGCCAAGTCAGCCAAACCCCTCTTGGCTTGGAGGGCAAGGCAATCTAGGTGGAGTCCTGGTAGGACCCCTCTGGCGTAGGGAGGGAGGACTCCTCCTTGTTCGGCCGACCCTCCTACCATGTTCAAAAGAATATTTATGCATGGTCGATAAGTTACAATTTTGGAATATGAATAAGTTCGTTCAAAATGAAGTTTGAGAATCTGTTGATAATAGTTAGTTTCACAGAAAAAATTCACATTTTTTTCAAGTTCATACACAATTAAACTCCAATTTATATCTTCGTAGATTTTTAAGATGCACATGATTTTTTTTTGAGCCATTCATACATATTTAGTTCATTTCGCTAATGTGTTAGAACCTTTTTAAAATATGTCAGATCTTTCTACGCGTCATCTGAAGTAATATGAAAAGTCAAAGCTCTTTAGAATTCGTGTGTTCATCAACAAACATGTTGAGTTAATTGATGTGAACCCTTTGATTTTACAAACAAGACGTTAGTTTGTTTAGGAAAGAGAAATACAGTAATGTGCATTGGTATCTCTCTTTTTTGTCGCGATCCATACATGAGGAACGATACAATCTTTTGGCAAAACAACAATAACAACCAGCAATCAAAGACTAGGATTCATAACAACTCTTACCTCTCTCTAGAGGTAAGAATGACCATGGTAAACAATAGTTCTTTTTAGTAACTAAATTAGCAATTCTGTAATTAAATTGCCTTCCTGGCTAAAAGTACTCCCTCCTATAATGTAGCGAGGATTACTTGTTGTGGAAGCCGATCTTTACAAACTTTGATCAAGTTTATTGAGAAAGATATCATATCTACAATATCAAATATATGCCATATAAAAATATATTTCATGATGAATCTAATGGTATAATTTTGTACAGTTTTGCTAAAGCACATCTAGATGTGCCATAAGTATTGCATATCTAAGTCCTATGTCATTGATCTTATATCGAGATTCGTGTGGATATTTTCTTCTTCTTTTTTTCTTTTCCTCTTTGTGCTTGATTCACTCACTTAGATGTACAATAACTAGGGCACATCTAGATGTGCCCTAGACACACCCAATTTTGTATTATATGTTGCTGATTTTCCTATAACCTTGGTTTACGTTTACAAGGTGTCTTTTTTACGAAAAGGCCAAATGCCATATATTAGATAAAACCAGCCCTATAAGAACTTCCTTAAAAAGAATAATAAATTATTAGCAAGTCCTTGAAGAAATAAACACTTCCTTTCTTCTGCATCTACCGCCGGCGCGTTGTGAGCAAAACACGTTATTGCCTCTATTGTTGGAACCCAGTATAGTTTGAAAAGGCAATGTACTGTGTCGCAGCGAGCCGTACGTGCAAAAACTGTGCATTTGTCTCAACAAGAACCTGTTATCCAGCATATGTTAGCCGCCGCGAGCCGTGCAAAAAACTTTGCATTTCAGAGGTAAAGATGGGGTTACCTAACAGGCATACACATCCAGCGTGAAGGAATTCTCATGCTCAAAACGATATCCAATTAATCAGACCTGGTGCACACTTTGAACATTCAGAAGCAGCACACCACGATGCACCTGCCTTGTGTATCTCCACATGCTTTCTACATGGCAGCTTGCTTGCCCCATCAGTCACTAATTCCCCTGTCCCCTTTCGGTCATGTGTGTATGTCTGCATAATATGCGCCCGGTTTGTTACATGCAACCTCTGCGTTTTCCACAAGAAGAGAGCCTTGTGGCTCCAAATGGTAACAGCTGAGCCACTAATCTACACAATTAAATAATTAGTTGGGATCGACTCAGATCACTGCCCTGTCATCTTTTCCATTTCCATGAGTGGATGCTCGGATCACCCCACACCAAGTGTCCTCCGCTCTGCTCTGCTCGCACGACTCATCCAGCATTTTCCATCCGCTTTCTTCTCGCCCCATTGGCGCATGCATCACTGATTAGGCGATGGTGCACTAGCTAGCTAGCTGCGTACCTGGGGTCGATTATCCGTGTCACTCCGGGGTGCACACAGACACAGGAGCAAGGGCATATGCTCTTACTAGGTTGTTGCGCTGGCGCCTTTGGCAATGTATATATAGGGCTGCACAGGTCTCTGCTGCTAATACCTTCACAGAGCTAGCTGCAGAAATATACTAGCAAAATCAGGATGGGTGGTGCCGGCGGCGCCAAGGCTTACGGCGCGGTGGTTCTCATCAGGGTCATGTACTCCGGCATGCACATCATGAGCAAGATTGCGCTGGATCAGGGCATGAACCCCTTCGTCTTCGTCTTCTACCGTCATACCACCGCCGCGCTCGTGCTCATCCCTATCGCTTTTGCTCTGGAGAGGTGAGATTCTTGTTTGACACCGCCTTGATCGATGTCAGTCTGTTGCTTGTCCGGCTCGCTGTTTTATAACTTATACTTACTGCACCATGGTTCTCTTATTGCGCAGGCAAAAGACTAAACCTGTGACGTTGAAGATTGCAGGGAAGATGTTCGTGCACGCCTTGTATGGGTATGTTAAGTTGTTCTAGCGTGAGTGGCACATAGTTCATGCACGAGTTTGTTGTTTTGTTTCAGAAAGAAAACTAATGCATGCAGGCTCTATGGCCTAGTTGCCCAATAGTCTCCTGTGTGGAGAATAATAATCAAGCTTTGTGTACCTTTCAATATAAATATGGGCACACACTTCACAATCAAGTGTCCGATCGTGTGCTTTGAGATCTTCCAGCGTGCATGTATTGCACTGGATATCCAGAATTTGTGCATCTTGCTTATGCTCTCCCTGAAGCCGCTTAAAAACTTGCAACTTTCGGATTATAAATGACTTACTTATCTTACCTGGTCTAATTCCTGACCTTTTCTTGTTCCCAGGGTAACCGCATGTGGCGTCTTATTTAACCTTGGTCTCAACTATGCGTCCGCGACATCATCGTCGGCGTTGTACAATGTTCAACCGGTGGTTACCTTCATCTTAGCGGTCATAATTGGGTAATTCAAGTGTTATTTCTATTCTGACCTCTGCTCGATACTTGTCCTGTAAGAAGCATTCGTGTTTTTTTGCCATCAAAATCAACCAGTACATGCATTCTCTGTTGGCTTACCAAATCAAAAACCGAACGATCTACACGTAACAGAGTTCAGAACATGCACTTAATAAGTGTGGGCGGAAAAGCTGCAATGTCGGTTACTTTCCTTTCCCTAAGAACAAATTCCCTGTGATGTGACAGGATGGAGTCTATGAAGCTGAAGAAGCTCCATGGCAACCTAAAAGTGGCAGGCATTCTCTGCTGCGTCGCCGGCGTCACGGTGCTGGCCTTCTACGAGGGGCCAATGTTCAGATCTTTCAACCATCACCGGCTCTTCCAGCACGGCAGCAGCAACAGCTCCTCCGGATCAGGAACCTACTCCAAGAACCAGTGGGTATTTGGGATTTTCCTCATGACACTCTCCAATATTTTAGCAGGCTTGTGGACTGTGCTTCAGGTGAATATGCATACACTCAAAATTCAGGTTCATTTTCCAGAGCTTCAGACCCTGACGTGCTGCAACTTGTTGATGGTTTTTGTGCAGGGGCCACTGATAGAGGACACTTCCAAGCTTATGAATACCACACTGCAGATCTCATGCGCGTCGGTCCAGGCCTTCGTGGTGGCTGTCGCAGCCGAGAGGGATTTCTCCAAGTGGAAGATCGGCTGGAATATTAGCCTCGCCGCTATCATCTACAGCGTACGTAACCGAGCCTCAAAAACAATGTTCATTTGCATATTAGTTACTGGAAGTTGATTTGCTTCTCCATGGGATAAAAACATGCAGGGCGTGATCGTGACTGCGCTTTCGTACTACATGCAAATGTGGACGATCGCCAAGAGGGGGCCGGTGTTCCTCGCCATGTCCATGCCGCTCACTCTGATCTTCACAATCATCATATCTTCGTTCGTTTTAGGAGAGGCAGTTAGCCTAGGAAGGTACGTGCGTGCGCCCAGAATTACTCATGAGACTTCATAAATGTGCAACTAAACTCTACTCTACGTCTCTACTATTATATGTAAGCTGAATCTTTGTACCATTATTTTTTCCCGAGCAGTATAATTGCTGGGATACTACTGATTGGAGGCCTGTACAACGTACTGTGGGGGAAAAACATGGAGAGAAAAGACGACGACACGAACAAGATGGGTGGCGGTAAACCTGCCCAGGAGCTGCAAGACAAGGAGCAGGCCCGAGTGCCGGATGATGCGGCGGCAAAGGTCTGAGCCAAGCAAGCAGTGATCGGCGATGGGACAGAAAAGATTGTGTCAGGACATACTACTGGTTCCGGACTGTGTTGGAATGCAACGCATGCACCGTGAACTGGCGGCAGGCCAGGACGATAAGATGGGCAGTGCGCCATTGCTGTACCCACTTTCTGCCTGATGGTTTCCTTTCAAGTAGCTAGTACCAGACGTCTCCCGTTGATGTTGTATGTACCGAATTAATAAAACAAGTTTCAGATGCTTTTAGTGAGCTCCTATGTGGGTGGCTTCAGCACGCACTATTTTACGGGCATCAGATCAGGTGCCGTTGCTTTTTGGGTCACTGCCGTGTGTTTGCCACCATGTCCATGATGGCCAAAGTCCTGACGGCGAAATATGTTACGTACTACAGTGGCTACTGATGACTGGTTAGGATTGACAATATCTTGCGTAAACAAACAAGCAGCAAGTCAGCTCCAGATCAGTGCAAGTAAGTGGAGCACATAGGAGGAGTAATATATATATTTGCAGAAGGAAAGAATTAAGAAGCTCTCACATGCCAGTACGGATGTACGGCGACCACATTGTCGTGGTTTCACGAATCACGATGAGCCCTGCCGTGGAACAAGTCGCCCACTGTTGATTGATTGATTAATCGGATCCTGAGTTGGAATTAGGAACTGCATCTCATCTCAGTGGAACGTTTCCCATGTCGTGTAGAAACGGGACTCGTGCATGTCATGTCAGTCGGTTACACGTCGGATCAAAAGGGCCAAGGGCGATCCAGAAGGTCGGCAGCGTTGCGTGAGCCGGCTGGGCGATGCAGTCGCGCGAGCCACGCGAAGCTGCCGCTCAAGATCGCGGGCGCGTCGGCGTGTGGCTTGCACTGTTGCACGGTCGGCCAACGCCGATCGAATGCAACTGTCTGTCTGCCAGCAGCTACCCCGTGTGCGGGTGGCGTGCCCGCGACCGCGCGCGCATGTCCATGCCTGTTTCCTTGTCTAGGCCGTGTCCTCCGCCTGTCTTTCCCTAGCCCCACCATCTCCATGCCACTCTTTTCTCTCCCAAAATCGTCGCGCTCCCACCTCCGCCGTCATGGCCGACGCACCTGTCCTGGCTGAAGCCGCACCCGTCTTCATCTGGATCATCATCTTCGTCATCTCCATTCTGTTTTAATACCAGCCTCCAGCAGATCGCTACGTATACTAGTAGAATACTCGTGCATTGTCACAAGATCTTAAAATAGGTTGCAAGAGTTACATGTTAAATTCCACATGTACAAACAATATAATACAGACCAGTTATTTAATAATTGAAGTCCATTTTTGCAATGCAAATTGATATCATAAAGAAAAATTAACGACATGTCCATGTAACAAACTGAGCGATGTTCCAACTAAACATCTATTACAAAACTATTAATATCTAGATGATGTGCTTAAGAAATTCTTTCACAATATCAGGAAAGTTTTATTTAGCTTCATTCCCAGAATGTTTTAACAAGTATAATAAAAATTGTTTCCTCAACTCATACATATCCTGCACAAACATGTAGTTAGTATGAAAATTTCACGCCGAAAGTCTTAAAACATATAACGGACAATACTCACCGCGCAAACCGGCTTGACCAATTCTTTACTGTTCCACCAGAGCATAAAATGAAAAACAAAATAGCTAGACACATTCCTGCAAAACTTTAAATTAATAATATAAAGAATATAGTGATAAAAAAATAAATGTTTTTGTTGTGAATTCATTACCCCTCTATACTCGCTGGAATACCGAACGGAAATAAACGTTGTCATTTAGATATATTGAAATTTCAACCAGGCAGCTTTATTTCGAGTACTTCTTTGAAATCCCTTGCAAAACTTTTTAATTTCAGTGCATGCCTCAATTTTTTATCCTTTGACGATTGTGATGTTTAAATAAGATCCATAATATATAGACGACGTGCCTCTTTGTCGATGACGTACAAGATGAATCGGCCGATAGATGCATAGGGAAGATAAATCTACAAGTGGAGCTATTAGAAACAACAATAAACCATGGTAACAATGGACATAATACTTTACTTACCATGTTACATGATGAGATGTCGTTGTCCATCCCAAACCAGCTATCAAATAATGTTGCCAACGTCTAGATAGTTTCCTTCTCGCAAAACTTCTGACCTCGTGTTGACTCTAGCATCATGGACTAAGTAAAAAAAATACTGTTTCAACATGTTGATACTAGTGACACATAGAATGAAGAGTTACAATAACTTACACAAAATTTTAGATCCATGTAGTGTATAGGAGAGTCTGTGAACAATACTCCCTCGTCACATGCCAATATACGCATGGCGGTGTTGAAGCAATCATTGTCCATAGGCTGCTCCATGTTAAGTATGCACTGGAGTTTCTTAAGACTTAAGCCCATTGGATCGGGTTTCGAGCTCCGGACCCATACCTTCCTAAAAAATGGATGGTAAGAAGAATAATAATGTACATCCGCTTAAATATTGATACATGATACTTACTCCAAACACCCGGCATCATCGATCGACATGATGTAGTTGTAGAGGCCGGCAAGTAATTCACGTTGGTCCGTGGGTATGATAGTGATTGGGGCAGGACGTTTGTCTTTGACTATGTCAGGTGGATTCTCTTGAGATCAGAATTAGCTAAAGTTTCTTCATCGCCAGGTTGATGGTATATGGGACCTCCTTTTAGCTTATTCAGCTTTGAATCGAGCAAAACTACAGCTAATTTTTGTTGAAAATATTTCATATCCTCCTACAAAATATATATAAAAAATTGATATAATATTTTGAGATAAAACAACGAGATAATGTATAAAAATGAAATACATGGGTGAACTGGTCTGACAGTGCATCTGATGTCCAATATTCCATATAATTTAGCATAAACAGTCCAGATGATACGCTATAATATTATAAAATAATGCTTTAGAATATCACATAGATGAATCAAATAAACAAACCATTATAACAAGTGCTCACCCATCGGTTTGTATTGCCTCATGAAACTGCTCTACAACCGTCTATTTTGTAACATTGAGATCGGGCCACTTATGACCTCTGATAAACTCCGGACTATGCTCTACAAGTTTGAGACGCTTCTCGAGTCCTAGTAATTATTTTATATATGAGAAATGTTAGGGATCAAGGCAAACAAAACATGTGTTAAGATAAGCAAAAAAATAGATAGTTACCGTAGTAGCAAGGTCATTGCGTTTGACCCGAGAACCAAGTGAGTCCAATACTTGAATCTCACGTTTTTGGCATTGGCGTCAGCTAGATACCAATGGTAGCCCGGCATGTTAATCGGAATGAATAACTGGTGTAAATATCATACAAGTCACAGTCACAATTAGATATAAATATTAATAAATCATTATACATATGAATTAAATAAAAACAATCCATAGTTATATGCATGGATAACGAGACAAGACTAACCATATCTTGTTATAGATAAGTATTAACATGATGCACAATGTGACGATATTTTAATGGGTCTATGTCTTTTTCCCCGTCTTCTTTACAAATGTGCTAATAATGTGTACCTTTTCACCCGCCATGTCTTGTAGATGGTCGTGAGCAAGCATGCAATATATGTAAGCATTTATCACCTGTAATCAACATTTAGATTATATTTATATTTTGTGATATTATATATTATTGATATTATTAATTACAAAGTTTGTGCAATTGGTCTTACACCGTCATGTAAGAACATATCATCTTTCATAAGGCATTCCAAATTGTCGGTTGATAACAAGGCATCTCCAATGTCCACGAACTTGGTATTCTTGGGGGCAGACTTGATTGATTCGATGACTGTAATATCTTTAGAGGTACAAACATAGTTTGTCGACATCATAAAAAAATGAGCCAACTTAGTAAACAAAATGAGCCAAATTAGTTGAATACAAAAGACAATATCACAAAGATAAGATTAATAATAATATTGGAAAATACCTTGTGCAATAACATTAAAATTGGCATCTTTTTTGGTTTGTTATGAGATATCACCGCTTCCATATCATTATGTTGTAAAAAAATCGGTGAATTTCCGTCCCCTTTCAGCGACGTCGCCTCAGAACCCTCGATGGATTCTTTTTGTGTATCTCCAAAGTCCATATCCATGTCTCGTATATTCTGAAAAAATAATAAAAAATAAAAATACACCTTTTGTATTATCATGTATAATATACATACAAATAAAGGTTAGCTATATGCACCTCTTCTCGTGGTCTTTCAGTGCGGTCTGTCATCGTTACATCAGTGCGTATGTCAGAACCCATCACTTTATATTTATGATGAAATATAAATGATATTTTCTACTTCATCATATAATCATAGATAATATATAATAAAAATAAAAATGAAACTAACACAACTTTTTTCTTTGTAAGAAAGAAAAACCTTTTTGATATTATTAGAAAATTATGTTGCTTAAATCATTTTACTAACACAACAATTCGGGGAAAACAACTAACTATAATGTTCATATATAAATAAGTATGCATCTGAAATTTCTCAACTCATTTTAAATTATTTATATAGGCTATGAAAAATTGTCTAACAAAAGATAAAAACAAGCAAGCAAACCAACATAAACCAAGTATATTCGTTTTCTTCTCTCAATTTTTTTGTGATACCCTCAATATATGTAATAAGTACAAAAACATTTATTTTTATGAACCATGTTTAATATATATACACTTCTATTGTTTTAGTGAGGTATATATATACTTTAAATATCTATATGAATTAACTATCCACCACGGCCCAACCAGCACCCAAGCTTACCCCCACCTAAAAAAACTAATTATCAAAAAAAATTACCTTATCCCCAGCACTCTCTCCTCTCCTCTCCACTCATTCACCACCTCTCGCCCTCCCCCTCCCCACGCCGCATCGCCCGCTGACCACCGCATCAGTCTCATGAGTCGGTGTTGCTTGGGGCTCTAACGATTTGTGTGCGGCGTCACCGACGGGGATGGACGCAGCAAGCTTCGTGACCCGAGCGCGGGTGCATGATCCGGTCCCGTTCCGGTCGGATCCGCGGTGGTGCTCGTCTCCGGCGAGGTGGCAGGTGGATCCGAAGCGGGGCGGCTCGATCTGCAACGCCAGCAGCTCCAGTACGCCGCTCCCCACTACAAAAAATACACTTCCGTGATGATGCGTGTTTGTCACAGTAGGTCACGTTTTCTGTCATGCATGTACATCCATGACGATTTTATGACAGAATCAAGATAGTCATACCTGTGCTGTCGTAGAAGTGTTCCATGACATTACCAAATTATCATCACAAAAGTGTCCACTTCCATGACGATAATTCGCGCTTCATGGAAGTGTTTTCGTCAAGGGTAATCGACACGTGGCATCCACCATAACAGGTCGTCGTTAAGCTATCGGGTCCGGTTTTGGATTCGATAACCCGTTAACAGCCCGGACCATTGGGGATTTTCCACGTGTAAAATTCTCATTGGCCAGAGGAAACACATGTTGGCTCACCGTTGGGATAGATGTTATCCACTCATTGGACAGGACTGACACGTGGCACGGACCAACAGAGGCCCATTCCGGTGAAAAGGCCGGCCAGTTTGACTTGGTCAAAAGGTAACGGGCTGGCCCACAGAAAGCTTAATGGCCTGTTTGTATATAGCCCATTTACGACCCGCTAACTCCCGGCCCGTTATGGCCTATCGGAATTGAGCCTAGTAGCTTCATCTTGGCTGTCCAATATGATTCCAGCCCATTGTAACTTCCAGCCCATGTATGGCCCATGATGTCTTTCGACCCATATGAGGCCCTTGGTAACTCTGGGCCCATTAAAGGCCCAAGATGAAACTGCCCATACTGAACAGTGTATCGCTTTATACCCATTAACGGCCCATTATCCCGTTGGCCGTTTTCAGCCCGTGTTAACTTTCAGCCTTCTAAGGGCCAATTTTTTTTTGGGCTCATTTCTAGAATGCGGTAAGTTACGGTCTGTTACAGGCCTGTTCCATTTGTGGGCCAAATTCAGCCTGTGGTTACATTCGGCCCGTTTGTGGCCCGTTAACCCATTGGGCTGTTTTCATAGCATTATGAAGCACGGTCTATTAACGGCCCGTTATGGTCCATGAATAGTACAACCCATATTTGGTGAAATGATTATACGCCCCGTAGAAGGCCCATGGATCATACGGCCCGTAGAAAGTCCATGGATCCTATGGCCCGTAGAAGGCACATGGATCCTACGACTTGCAGGAGGCCCATGGTTACAACAATCCATGTGTTGCCATGATTATTGTGGCCTAGTTACCAAAAATAGGTTATTGTGGCCACTAGAAAAACGTGGAAAAAGAACTGCAGTGACTACAGGCAAACAACTAAATAAGACAATAAGGAAATAAATAAGCAAGCAACTAACGCTAGCCTATTACAACTATTACACATATTACATCCACTGGGCATCAAAGTTCGCCACCAGTGCAAATATAGGGAACAAAGCAGCATATTACATACACTGGCCGTCAAAATTAGCCACCAGTGCAAATAAACGTGGCATCAAAATAAGTCCATAACTGAAACAACTTCAGAAGAGCCCAAGAGACGTTATCCTGGGTATCCACCATGCCGGCAATAAGCTTAGCAAGGTTATTAGCTTTGTCTTGTTTGGCGCTAAAATCCTCCAACGCTTACTGTTGCACCAGAAAATATGCATGTGAATGCTCCAGGGACTTCCGCAGTCCTTCCGCTTCTTCTCGCAGCACAGCTGATCGATGTCTTTCAGCTTGTAGTTGAGACTCGAGAAACCAAACTGATTCAGACAGTGAGTTTGAATATCTTGTGCAAGCGGTAGTGGCCAGTAACTCGAATAGTAAACGTAGAAAGGACTTTGGAGTTGTCTCACTGTCTTCAATATAGTTTTTCTTAGCTGTTTTATCAGCTTTGTTGGAGACCAACAAGGATGTCTCACTATCTTGAACCTTATCTTCCTTACCTCCTTTACCATTGCTTAATAAGGCACTCTTCCCCAATATTCTGTCAGCATTCTAAAAGAAGAAACAACCAGACACATAACAGGTTTAGCATGTACTAGTATATGAAACTCATTTCGGTGAACTAGTTCATTAGTAAGGTGGACAAGATTAAACTACCAAGTCTTCTATTGCCAAGTAGTACATTATAAAAGCATCAAACAAACATATATCTATTTCCTATGGTCACTGCATTGTCTTGCCAAATCAAAATAGAGACACGGTTCAAATCATATCAGTTCAAGAGAAAGCAGCACTGAAAGAATACAAAGTGTGGGAAACTACATGGCACAACAAGATTTCATATGGGTACCACAAGTGTACATGTACAATAACACTATTGGCTCTATTGTGATGCTAGTAATGTGCATGACATGAGAAGTCAACTGTATACACAATTGAAATTGAAATCAATAGAGCTATTTATAAGAGCAAACCTGTTAAAGAAACATGCGTAAACATACATGTTGTGCCATTGGAGTTTCCATTGGATCGTTCAATTTAAAAATAAGTTTGTATGAGCAAATAAAGTGATACAAGAGCAAAGCAGTATGCACGATAGCAATGGAATCTTAAATGAGAACAATTGTTCTTCAGGTTTAAGCACTTGTTCTACATGAACAGAGTACAGTAAGACACAAGCATATAGTACCTAAAATAAAATGAGCTCATACACCTTACCACATTCTTGGTTCCGGACCAGTACAGAACAAGGCATTCCCAGTCATGTCCAATAAATGTGTCTCAGGAGAATGTAAGGGAATTTGATGAGTTTCTTTGCTAGTGAAGTACGTTTTCTTCAGGTAATTCCGATATTGCCACCAAGCATTCTTGAAGATAGCAGAGGTATTAGCACAGGTTACCTCATCCTGAGTTTCCAAATCGATCCTTCTCTATAGAGAAAAATGGGAAAATTTGTTGTATTATAACCATCATGGAGGTAGAATGTATGGGACAAAGCAAAGTAATTGCAATGAATAACATTACTTACACATAACTCCTGGACAAACATCTGCAACTGGCATTTTCCTTCATCTTCAGTATAATATTTCCATGGTGGGAAGATACACACATAGGATTTAACAACATCAAATGCGATAGATGCTAAACTATGAACGACTCGTTGTGCTTCCTCCACAGGAATAGGTGTACTAACTGGTGGAGTTGGGGTTCGCCGTGGTAGTACTGGTGCTTTGGGTACTGGAGCTGCCTTACTAATTGCTCTTGTTTGGGAGCTCTGTGGTGGAGATGGTGCTGTGTCAATAGGAACTGGGTTACTGTCTGCTTGGGTTGGGGTTAGATTGGATGAAGCTAGTTCTCTGTCCATCACAGTAGGAGTAAAATCTATGAGAGTCTGGGTTATGTGTGGTAGGGCTGGTTCTCGTGCATGTACAACCGGGGTGCTATCTCCACCAAAAGGTAGCACTGTTTATATTTGAAGACCGTGTTTTTACTGTGCTAGATACGACCATCACCCGCTCCAATTCAAATGGCTGATAAACAGGAAACATAGTTGAATGTACAGACATTGTATGAGAGACATATGCAATAGATAATGTGGGAAAAAGAGGACATGAAATAGTTGACATGTATATTGTTTAACTAAAACGGATAGCATGACATGATTTCACATATATGATGTCTATCTAAACTGGATAGCATAGCACAACATAATTCAAAGATATGATGACTAACTAAATAGGATCGCATGACATAATTCACATACATGTTAATCAGGATCGCATGATTTAATTCACATATGTGATTTATATGCTATGTAGAGGGCATTCGCATATATGATGTCTGAACTAAGAACATGGTGTTGAATATTGTGTATATGATATCTAAACTATGCATTGCAAGATACCATATGCATGATATGAGTAGTATAACCGTGCCAAGTTAGAGCATACACCTCAGTGGGGGAATAGGACTGGTCATCTGTCTCTGAATCCATCTCTGAGGAGCTATCGGGGCCCATCAAGAGATCTGCTTCGATAGCTAGCACTGTCTGCTCCGAAGGCCTTGTTTTCACTCCAGATTTTTCCATCACCCACTCAAATGGCTGATTCACAAGAAGAGTAGTTTAATGTACAAACATTGTCGACAAATGGAAATGTAATGAAGAAAAGGATGGGCAAGATATCATTCAAATATATGATGCCTGGTTAAACAGGATGGCATTGCACATTTCACATATATTATGGCTGGCTAAAAGACATGAGACTGCATAATTGCCATATATGATATTGAAACTAAACAAGTGGCATTACAGGACATGTCTAAACTAAGCAGATGACATATATGATGTCAAAAGTAGGCACTGCAAGGCATGCATGATATGACTAACATAATCATGCCAAGTTAGAGAAAACACCTTGGGAGGGGGGGGGTAAATAGGAGTGGTCAACTGCGTCTGAATCTGCCTCAGAACAGATATCTTCCTCCAGATTACAATCTGGAGAGGGGGGAGGGGGAGGGTTTGCCATTTAACCCACCATGGAGCGATGTCTGCATGACATTGTATTGCCTCGCAAAACTCTTCTCTTTTTCTCTACATGTCCAGCATCACTGTGTACAAGATCTGACATGCATACAAAAAATATAGTGAGATTATGTAAGGATCAGAGAGCATGCAGAAATCTAGAGTAATGGTAACAACCAGTGGACGGATCCAAAAATAATGATAGCAGGCTGATGATTGCTTTAATTTAATAAAAAAACAGATGATGATTGCTTTACTATTTGTTTCCCACCCAAGATGAATAACATAGGCATACCCTAGGTGAACCAGATATTAGACAGAGATACTATTCATTGCTGCCTCAATATGTGCCCCACAACTAATTTAGAACTCAAGTTTGAACATCAATTTGGACCTGACTTGGAGTCTAAGAGGTGAATAGGACGATAAAGTAGCAGGTAATATTAAGCAATGCATAACATAAGCAGAAACAAAAGAGTGCGACCTCTCTTGTGGACCCATGTACTCCTCAGGTTCATCTGCTAAGTCGATGATGGTGATGCCGTTGCGGTGGGTGCCGGCGGCAGGGAAGGAGATATGAGGCAGCAAAAGACGGTCAGTAGTCGTGATGTCTAGTTTGCTGGATGCTTCTGTCGATGCAGCAGCTCAGGTGAGGTGGACGACATCGCGACAGGAGCAGGACAAACCACATAAATTTTTCTTCGACACCTACCTATAACTGAAGTAATTCTATAAGGGCTCATTTGGCTTGCATGATTCTAAAAACGCAGGGATAGGAAAAACACCGGAATAGGATATGAATGCACATGGGAAACAAAGCATTTGTGAACACAATATTTTTTTCAACTTGGGTGTTTGGTTCACAGGAATTGGAAGAGCAGAGGAATACAAAGAAACATGGACAAAATAAAGTGAAACCATATGAAAGCGTGTACAATTAGAATGTTATTCTGCCACTAATGCACTTGATCTTGTTTTCATGCATAGGATTTTGAAAAGTAGGTCCAAGTGGATGTTTTGCTCCATTCCTTTCAACAAAATGCATGAATAATTGAATAGTAGAGTGCCATAGGAAAATTTCCTATTGCTATGTTTTCCCGTTGAACCAAAATAGCCCTAATGGATCGACATCAATGTAGAGTAATAAGTGATGCGACAAGTGTACAACCTCTTTGCCGTAGCCGTGTCGACCTCAGCATCATCGGGTTGGTCACTGAAGAAGTTGAGGCAGAGGTGGCTGCCGGAGGTGTGGAGGAAGATCTGAGGAATCTATAGACGGGGTCCAGGCACTGCTTTGTTGTGATGGATAGTTTCGTCGTTGGAGCAGCTCCGGCGAGCCGTAAGACGTCGAGGCTGAAGCACCACAAGACAGACATCGTTAATCTCAAGTGAGATTCTAATAGCATCTCCAATAGATGATGTAAAATACATTACCAAAAATTGATAGATGTAAAATTTACATCACTAAAAACCACCGGACTACAACAAATGAGGTAAAAACTGTTGACTCTGAACTTAATTATCGAAAGTGAAATTTACTGTCGAATATGAATGTTACTGTCGAAACTGAACGCAATGGTAGCAGAGAGGCACTTCACATGTAGTTTAGGGAGGGCCTGTGGTTCATCTTCAACCTACACCCCCGAGCCGCCAGCCACCACCGGCCAAACCGCCGGCCCCCACCGACCGCGGCCGCCGGCGCTCCCGCACCACCTCGCCACCCCAAAACCACACCCCACCGCTGGTGCGCCGCCGCCCCGGCCAGCCCTCTAGCCGCCTCCCCCCGCCGAGCTTTTTATCCAGTGATTCCCACGCCACCGCCCCACCACCGCGCCCCCACCGCCGGCGACCACCGCCCCACCCGAACCATAAGATAGATAGTGGGGTACCTCTCCGACGAGCCCCCCTCCCCGCCGCGGGTGGTTCTTCCTTAACTCCGGTGAGCCCCCTTCCCCGCTGCGGGTGGTTCTTCCTTAACTCCGGCAAGCCCCCCTCCCAATTGTGGGTGGTTCTTCCTTAACTCCGATGAGTCCCCCCACCCCCTGAAAATCGACTGACCCAAAAGTCGATTCAGTCGACTGAAGTGTAGCTAAATCGGAGCAGAGCAGCAGCACGAGCGAGGGGGAGAGCAACAGCAGTGCGAGCGAGAGCCGGAGCAGCAG
This sequence comes from Triticum urartu, assembly GCF_056163025.1. Lineage (NCBI taxonomy): Eukaryota > Viridiplantae > Streptophyta > Magnoliopsida > Poales > Poaceae > Triticum > Triticum urartu. Next base: position 211,412,672 of record NC_141874.1, read on the forward strand.
CAGTAGCGCGAGCGAGTGAGAGCCGGAGTAGCAGCAGCAGATCCGGCTAGTATGGCCGCCATCGCCGAAGGGGCCTCGCACTTGGGGAGAGTCACCGTGGAGATGTCGCCCGTGGCGCCGGCTTCAAGGTAGCCGTGCCATGGGGGTGCAAGATGGAGCATCGTCCGTGCTGGGAGGTCGAGTTAAGGAGAAGGTGCGATGCGATGAGTGTACAACCTCTTTGGTGGCGCCGAGTAGGCCTCGGCTTCGTGCGAGGAGTCGGTGAGGATGTTGCGGTTTTGGTGGAGTAGGTTAAGGCGGCGCTGTGGGATGGAGCGGCCACGATAGACGAGGTGATCGTCCGAGCAGCTCCTTGGAGGTGGAGGACGGGGCGGCTGAACCGGCGGGACGACGAGATGGACGACGGATCCTCATCCAGGGAGGTGGATGAGGGACGTCGAGCTGTTGCGGTGGACGATGTCGTCGGGGAAGAGGCTCTGGCTGGGCAGCGGTGAGGTGGCGGACGGAAGAGGGTGGGGTTTCGCGGCTGGAGCGGAGAGGTTATGGTGGCTTGGGATTTTGAATGGCGAAAAGGAGGCGATGGGAGAGGGAAACCATGACCTAGGGACGCGCTTGTGCAAAATGTAGGATGTGTTACAAAAGTACCCCCACCGATTTGAACCAGCGGCCCTTTCGACTCAGGGTTAGAAGGGGGATTTCGTGGGTCGGGATTTGGCAGCTGGAGGGAGTTTTCGCGCATGTTGTAATTTCGGGATAGCAAGGCGCGGGTTGTGAAGGCGCGAGTTTTGGGACCACGATATATGAATTTTCGGGATATAACAAGGCGCAACATAACCATCTTTGATTAACGAGCTAGTCAAGTAGAGGCATACTAGTGACACTCTATTTGTCTATGTATTCACACATGTATTATGTTTCTGGTTAATACAATTCTAGCATGAATAATAAACTTTTATCATGATATAAGGAAATAAATAATAACTTTATTATTGCCTCTAGGGCATATTTCCTTCAGATTGATCTTCCTATGGAGTTACGTCTGCTTACCACAGCGATATCGTCCCCCCTCATCATTCATGCATGCCTCCTGACCCATCTCTCACGCGCACGTGCACAGACAAGCAACCATCCCCTCTCTTATTGATATTGTAGGCGTGCCCTCTGTTTGTCTAGCAAGCCTCTCCCACCATTTGTTAGAAGCAACTCCACCACCAACCCCTCCGACACTCTAGCTCTATCTCTCTCCCAACCTTATTCCTCTCCTACACATATGCATGGATGCCGATCGATCTCCCTCAATACATAAGGTAGGTATCTCTCCTCCTCCACACATATACCAGCCATTGTACCTCTATAGTTAATTAGGTATCCCCCACCCCCACCACACACCGATAGTCGAGCGCTGTAGTTAGGTATCCATGCCATAGTGACAAACTGCACCTGTCCCCTCTCACATTCCAGTAGGCCAGCCACCCTATATCTTTGACATCGGCACACACAAAATCGATGTCACTCTTTATTGATCACGCGATTGCACACACACACATCATCCCTCTCTTCAATTCTATGGATACATCAAGCCGATGATACCTCCACTCTCTTCTCGTGGATCGCCCCCTCTATATATATGATATATCCAGGACTCTATTTCACACACATTGCATATGTTACATCTTTTGATTGAAATATCATCCACATATATTGCTTGTCTATTTCTCAAACCCCCCCCCCAAAACACTCACGAACCCACACACTATATCTTCCTACGTTTGTATCTCTCTAACACAACCCCACGTAGGTGGTGTACATACACGAAGAGAATAGGTGCACATACTCATGCTTCGTGCCCAGCCACACCCGTGCGGGTACACCGTGGAGCTCATTTCTGTACGAAATGGCAGCCCACGTGCTAATTTGAACGCGTGTAGTGGTTGTTTACCTACGGAGGTCGTGTACCACGCGTGCACGAAACAAAGTTCTACTTGATGCATTGGCGCGTTATTTTTAAATAAAGTTATATCGCTCAATGGCACATACACATAATATAAAACGATTTTTATGGAGTAAAAGGTAGTCCGCTCCACTATATACAATGGAGCCTGCCTGCTGGGGTTTGTCTCTCTTCAGAGTATCTCACACAAGGCGGCGATTGCCTCTCTCTCTCTCTCTCACCGTTGGTCACTAATCTGGCCGCATCCCGTCCGCCGGCGGAAAGGGAGGATGTGCATCGTTTCTCCGTTCGACGGAGCTGAGGCAGCACGTCCCGATCTGTGGTACCCGCCATTCTCTCTGACCAAGCTCCAGCGCGACAGGGTCTACACCACCTGCTTGCTGCCGCAGTATGGGCATATCCCGCCGGCCGCCGCTCTCCTAGTTACATCCCGACGACCCCCAGGTATCCCCTCCGGCCTTGCTCCACTGCCCGTCTTCCCACGTCGCTGCATGTGGAAAATCTTGCATGTGGATCTTCCATAGTTCTTTGCCCAAAATGTAGCTCGTTCGACGTACTTTCCATATTGCAATCTCGTCCTCACACCGTTTTAGACAAACACAACTGTGTTGTTATCTTCCCTTAGGACAAGGAATATGATTCTTTTTTGTCGTCGTATGTGTCATCAACTGTTATTGGCCAGTAATTGTTTCCTTTCCACCTCTTTTTTGCAAACAGGGCTATCCATTTCACCTCATTGCTATTGCAACCTTTTGGTGAATTGCACAAATCACTTTTTTTCTTAAGAGTGTTTTGTGCAGTTGTACTAAAATGTCACACGGGCAACGTCTCTACATTTCAGTGCGACTGCACAAATGAGATTGGTTTTGCTCTATCCTCATCATCCAACTCCGAGTCTGATCTTCTCCAACTATTTGCTTTATCTTATCCAACTAGTTAGTCTTAAGAGAGACTGCAAAGGTGACAGACTTCTATTTGTGTGTTTATTGTTTCATTACCAGTCCTCTATTATTGTAATCACACTTAATATCTTTGGAACAGGGACGCTCAACTCTATTTTAGTGGAACTGCACAAAATGATCGGAATGTTGCATGCTCTAGACAGCTACTCTTTTCCCAACATGCCTTGTTGATTTAGACAGAGCTGGGGGGCGTTGCTGCCAATGAAAGCATGGATCAATTTAATTTTAACACCTTCTCACAACTTTGCCTTAAGTTGTGATGTAAATATTAGCTCTGATCTGCAAATCATTGAGATGCATTAGCAAGGAAGTTAGTTTTTTTATTGTTTTCGAAAGAGCATGGATGGCAAGACACACGAAACAAAAGCTGAAAGCTCAGAGCATTATACAATTTCATGTCGCTAGAAAATTATTTGTATAGTACGTCAATTATGTAAACAAATGCTGGAATCTTGATAGCATTGCTAGAAGCCTCTTCCGCATCCGGGTCCATGTGCCATGCACAAAACTATACTTCCTCTGTTCCTAAATATTTATCTTTTTACAAATTTCAAATGGACATATTTTAGAGTGTAGATTCACTCATTTTGCTTCGTATGTAGGGGCTGTTTGGTTCTAGGCCTAACCATGCCACACTTTGCCATACAATGTTGCCACACTTGCCTAAGTTTAGTTCTTCAAAATGAGAGCCACAAGTTGGCAAGCCTAAGGGAATCTTGCCACACTTTTTGAGTGTATGTGATGTGGGACCCTAGTGTAGCTCTCCTAAGGTGTGGCTTGAACCAAACACCCACCCAAGTTGGTCAAACTTGCCTAACCTTAGGTGTGGCAACCTTAGGCAAACTTAGTCTTAAACCAAACAGCCCCGTAGTCACTCGCTGAAATCTCTAGAAAGACAAATACTCCGTAGTATATTTAAAAACGGAGGGAGTAGTGCACAACCGCATGGGAGAATCAGCCTGGTCGTTGCGCTGCACTAATAGTGAGTAATGAGCAGTCAAATCATAAGCCCCACCTTTCCCATTGTAAGTTGCTCAGAAGAAGCAACCATCAATACACTCTTCTTTAAATCCACTCATACTACTCCCTCCGTCACTGTTTATAGAGTGCACTTCAAAAAAACAATCTTTGGGACCAAGGCGACTAGCGATCGGCCTAAAAAATAGCATTGGTAGTTATAGCACGGCGTCTATTACTAGAGGAAATAATGCGTACACACATGCATGCAGTGCTTCCACCTCGGGTACACACATGCATGCACTTACTCCACTCCGTGTACACACGTAGTACATCGAGAAAAATTGTGGACTTGATTGCGGTTACCATGCCCAAATTAATTGAGCATTAAACCAAACACGTCTAAAGTCTCTCTGGTGGTGGAAATGCATGAAGAGAAATGCATCAGAGTGAAGTGCACCCTTAAAACTGTGACGGATGGAGTAGTAGTATGAAGGTGCAAAACCAATTATGCGTATGGCCAGTCGGTCAACGCACTTCCTCTTGGCATATCACTGACATGTGGGATTGGAGTGTGAGCAAACCGATCTCAATTGACAGCAAAATGGCCAACCCACCATTCCTTGAGAGAGACGAGGAGCGAGAACACATAGACGAGATTGCATGGAGGCCAAGATATATTCGAGCATGGTTGATCGATATCATCATTACATGTTTGATGTTTTTTAATACTACTATTGGGCTGCCGTTTTCCGCCCTTCTCCTGGATAAATGTGTACTTTATCAGAGATTAAAAAAAAGAGTACAGACGCTCCACCATGTGGTTCTAGTAGTAGTACTACTTGTACTACTAAACCTTGCGCTTGGCTCTTCGCCTCTTCGTGAAGTCGAACAATGATGGTAATCCGCATGTTGGGTACTACAGTGTATGCCTCTGGCAATCTGACACCGAATGAACTACTGCATGTCCACCGGCTGGGTGAGTGTAGGTTGCATTAGTCAAAAGATTCTCCTCGTCCTGCGAGGCACCTGGCTTGAGGTAGACAGAGTGGGCGTAAGAGAGCTTCACCTTGTCCTGCAAGCTTCTCCTCGTTCTGCAAGTTGATGGGACACACCAAAAAGTAGTGCTAGTCCATACTCCCTCCTTTCCGGTTAATATGACTTAATCTTTTTTGCGGGTAAATGAAGAGCTTTATTCATATATAAGCATTCTTAGGATGATCAACCAAGAGACTGATCACTAGGAAGCGAGGTACCCCGCAAAAAAATAAGAAGGAAGCGAGGTGTTTCATCAAGCCAGCTCTTGGTCACATTCAAAGTGCAGCAAGCACGATTCACACAAAGATGCGCCGCAAGGTTTGCTGACCTGTTTACATGCTGAATAACAAAAAAATAGAAAATATTACTGAGTGCTCCTATTTGTAACATGATATAAGCCAGAATTAAGTGAGAATTATGGCGAGTGTTCCATGCAATCAACTTCCATTATGACATGCGAGAACCCTCAAAGAGAACCAAATGTGTTGAAGATTGCTTTATCATATTGTAAAATAAAATAAGAGCGCAGACGCTCCTCCATCCGGTTCCTAGTAGTAGTACATACCTCTATAGTAGTAGTAGTACTAGTAAACTTTGCGCTTGGCTGTTCGCCTCTTCGGGAAGTCGAACAATAATGGTACTCGTACAGTGTATATATGCTTCTAGCAATCTGACAGCGAATTAACTGTTGCAAGTCCACCGCCTGAGTGAGGGAGAGCTTGCATTAGTCAAAAGTTTCTCCTTGTCCTGTGAACCACCGCGCACAAGCTTGTCCTGTACTGCAAGCTTCTCCTCGTTCAGCAAGTTGACGGGACACAGCAAAGTAATGCTTGTCCATAATGCCTCCTTTCCGGTTAATATGGCTTAATTTCAAACGAGATAAATACACTGTCTGTCACTGTATATTTGTAAAAATATGGTTAGTGGACTTCATAATATGCTCATTGCGCTCAATATATACATTTTCCGATGTTTATACAGTCACTAGCTCACCCCGGCTGAGTATGTGTGTGCAATCACATGTAGGTTGAGCACTTGAGCATGACTGTGTGTGTTACGTCATGTGCTCGGACATGCATGCATTAGGGCGTCGTGTACATTTTTGCGTCCATGTGTACGTGTGACTGTTGCATGCATGCATGAGGTTGTAGCCCCTCACACTCACATGTTCATAAGTTTATGCTTTGTCAAAACGTTGCATGCAAGGTTTAATCATTCGTTGTTCACGCATGCATTCATGATATTAATACATTGGTAAAGACAATTTCTTGAGGAAAACGAGCCCATGAATTGAGTACAAAGGGGACCAATAAGCCAGGACAGAGGGAGTACCAGTAGTGAACCGGAAGGAGGGAGTAGGTACTAATAGTACTACGTAACAACGAGCAGTAACAAAATTCCTCTATGCGCATCCTGTCTATGTTTCATGCAAGAAAATAGAGATAAGTACAAGTGAGACCCAGGAATAGTTATACACGTAGGGGGAGTACGTGTAGGGGCCACTAAGGAGCAGTGAAATCACACAGTAAGTTAGTCGGAAGAAGCAACCATCATTTCACTCTTCAATGACACATACGCAATATAAAATGGTTGATATGGAGAGAAAAAGAAAACCACTATATATACACTAGCAGGAGCCTGAGCTACAAGCCTGCTTGCTTGGGTTGCTCTCTTCACAAGCATAGAACAACGGTGGCCACACCCCTGGTCACAGATCCGGCCTAATCCCGCCGCTGGGGGAAGGGAACGATGTTCTGCGTAGATGCGGTTGACATCGGCGAGGGAGAAAACCCATGGTTGGTGCATCCCAATTGGGGGTCCCCATGGTACGGGCTGATGCTGCCTCCCAACCACCCTTCTAGCTACAGCCCGACATCCCAAGTACATCTTCCTTTTGGAGCCGGCTTGCTCCACTGCCGCAGCTCCCCACGTAGCTCCATCTCCATGTCATCTTTCTCTACTTCTACCGGCTTCTATTTGTGATGAGTTTATGTCTCATGAACTAGTGCCAGTACTATTATTCTAATCACACTTCTTCAATATCTTTGCCATCAGGGATGCTCAGCTCGATTTTAGTGTAACTGCACAAAAGCATCATATGATCCGAGGGTGCCAGCCGTATTTCCTTCGACAGGTTCTACCTAGCCAGGAAATTAGATCCTGTTTAGGGTTTAGGGTTTAAGTCGTAGTGACCCCATCAATAGTTTTTCTTTTGTACACACTCTCACAACTTTTGTCTTTAGTTGTGAAGTAAATATTGGCTATGATATGTGAATCATTGAGATGCATCAGCATGCGTGATAGTTTTCCTTTGTATTTGATGGAATGTTGTAACGGGACAACCTTGGAGTAGGAACGAAAATGGAGTGGAAATTTTCCATTTTTTCGGAGAAAAAATGGAAACGGAGAGAATCAACGTTTTGTTTTGTTGGATCGCACCATCGAGCAAAACCAACGTTTAAATCATGTATGTCATGTTCGTGTCTCACCCTCCTCCACGGCTCCACCCCACACGGTCGCTCGGCATGCCACTCACCGCAAACTGAGTATACGATAACTTTCCCACTTGCTTGTCAATGGATCATGCCATGGAGTACTAGCACTACTGGAAGAGATTGATGAGTTGGGGAAGGACAGCTAGCTGTAGCACGGACTCCCAAGAACTTTTTACATGCATGTTGTGGCCGGCTATTGCGACCTCTGAACGCGGAGCAATTGCGTGCACCGGGAAGCGACACGGGCGACGCTCTCTCGGCCGGCGCGCCACTTCAATGCCGGTGCCAGTGAGAGGTCGCGTCCGCTCTGGCCGGGCATGAATGCGGCACTGACCGTTTTGGGTGGGAAGCACGCGCGGGTGATGAAGAGGGTTTGGGTTGGTCAGGAGCGGGCATGACAGCGGTCCGGACGCCCGCAAACAAGAGATGCTGCACGTTAATATTGATGCGCATATAATTAACAACGTAAATAATGTGCGAGTTGGACAAATATGATTGGAGATGGAGATGGAGATGGAATTTTACATAAACACGAATATGCATGTCTATGTCCGTGTGTGTGCGCGACGACCCTCGCGACCTGGAAGTGGGGGCGTGTTTTTGATCAAGTTTTCTTTCTTGGTATGTTAAATAAAATTGTGTACCAATTTTAGTTTCTTTTTTCCGAGAACGCGTGTATTCTATTTAAAACCACTGCTATGGAGAGATTTTTTTACTCCATTCTATATATAGCCTCTTGTTTGATAGGGTTTCTCGCTTCTCGCTCTCTCACCCTCTCCATATCTAAACAATATGACAGTGTCCACTCTATCTCTCTCCTCAGCGGTGGTCATATATCTGGACAAATCCCGTCCGCTGCGGGAGGTGAGGAGGTGCAGCATTGACGTTGTCGCCGTCGGCAATGGAGGAAGTCGATGCGCACCGTCCTCTCGGAGCCGGCGCTGGCGCGGATGAAGGTCCTCCGCGCCCTTGTTCGCTGCCGTCGTGTGGGCAGATCCCGCCCGCCTAAGCGACATCTCGCCCACCTGAGGTATAACTTCTTGTACTGGTCCAGCTCCCGAGGTCGCGGCATGCGGGTTTTCTTTTATGCGATTACTCCCTAGCTCCCCATTTATAGTAGCTAGGGTTCGTCGGCTGGTCCAACATCACCTACTATTATAGAGGAAATGCCACTCGAAAAGTTATCCTGGTTTATGCCTCGGTGGAGGTATACATGTTGTTTCGACAAAAAGTACATGGTGGTTGTCGGAGTAAATAACCATGGGTAGCCTAGCCGGCTCCCCCTGGCCCTTCTAAAAAAATTACGAGTCGATCTGGCCCTCAAGAATCTAAGACATGGGGCCGCCTTCCCCTTGCCGGTTGTCTCCCAGGCCGGCTATAGGAAGGCAACCCGACTTTATCCCTCATGAAGAAAGCCGCGGGAGGGCCGGCTCCGAGAAGCCGGCCACGAGAAGGCCGACTCCAAGAAGCCGGCTCCCACAAAGCGGTCAAGATCGTACCCTCGAAGTCTGCATCCACATAACGGCGATGTGATGGGGCGTGGCTACAGTAAAGCCTGCCACCCCCGAATCCCGGAGCACGCCTGGCACAGTGCGCCGTACGGGTGGCCATGACTCGTCCGGCGCGGCAATGTTGCCACGTTGACCCTGATGTCATCCACGACAGGCTGCCAGCGCGGCCCACGGGCAGTGGGCCCCTTCGGGCAGAGAGACACCCGAAGGCGGCCAGGCCTCCCCCAGTCGGCCCAAGATAGAGCCGGCTCCCCACAGCCGGCTTGCCACCTCCCTCGAAGGAGACGCCCCATTAAGGAGACAAGACGCGGTGAGGCTACAACGATCACCCGCCGGACGGCGGCACTGTAGCCACGCCCACCTCGGCAAAGCCCTTGTCACCAGGATTGAGCAAGAGTAACCAGCCGCCGACAAGGCCCTGGAAAGTGGGGCCTGCCTGTCGACCAAGGAGACGGCAGTCGGCGGGACCCACCAGCCGGCGGGCCCCAGCAGCCAGCGCAGAAGCCGGCGAGTGTAGACACAGATGGCTGGGCCCCACGCCCAGCCGGATTACCATTGTATCCTCGGGGGGTAGGCCTATATAAACCCCCCGGGACACCCATGCAAAGGGTTGATCCCTGCTAGTTTTAGACACCACATAGGGAGGAGAAGAGAGCGAGCAGTGCCCTTCTTCCTCCTCTCGCCAAACAGCTCACGGAGCATCGTGTAGCTACTTGTTCATCTAGTGATCATGTGGAGACCCCGCAGAGCAGCAGTAGGGGTGTTATCTCCACGGAGAGCCCCGAAGCTGGGTAAGATTAGCCGGCGTGCATGTCTTCGCCTCATCCCGCTTCCAGGCACTGGCAACGTCTTATTGGCTCCCACAATGATAAGCCACCCGTTGTCATATGTCGCACCTACCACCCGACATTTGGCGCCCACCGTGGGGCCAGGTGCACCGTCGTCCGGAGACCTGTTCTGGACGGGAACCCTCTTCCTCCCCCGCGAGTGTAGCCAGCCCGGCATGCCCGACGATGCTTGCCACGACACGCTGCAAGGCGTCACCAACGTCTGCGCAGCGAGCGGCCTCGCCGATCTCCTTGATAAGACCCTCATCTCCGACGAGCTCGCCTCCAACGCGGGCACCGACCACCTCGTCAACCTCCTCGGCCAGCTCCACGTCTCCGACGAGTCTATTGTGGACTTGGAGTCGGTTGGCTGTCGACTCCGACACGGCCTCACTCGACACTTTCCCCACCGACGTCACGATCTACAACAACCCGCTTCCCCGGGCCGATGGCGGCGACGCTGTCACCACCGAGGTGATGGTCATCGGCCACGGCGGCGCTTCTGACGAGAGCGCCCGCGATACCCCGCACACGGCGATCCACGACTTGTCCATCCCCCTCCCGGCCAATGCCGACGCTGAAGCACTGGAGGCTCGCTGCCTCGCCCTCCTCGCGGAGGGCCGGAAGTTGGTTTCCATGAGACGCCTCACTGAGGCCCACCGACGCGAAGCCGACCGCGCCTCCTTTGGCACGCCGCCCCCAGGCGGGCCTAGCCGGGCCGGCACTGTCAGACAGCGCGGCGCTGTCGTCGCCGACACGTTAGGAGTCGACCGCCCAGTCTACGCAACTCCACTCGAGAACCTGCGCGCCGCCCAGGCGGCCGTAGACGAGCTAGACGGACTGGGGGCCGAAGAACTCCCCCACATGACCCGACGCATCCAGCAGCTAATCGATGCAGCCGCGCAGCGGCACGAAGCCGATGCTCGCGCGGAAAGCCCTCCCCCGCGCCGAGATCACGACGCGACGTCCCAGACGTCGACTATGGGTAAAACCCGCGCGCGGCGCGAGAAAGAGCCGGCTGCCAGCCGAAGCCGAACCCGAATCTCCATCGAGCGAGACGCAGAAGGCCATCCCCGGGCCGTGGAGTGGCGGGGCAACCCACCTCCGCCTCGGCCCCGTGGAGTGGCGGGGCAACCCGCCTCCGCCTCGGCCCCGTGGAGAGAGATATCCCACCCCACCGCCTGTTGCGCATCCGACTCTCAGCGGCCGGCTAGGTCGTCGCGAAGGAGTCGACGAGAACGACGCCCGCCATCGGATCGACCGCCTGGCGCGATCCCTGGCGCTGGAAGAAGACGATGTCGGCCCGCCTTGCTTCGGCCCCCGCATCCGCGACGAGCCTTTCCCCAAAGGGTTCTCGCTCCCAAGAGACACGCCCAAGTACAACGGCTCTGTGAAGCCGGAAGATTGGTTAATCGACTACTCCACGGTGGTTAGCATAGCAAACGGCAACATGCGCGTTGCCGTGAAGTACGTGCCCCTCATGCTGCAAGGCACGGCGCGGACTTGGCTCAATAGCCTCAAGCCATACAGCATCAACAGCTGGCTAGATTTCACAGAAGCCTTCGTCCGCAACTTCACCAGCACCTACAAGCGGGCTCCCAAGCCCAGACAGCTCTCCTTGTGCGTACAAGGCCCCGCCGAGTCTACTCGCGACTACCTCACGCGTTGGGCCGAGCTCCGCAAATCTTGTGAAGGGGTGCACGAGGTGCAAGCCATAGAATACTTCACTACCGGGTGCCGAGAAGGCACCCTCCTCAAGCACAAGCTCCTCTGCGACGAGCCGACTACCCGCGACGAGCTTCTGGTCATAGCGGACAAGTACGCCACCGCCGACTCCTCAATGAAGACCGAACTCCGGTAGACGCGTCCGGGAAGGTACTCAACCCGGCGCCCAAGACGCCGGCTGGGGACTCCGGCCGATGCCCACACCAGAACGACCACAAGCGCAAGGGCCCCGTGCCGCCTTTCGCCAGTCGGCAGGTGGCCACAGTCGAAGACGAGCGGCTCGAAGGGCGGCCCGCGCCCAAGAAACCCAAGGGCGGCAGGCCGGCTTGGCAGCCGGCCTTCTCCTACGAGCAAACTCTCGACGCCCCGTGCGAGTTCCACAGCGGCGCGAAGCCGTCCAACCACACGACCCGGAAGTGCCACTGGCTCACCCGAACCTCCAAAGGCGAAGGGCTTGCGCCGCCTCCGCCTGCCGGTCCGCCACCTCTGGCTCCGCAGCTGCCGACCGCTCGGCCCGCAGTCGAAGCCGTGCACGATGAGTTCCCTGACGAGCATGCCACCTATGTCATTTTTACAAGCCAGCCCGAAGACCGGCGCAACAAACGCCGAGAGCACCAGGAAGTCAGCATGGTCGCTGCCAACCCCGCCGAGCACATGCACTGGTCAGAAAAACCTATCAGCTGGAGCCGGGCCGACCACCCAGAGATGATGCCATCTCCCAGCTCTTATGCGTTGGTTCTGGATGCCACCCTTGCAACGGACAGACGCGCCGCCCGTTTCTCCCGCGTGCTGATAGACGGTGGGAGCAGCATCAACATCCTGTACCGTGACACCCTGGAGAAGCTGAACGTCAAGGCAAAGCAACTCATGCCTACTCGGACTGTGTTCCATGGCATTGTACCCGGCCTGTCATGCGCCCCCATTGGCAAGATCAAGATTGATGTACTCTTTGGGGACAAGGAGCATTTCCTCCGAGAAGCGAACTGGTTTGAAGTGGTGGACCTGGAGAGCCCCTACCATGCATTGCTTGGCCGACCTGCCTTGGCCAGGTTCATGGCAGTTCCCCACTATGCTTACCTCAAGATGAAGATGCCGAGCACCAAGGGAGTCATCACCATAGCCGACAATTACAAGAAATCTTCCGAGTGCACAGCAGCCAGCAGCCGGCTGGCCGAGTCCCTTGTGATTGCCGAAGAAAAGAAGATGTTGGACCGAGTCGTGGCCATGGCCGGCAAACAGTCGGCCTTGTCCCCTGATCCCAAGGAGTATGATGCTCAAGGATCTTTCCAGCCGGCCAAGGAGACGAAGAAGATACCTCTTGACCCCGAGCACCCAGAGAGGTTTGCCGTCATCGGGGCGAACCTAAACAGCAAATAGGAAGGCGAGCTCGCCGATTTCCTCCGTGAGAATCGGGACATCTTTGCATGGTCCCCCAAGGACATGCCGGGTGTTCCGAAGGAATTCGCCGAGCACAAACTACACGTCCGAGAAGATGCAAAACTAGTCAAACAACCCCTCCGCCGATTGTTGGAGGAGAAGAGAAGGATTGTAGGAGAAGAGATAGCCCGGCTTCTGGCGTCCGGCTTCATTATGGAAGTTTTCTTTCCAGAATGGCTCGCTAACCCGGTCCTCGTGTTAAAGAAGAATAACAAGTGGCGCATGTGCATAGACTACATGAGCCTCAACAAGGCCTGCCCCAAAGATCCCTTTGCCCTGCCAAGGATTGATCAAGTGATAGACTCCACGGCCGGATGCAAGCTGTTGAGTTTCTTGGATGCTTACTCAGGGTACCACCAGATAAAGTTAGATCCGGCAGACCGCCTGAAGACCGCCTTCATCACGCCATTCGGAGCCTTTTGCTACCTGACTATGACATTCGGCTTGAGAAATGCCGGTGCCACTTTTCAGCGTTGGATGCAGAAGTGGCTCCTCAAGCAGCTCGGCAGAAACGCCCACGTCTACGTAGACGACATTGTGGTGAAGACGGAGAAGCGCGGCACCTTGCTGGAAGACCTCAAGGAAACATTTGAGAACCTACGCCGGTTCCAAATCAAGCTCAACCCCGAGCAATGCATGTTCGGAGTGCCAGCCGGCCAGCTCCTAGGCTTCCTGGTCTCTGAACGCGGCATCGAATGCAACCCAGTAAAGATCAAGGCCATTGAGAGAATGGCGGTTCCCACCAAGCTTCGAGACGTCCAGAAGTTCACCGGATGCCTGGCCTCCCTGAACCGCTTCATCAGCCGGCTCGGAGAGAAAGCTCTCCCCCTCTACCGCCTCATGAAGAAGGCCACTCACTTCGAGTGGAATGACCAAGCCGACCAAGCTTTTCACGAGCTGAAGAAGATATTGGCCACGCCGCCTGTCCTGGTGGCGCCAACTGAGAAAGAGCCCATGCTCCTCTACATTGCCGCAACCAGCCGGGTGGTCAGCACCGTCATCGTAGTCCAACGCCCAGAAGAGGACTGAGCCTAGCTGGTCCAGAGGCCGGTGCACTATTTGAGCGAGGTGTTGTCTACCTCGAAGCAGAACTACCCGCACTACCAGAAGATGTGCTATGGCGTGTACTTTGCCGCCAAGAAGCTGAAGCCCTACTTCCAAGAGCATCCCGTCACGGTCGTATGCACCGCCCCGCTGGCCGAGATCATAGGCAGCTGGGATGCATCCGGCCGGGTGGCGAAATGGGCCATCAAGCTGGCCCCTTACACGATCTTCTACCAGCCTCGCACCGCCATCAAGTCCCAAGCATTGGCCGACTTCCTCGTCGACTGGGCCGAGACCCAGTACCTGCCGCCAGCTCCCGACTCCACTCATTGGCGCATGCACTTCGATGGGTCCAAGATGCGCACCGGCTTGGGAGCCGGCGTAATCCTCACCTCTCCCAAAGGCGACAAGCTCAGATACACGCTGCAAATTCACTTTGCCGCCTCCAACAACATGGCCGAGTACGAGGCGCTCATACACGGGCTCCGGCTTGCCAAAGAGCTCGGCATTCGCCGGATCCTATGTTATGGCGACTCGGACTTGGTGGTCCAGCAATCATCCGGCGACTGGGATGCCAAGGACGCAAATATGGCAAGCTATCGCTTCCTCGTTCAGCAGATCAGTGGGTATTTTGAAGGATGCGAGTTCCTCCACATACCACGAGCCGACAACGAGCCAGCTGATGCCCTGGCTCGAATAGGCTCCACTCGGCAAGCAATACCAACCGGTGTCTCTCTACAACGCCTCCTCAAGCCGTCTATCAAGCCGTCTCCAGAGTCCGATTCCATCTTCGTACCGCCTGACCCCGATACAGCCGGGCCCGGCTCAAAGAACCAAGGAGGTGAACCGGGGACTTCGATAGTCGGCCAGGGGACATCAGAAGGCGGCTCGGGGAATTCTGTAGTTATGCCTGACCCGGGGACTGCCACACCCGGCTCGGGGACTGCGGTAGTCGGCTCGGAGACTGCACCAACACAACAGGCGGCGGCCGACTCCAACATTTCACCACCCAGCCCGCCCGTCCTGGTCGCAGTAGCCGCATTGGCAATAGAAGAAGTCGCAGCTCCATCATGGGCTCAGTCCATCCTCAACTTCCTAATAAACCAAGATCTGCCAGCTGACGAAACAGAGGCAAGACAAGTCCAACGCCGAGCCGGAGCATACACAATCGTCAATAGAGAGCTCGTCAAGCGCAGTGTCACTGGAGTCCTCCAGCGATGCGTCGAGCAAGAGAAGGGCATTGCAATCCTCAGAGACATCCACCAAGGAGAATGCGGCCACCATGCGGCCTCAAGATCACTCTTCGCCAAAGCCTTCCGCCATGGTTTCTTTTAGCCGACTGCTTTGGATGACGCCAAGGGGTTAGTTAAACATTGCAAAGGATGCCAACTCTTCAGCTCCAAGCAACATATGCCGGCTTCAGCACTCAAGACCATTCCCCTCACTTGGCCCTTCACCGTTTGGGGACTGGACATGGTGGGCCCATTCAAGACGGCGCGCGGTGGCATGACACATCTGCTTGTCGCCGTGGACAAATTCACCAAATGGATTGAGGCAAAGCCGATCAAGAAGCTGAATGGGCCGACTTCCATGACATTTATCGCAGATATAACAACTCGGTACGGCGTACCACACAACATCATCACCGACAATGGCACGAATTTCGCCAAGGGAGCCTTGGCACGTTTCTGCGCGACGCAAGGCATCTGGTTGGACTTAGCGTCCGTTGCCCACCCGCAGTCAAACGGCCAGGTCGAGAGAGCCAACGGCCTCATCCTTTCCGGCATCAAGCCCCGACTGGTCGTACCACTGGAGCGTTCAGCCGGCTATTGGCTCGATGAGCTGCCGGCCGTCCTCTGGAGTCTGCGCACTACCCCAAACAAGTCAACCGGCTTCACTCCTTTCTTCCTCGTGTATGGTGCCGAGGCGGTCATCCCAACTGACATCGAGTTCGACTCGCCTCGGGTAACCATGTACACGGAAGCGGAGGCCAAGGAAGCACGGGAAGACGGCGTCGACCTGCTGGAAGAAGGCCGGCTGTTAGCCCTCAGCCGGTCCGCCATCTATCAGCAGGGCCTGAGCCGCTACCACAGCCGGAAGGTCAAGCCAAGATCCTTCCAAGAGGGCGATCTTGTGCTCCGGCTAATCCAGCGAACAGCCGGCCAGCACAAGCTCTCGGCCCCTTGGGAGGGCCCCTTCGTCATCAGCAGAGCTTTAGGCAACGACTCCTACTACCTGATCGACGCGCAGAAGCCGAAGGCACGAAAGAGAGACGACTCCGGCAAGGAGTCGGAACGACCATGGAACACCAACCTCCTCCGAAGATTTTACAGTTGAAATGCAGTATGTATCACGCTAACTTTTGTACTAAGTACGAGACAATAGGCCCCCCGAGGAGAGCTCGGGGACTGCCATCTTTTATCCATGGATGAAGAGTATCATGCTTATGACCTTGTCATTACATTCACTTTTTCCGTCCGGCACCGGGTTCGACTAGTCGGCCCGGGGACTGGCCGCCTGGAGTTATATTAGAAGTCCTACCCGCAGTCAGACAAGTAGTGTGCCGGCTCCCAAGCCTTCTCTTGCCAAAAGTCGCAGATCGAAGAACCGGCTGTCCGGCTGGCAAGAGTTAAAGGCAGGAAAGGACGCCCACACGAAAAACGGCTAGGGACTAACAGACTAATATAACAAAAGCTGGTTTTTCTCCCACCACTGACCGACTACCAGAGTAGCCGGCCGGCTGGCTTCCATTCACCTGGCCTCAATCTAAGAAAGCTCGAGTACTTGCCTTCCCAAAAGGGGAAGGCGGCAAAGGAAACAGCCTAAGGATAAAAAGCATATACGAATTGTTGGGGATATTACTACTGGGCGTAAACCGGCCAGGACAGGCCGGGTTAACTTCATCAGTAGTTGAGTATGATAAAAGCCCATGAGGGCAGATGAGGGCTAAAGGCCCATAATCGGTTTAAGGCCTATAGCTATAAACTGGCGTCGGTATGTAACTTGTGTTATAAGTTAGGAATAGTGGAGACCGAACCGGACGCATCTATGAGGCGGTATCGGGACTCTGTAAACCGACGGGCGTCACCCATGTATATAAGGGGACGACCCGGCGGCGGTTCAAGGACGGACAACGACTCGAGACATAGGCGAAGCTTATTCGCTCCCTAGTCATCGAAACACCCATCAATTCCATCACAACTAGAAGTAGGCTTTACCTTCATTGAAGGGGCCGAACTAGTATAAACTCTCTTGCGTCCTTGTGTCCGCTTTAACCCCTTCAAGCTAACCCGTAGCGATGGCTTCACGACTAAGTCCTTTCTCTAGGACATCTGCCGTGACGAAACCACGACAGTTGGCGCCCACCGTGGGGCTATCGCACGATGGTTTCCGGTTCTTGGAGGGCCGCTTTGAAGGACTCGAGGGCTATGCTGTAGGCCGGATGACTAAGAGTCATCGCGGCAGGCTCTACATCGACGATGCAGGCTGGGGCCCCGAGGCCGGCTCAGTTGAGTACGGGTACCGGGTCCCCTTTGGTAGCATTCACGTTTTTATTGGGAAGATCGGTGAACCAGGCCCTGAGCCGGACATCTGCACCGACCTCGTCGAGACGGCTCAGCGTGCGCAATCCGCCCGGGTTAAACCGGCCATGAAGCGTGCCTTCGTGGGAGTCATCCGTGGAGGAAGTCATGAGGATGGATCGGGATTTCGCGGGGTGACTGTCATTTGTTCCGGTGACGAATCTTCGACCGGAGAAACTGAATCTCTTTATCAGCTACAAGATGACCGGATTGGGAGCTGTTCCGATGGCGACAGTATTCCGGACCCCTCTGATCTGCCCAACCGGGTTGGAGTATTCATGGCCGGAACACAAGTAGCGCTTCATTCTTCGACAGCTGCGGCAACGATTTCCGGTTCAGCAGCAGCAACGGCCGCCGGGGCAGGGGGCCCTGTGCGCCCGCCGGCTCAGGTTCTATCAGAGCTATTTGATGCGTTGGCTGTGCTTATGGTGGAAGTTAATCCGCCAGATCAGGATGTTCACAATACGGAGATTGCAAAGGTAAAGGAACAGATCACCCAGGCCAAGGCGGATCTGGCGGCTGAGGACACCAGGATGGCCGCAGAGCGGGCTGCTTTAGACGCACAGGCCTACAGGCTTATTTAGACCAGAGCGCATGACATGAAGTCATGAGGAGGAAGCACCGGTCCCGCTTACCTCTGGTTTTCGAGGCCAGAGACCTTTTCAACACTCCAGGGCCAAGAGCCGGCAATCCGCTGGAGGGGAACCGGGCAGAAGCCCCTGGGACCGGTGCACCGGTTCAGCCTCGTCAGATCGACCCGCCTCGTCAAAACACCGTTGTACCTCAGGCTGCTTTAACACCCCCGGGTCACTACTCTAGCCCAATGGACAATCTTGTTGCCGCTGCTGCACGGCTGGAGGCCATTCCAATTGAAGGTGACTCACCACAGGCAGTAGAGACACGGCGGGTCAAGGACCTTCTGAGGACCGCTTTGGCCCAACAGGAAGCATACTCGTACAACCACGACCGGATCCACTCGACCCCTCGTCCAAGCCGGAGCTATAGCAGACATATGGATGAACCGGCAGTGTCGAGTAATGAATGACATGGGGCACCCCGGGGCAACAACCCGACGGGTGGTGCTGATGACGCTCAGGAAGTGGTGAACCGGGCCCGAGCGCGTAGGGAGGCCGAGTTAGCCACACAGCATCAGGCTCGGCAGCTCACGCCGGTTTGTCCAACCATTTCGATCGAACCTGGTGTTACTTCTAGTTCTTTGGGGGTGCCTTGCCTCGTCCCCGCTTTACGCAACATGCGCTTGCCCAAGGATTTCAAAGGCCCACGCAAGGTACCAAATTATACGGCGGATCAACCACCAGAGACATGGGTAGAGAGCTATGAGATGGCCATGGAGATGCTTGATGTGGATGACACGGTGTGTGCGAAATACTTCACCATGATGCTTGAAGGAATGACCCGTACTTGGTTAAAAAGCTTGCCCGCTAATTCTATCAGTTCATGGGCCCAATTACGAGCCCGATTTATCAACAATTTCAAGGATACCTGTAAACAGCCTATGTCGATAGTGGACTTAGCTGCATGCGTCCAGGAGGAAGGAGAGTCAACGACTCATTGGGTGCGCTGGGTTTCACAAGTGTTGCACTCCTCAGACCGCATCAACGCTGACACCGCAGTATTAACCCTAGAAGGCAACCGCCGGTTTGGGCCCCTGAAGTTGAAATTGGGACGGATGAAGTGTCATTGCACAGACATGGGGACCCTCATGGCCGCTTTGGTAAAATATGCTGATTCTGATAGTACCAAGGATCCCGAATCTGATGATGACAAGACAGGGAAGGGGAAGAAGAACAACAACTCCAAAGGTCAGCAGCATCACTGGGTAGGCAATGGCGGAGGAGGCAAGCGTAAAGCGGATGGCAACATGGATTTTGTGGCTAATACCAACGTACAGGACAATGGCCAGCGGCGCAAGGGTAGGCCAAAAAATCATAGTGGAGCACCCAACCCCAACCCAAACCGCCTGAACTATCTGCTAAGCCAGCCCTGTCCAAGACATGGGACGAAGGAGGAGACAGCAAACCACCTTTGGAAGGATTGCTTTATTATGCAGGAGTTCAAGAATTCTAATAATTTCCGGTATGATCACGGATCTGGCGGTGGCTCAGGGTCCGGGCCGGGTTACGGTGGAGGAAGTTCCGGTTCAGGATTTAATGGTAATCCGGGCGGACATAATGGTCAAAATAGTCAGAACAACCAGGGTGGTTACAACCAACAGCAGCAACAGTCAGGTTACCAAAGCAACCCAAAGCAGTTGAGTAATGGGCAGTACCATGTCTTTACCACTAGCCTAGACAAGCAAGACCGGAAGGTTCAGAAGCGGGCAGTCAACTCTGTTGAACCGGCCACACCCCGTTATCTACGTTGGTCTGAACAGCCGATCATATGGAGCAGAGAGGATCACCCACTCCAGGTTGATAATCCGGGTCAGTTGGCTCTGGTGGTGGCGCCTCATGTGGGAGGTTATAAGTTCACCAAGGTGCTCATGGATGGAGGGAGCAGCATTAACATCCTATACTATGAGACCTTCCGTCGTATGGGACTAACAGATAAGAATCTCAAACCGTCCAATACAATATTCCACGGTGTAGTGCCTGGCAGGTCAGCATATCCCGTTGGTAAGATAGCTCTTGAAGTGGCCTTCGGGGATGATCATGATTCCAGGTCGAAGACATTAACGTTTGAAGTGGTGAAAATCCAAAGTCCATATCATGCCCTGTTTGGGCATCCGGCATACGCCAAGTTTATGGCTCGGCCCTGTTATGTGTATTTGCAGCTCAAGATGCCGGGTCACAAGGGGACAATAATGGTTCATGGAAGCCGCAAAATCGCTTTGGAATGCGAGGAAGGAGATGCGGCTTATGCAGAGTCGGTTTGTGCCACCGAGGAGTTGAAGTACTATAAAGACAATGTTGATCCGGCGGACATGACTCCGTTGAAGAAGCCAACTACGGAGCATGATCCGGCCCTGAAGATCAAATCGGCAGCAGAAACTAAGCTTGTTGACTTCGTACCTGGCGATTCGTCCAAGCAGTTCAGCATTAGTGCCAACTTGGATCCGAAATAGGAAAGCGCGCTCATCGAGTTTATCCGTGAGAATTGGGACATTTTTGCATGGAAGCCCTCTGACATGCCAGGTGTACTGAGGCAACTCGCTGAGCACACACTTAATGTGGATCCTAAATACAAACCGGTGAAACAGTTCCTCCGCCGGTTTAATGAAGAAAGACGCAAGGCGATTGGAGAAGAGGTAGCCAGGCTCTTAGCAGCTGGTTTTATTGTTGAAGTTTTTCACCCTGAGTGGCTTGCCAATCCGGTGCTAGTCCTTCAAAAAAACGGCACCTGGCGTATGTGTGTGGATTACACAGATCTTAATAAGGCTTGTCCAGCAGATCTTTTTGCCCTCCCCGTATTGATCAAATCATTGATGCTATGGCGGGTTGTGAGCGTTGAAGTTTTTTGGATGCATATTCTGGCTATCATCAGATCAAAATGGCAGTTAAGGACCAGGAGAAGACGGCATTCATAACTCCTTTTGGAGCCTTCTGCTATGTGTCTATGCCCTTTGGGCTCAAAAGTGCCCAGGCAACTTATCAACGGTGTGTACACAATTGTCTTCACAAGCAGATTGGCCGTAATGTACATGCTTACGTGGATGATATCGTGGTTAAATCCAGGGAGAAGGAGACTCTGGTTGATGATTTGAAGGAAACCTTTGATAACCTAAGGACGTACAAGATGATGCTTAATCCGGACAAGTGTGTCTTTGGTGTACCAGCGGGCAAGTTATTGGGTTTTCTGGTGTCCAATAGGGGAATTGAGGCTAATCCGAAGAAGATCACAGCCATCACTTCCCTAGCTAAACTGAAGTGTATCAATGATGTTCAACGCCTGGCAGGCCGGATTTCCGCGTTAAGCCGGTTTATCAGCCGCCTTGGTGAGAAGGCGATCCCTTTGTATCAGATGTTGAAGAAGACGGATCAGTTCGTCTGGAGTTCTGCTGCTGATGAAGCATTTGAGGACTTAAAGCGGCAATTGGCCAATCCGCATGTGCTCGCCGCTCCCATTGACAAGGAGCCGTTACTGCTATATGTTGCTGCTAATGCTCGTGCGTTCAGCGTAGCTATTGTGGTGGAACGAAAGGAGGCAGGTAAGGAGCATCCGGTTCAACGTCCGGTCTATTATATCAGCGAGGTACTCATTGAGTCCAAGCAAAGGTATCCGCACTGGCAGAAGCTGGTGTACGGAGTTTTTATGGCAAGCCGGAAGCTTAAGCAATACTTCCAAGGGCACCCCATTACGGTGGTTAGTTCTGCTCCTTTGGGAGATATCATCCAGAACCGGGAAGCAACTGGCCGGATTGCAAAGTGGGCTATAGAGCTGGGGCCGTATGGTTTGAAATATGTGCCTCGGACAGCGATTAAGTCTCAAGCACTTTTTGATTTCATCAATGATTGGATGGAAATGCAAGCACCTGAAGAAAAGCCGGATCATACGTATTGGACCATCCATTTTGACGGATCCAGGCAGTTGGAAGGCTCAGGGGCTGGAGTCGTATTAACTTCCCCACGAGGTGATAAGTTTTGTTATGTTCTCCGTTTAATGTTCCCTTGTACTAACAATGCAGCTGAGTATGAAGCCTTGCTCCATGGTCTTCGGATGGCTAAGGAGATGAATCTAAGTCGAGTTAAGTGCTTCGGTGATTCGGACCTTGTGGCGCAGCAAGTGTCTGGCACTTGGGACTCCAAGGACCCACTCATGGCAGCATATCATCGTGAGGTGGATATTGTTGCAGGTTATTTCAGAGGCTATCAGGTGGACCACGTGGACCGGCGGAAAAATGAAGCGGCGGACGCTTTAAGCCGGCTGGGCTCTCAGCGCAAACTGGTCCCACCCAATGTTTTTCTGGATGTGCTGCACAACCCGTCGGTGAAGATCCCTGGTGAAGAGGATTTGGCCATTCCTGACCCGGAGGCTCAATTGGTGGCAGTTCTTCATGTTATTCCGGATTGGATGCTTCCTTACCTGGCGTACAAGAACCGGGGCGAGTTGCCAGAAGATGAGATTCTGGCCCGGCAGATAATCTGGCGATCCAAGTCCATGGCTGTCATCAACGGTGAGTTGCATCATTGCAGTGTATCAGGAGCTTTTCAACGTTGCGTGTCTCCTGAAGAAGGCCGTGAAATTTTGCGTGAGATCCACAAAGGAGATTGTGGTCACCACGCCGGTTCAAAGTCTCTGGTGGCTAAAGCGTTTCGCCATGGTTTCTATTGGTTAACTGCTCATGCTGATGCGAAGGATCTGGTCAGACGATGTGATGGTTGCCAAAGGTTTTCAAGACGTGATCATGTACCGGCTCAAGAATTGAGGATGATTCCAATTACTTGGCCGTTTGCGACTTGGGGGCTGGATATGGTTGGGCCTTTCAAAAGGTCCAAAGATAAGAAGACCCACCTCCTGGTGGCGGTGGACAAGTTTACAAAGTGGGTGGAGGCAGAACCTGTTAGCAAGTGTGATGCGGCCACGGCGGTTCAGTTCATCAAAAAGGTGATTTTCCGATTTGGCTTTCCGCATAGTATTATCACAGATAATGGTACCAATTTGTCCAAAGGTTCTATGAAGGAGTTCTGTGAACGGGAGCACATCCGGCTCGATGTTTCATCAGTGGCACATCCACAGTCCAATGGTCAAGAAGAAAGAGCTAATCAAGAGATCTTGAGAGGCATCAAGCCCCGGCTCATGGTTCCTTTGCAGAGAACACCGGGTTGTTGGGTAGAAGAATTACCATCTGTGTTATGGAGCATCAATACAACACCCAACAGATCAACAGGATACGCACCGTTCTTCATGGTTTATGGAGCGGAGGCGGTTCTCCCCAGCGATATCCGTCATGACTCACCTCGTGTCACGGCTTATGTTGAAGCGGACAACGAGACAACACGGCAAGATGCTTTGGACCGGTTGGATGAAGAGTGTGACATCGCAGCCGCCCGGTCGGTGATTTACCAGCAGGATCTTCGTCGTTATCACAGTCGCCGAGTCAGAACCAGAGCCTTCCAGGAAGGAGATTTGGTGCTTCGGCTCATCCAAGATCAGACTGATATGCATAAGCTATCCCCACCTTGGGAGGGGCCTTTCATGGTCAGCAAGAATCTGCACAACGGGTCGTACTATCTAATCGATATTCGAGAGCATAAGGACTCACGTACATCAGAGGAGGAGACTAACAGGCCGTGGAATATAGCTCATCTTCGGCCTTACTATACCTGAGCCATTGGCTATACTTATGTACATACAATGTATATATTATGATTAAGTATAATAAACCGGAACCTCAGCTAAAGCGGGGTATCTATTCTTCTACATCATGTGAGGTTACACGGAGTTGCTCTAAAGCGGCCTCCGGTTTACCCCTTGAGTTCGCTTTGCTAAAAGCATCGTGTTATATCACTTGGAGGATTGGTCGTGTCCGAACCAATACCATGCCTCTTGATAGGCGAAAGCCACCAGATCACTTGGGGACTTGGTCATGTCTGAACCAGTCATGCCTCTTGATCGGCCTAAGGCCACAGAATCACTTGGGGGCTTGGTCGAACCCGAACCATGACCACGCCATTTGGTCGGCATAAATGCCACAAGAATCACTTGGGGACCTGGCTAACTAGAACCATAGTTACACCTAACGGGAGCTTGGTCGTGTTTAGCCATGGTTACGCCATTTGATCAGCTTAAATAAATCTTTTTAAGCAAACATTTTTGTCGTTACTTTTGCTTTATACTTTTCTTTGAAGGGTTTTTTTGTTTTCTATTGTGTTCTTTAAACCGACAAAGTTTTTTAACCAATCAATTGACGGAACACAGTTCACGTCAATCCGCACACTATTTGTCCGGTTTGATCCTTGTTGTTAACATCCTCTTATGGAGTAACACGGTGTTCATTATAACCCGGCACGGTTTACATGGTAACCAGTGTCATATACATATACAGGAGTTGTTATTTCCTCCAACAGTGTGGGTTTGCAAAAACTCCGCTTCAAGGTTGGCCAAGCCAACTTCACACTCAACGGTGGTAGAAAGTATTTTGGAAAGTTCATTACCACAGGAAGAACAAGTTATGCACGAAGGCATATCAACATCAAAGGTATCAGCTAGCCTATT
This sequence comes from Triticum urartu, assembly GCF_056163025.1. NCBI lineage: Eukaryota > Viridiplantae > Streptophyta > Magnoliopsida > Poales > Poaceae > Triticum > Triticum urartu. The sequence goes on from NC_141874.1 coordinate 211,437,376, forward strand.
ACAAGGCAACATGGTGCCCATAATAACATAATTGTTTTTCACAAAGGAGAGGCAGTTTTAAACCGGCGTCCGGTTCAAGCTTGGTCACCAGCCTGGCCTGATGGTTGTGGGTCGTCCTGCACCGCTTCAGCCTCCGTATCCCTACCCAGTGGCTGGAAATCCACAGTTGTCCAGTCGATTCCCATTAATGCTTGAAAAACAGCTTCATCGTGGATCAGCAAGGACGGGTCAATATCGGGAGCGTAAGTATGCTTACGGATTGGAGGAATCATATTTTCCAATTCATGCATTGGCGCAGCTATTCGCTTGTTCTGACTGTCATATTGCGCTTGATAACGAGACAAGTCTGCTTCCTCAGCCAACTGACAAGCTAGTGGACGAACCTCCCGGTTTATCGCTCGCAGATCCGCTTCACCGAATTCTGATCCGTCTTCCTTCAAGCTGGGATAGCCCTGAGCCGCTTCAACATGATCGAAATCCGGCACCCAGGCTTTTGCCCGGATTAAAGCATTGATTGCGCCGGTTCGAGCAGCAGATTTCTTTAGCTCTTCAATCCGGGAAGGAAGCACCGACAGTTTCATCAGAGTATCTTGAATCAAAGTAGGCGCCAGTTTGTTATGAGACGCGGTACAGATGATCTGCTGGGCACCAGTATACAATTGTTCAACCAAGGTATAGGCGGCTTTCAATTTCTTCCACACATCTGACCCCATGTGACCAATGCGTGTCCCTGAAATACCATAAAAGGTTAATAAACCGGCGACTCTATAAGAAGGCAGAACCAATTCAGAAGGCAAGCTGGCTTACCAAAGATAGCAGTGGTCATGGCATGAACGTGCCGCTTTATGCTGGTCAGTTCATCCGTCACTGGTTTCAGTGCAGCCTTAGCATCCTTCTGCTCGTTTGATCAAAGCGGATTTCTCAGTGGCCCAGTTCGCCCGTTTCTTTTTGAAGTTTTCCTTAAGTTGTTCCATGGCGCTTAAAGCACTAGCCAATTCCTCTTTTGCTTTGGAGGTTTCATCTTGTTGGGTTTCCAGGGCTTCTTGAAGATCGATGACTTGGTTCTCTTTCGTCTTCAGCTCCGCCTGCAGGCATACAGATATATGTTTCAACAAATCGGTAGAAGGATTCAAGTACCAACCACATAACAAGTTATGCGCTTTGCACTTGGGGGCTAATGCATATTCGATCTTCATCTTTCAATTTTTTACAAAGTCCCAAGCTCAATACAAGTATTCAACTTGGCACTTGGGGGCTAATGGATATTTGATCATATGTATTCTGATGCGGCAGTTTCAATTACTTAAAGTACCGGTTCAACTACGCTAAGTTGAACCGGCCCTTGGGGACTACATCAGCAAATTTCAAAGCATCAAGATTCATATTATTAAGTCCCGGTTTGAAAGAATATTTCAAATCGGCCCTTAGGGGCTAGGAGAGTCAGCAAGAATGAAAGCATACAAGCAGGAAGGAGCATATGGAAGTTACCTCATATTTATCCTTCATCATGTTAACCAGACCGGCTTCATAGTCACGGCTGGTATACAGCCGGTTCAGATAGCCGGAATGGATATCTTGGGCGTTCAGAGCAGCGTAAGCCGTCAGATCAGCATTCCACTTGCCTTTGCCAAAAGCAGCTAATTCTTCCTTGGTGGAATGTTTGGATAAAGCGACAGGATTGCTTGGCTCAGTATGGCCAGTGCCAGTAATGACAACTTCATCATCATTGGTACCGCCGGTTTACACTGGAGCTGTTGGCTTGTCAGTAGGTTTTGCGGGACCGGTGGAGCTTTCAACCCGGAGGGAACCTGTGGGCTGATGGATAGGATCTGAAGTATCAGTAGGTCTTTCCTCAGCAGTAAGATCATCCTCTGGCTGCGGTGGATCATTGGGAATATCCTCAGGAATAGCCGCTTCAAGATTGGGTGTGGTGCCTGGTTCAAGAATGACATCTTCTTCGGCCGCTTTATCCAGGAGGGCCTTCTTGCTCGGCCTAGGTTTGGCCCTGAGAAGAATAACAAAATTAAATACATCATATGTTCTAAGGCAATATACTGCAAACATCACAATAAATATAGCTTACCCAAGCACCGTTTTGAGCGGTGGGAGCTGAGTAGTCGACGACTCGCCAGAAGATGAGTGGGAAATAACCTGATAATCGGAGTCAGACGGATTAAGAGGTTGAAGAAAGCAGCCCGCTTTAGGACAAGCACTGACAAGCGAATTAGAGACCTCGGAATGACGTTTCCGAACCGGACTGTTCGGTAAACCGGCGGAGGTAACTACCTGGCTGCTATGCCGGGTGGTGCGGCGAGCTTCGTGTTGTTGAGTCTTCATAAGAAGTTTAGGATCCAAATAAGCAAGAGGATGAGAAAATTTAACTTTCCGGTTTGCCTGATGGATTTTTTGTGAAGGCAAAGTTTCTGAATCGGAAGAGAGAATAATTACCTCTGCAACATCCGCATGGCTGGCTTCGGCATCATCCTGACAAATATCATCATCAATAAGATGCATGAAAAATAAACCAAGTGAGTCAAGCTTTACCTCAAAGTCCGGATTATCCACCTCGTCATCAGGGGCCGGATTAGAAGATGCAGTGGTTCTTTTCCTATGGGCAGTCTTCTTCACAGCCTTAGTTTTTTGCCGGGTTGCTCTTTCCGGTTTATCTGCTTTCTCTGTTTCTCCTGCGGCAGCTTTTTGCTCCAAAACGGATCATCGCCCTGATTATGCAGACACTGATATTAAAAACAATGACCAGACATATCAATAACAGATTCAGCAAAGAGAAAAATCAAAGTCTTACAGCTGGCGATTTGTTGGTGGCACAGAAGGGAAGCAGGCCGGTTCTAGCGCAGATGTGCTCCGGTTCATTCAGTATCTTACGCACAGCTTCTGTGATCTCTTCACCGGAGAGCTGGAGTCTTGAATGTCGCAGTGGGTCATCCACACTATCAGTATATTCGCACATCAAACCGGAGCGCTGACTAAGGGGCAGTATGCTCCATGATATCCAACAGCGAGCAAGGTCAACCCCTGTTAAACCGTTGGCCATAAAGGCTCTGAGCTTTGACAGCTGAGGAGCATATTTGCTTCTCTCCTGGGCACTCAATCGTTGAGGAAAAGGATGGGTATTGCTGAGCCGCTCTGGACGAAATCCAGGCAAGGGATTCTCACCAGCAGGGGAGGTGTCTTTGCAGTAGAACCATGTCTGATTCCACTCCTTGGGGTGACTGTGCAGCTTGGCGTGAGGGTATGTGACCTCTTTCCTTTTTTGAATCGCCATGCCACCCAACTCCGTATTAGAGCCATCAGTAAACTCAGTACGGCGGTTTAGATGGAAAAGATCTCTGAATAATTCCACTGTGGGCTCCTCTTGAAAGAACACCTCACAGAGCACTTGGAAGTGGCACATATTTGTAACAGAGTTGGGGCAAGTGTCTTGCGGATGGAGTTGGAAATCAGCTAGAACATCCCGGTAGAATTTAGAACCGGGCGGTTTAAAACCCCGGGCTAAGTGGTCTACGAAAACAACAACCTCTCCTTCTCGAGGTGTGGGGGGGGGGCATTCTTTGCCAAGAGCCCTCCAATGGACGGTGTCTTTGCTGCCCAAGGCGACAATCAGGACTAAATCGTCCAGTTGATCCTCTGTGACGCGAGAAGGGACCCAATTGCACTCATACACTTGCTTGGCCATGATGAAATCTACACATTACATTGATATGTGCAATGTTAAACCGGAAGCAGATCTATCTAAACCGGAGTTTATGAAGCAACAGCATCACGGCGATTCAACAAGGGGACTAATGATATATGATAAGATTGCTTTTTCAAAGGTGAACCGCCTATCTGGTAAAGAGGATACAGATCTAAGGCAAGAATGACTAAGGAAGGTAAAAACAGATTTCATAAGGTCGCAGTGAAATTTTGGATCATAAGACAGGAAAATAAAAGGATTTAGAACTAAAAGGTTGATCTCAAAGCAATTCACAAGGGACCAGATCAATGTTTTATGCGCATAAAGGTTTGCTTTGGTAGCAGAAGATAAGCCTTTACGGGGAATACATCAGGTTTGAAGTTTTATTCATGGGCTAAAGAAGAAACAAAGGAAGAACAGTGCCAGAGTCTCGATGAACTTCGACGAATGAGGAAACCCTAGAACAGATCTGCGGGGGAAAGGAAAGAAGATTTACCGGAGCTGAGGAAGAAGCGGAAGGTCGCCGCGATGCTCTGGTGTGCTTAGGTTGATGCGGCGGCCAAGGTTGATGCAGAGGTCGACGGTGGCGGCGGAGCTCTGAAGCTGGGCAACGCGAAGAAGATGAAGCAGAAGGGGTCGGAGGGAAAGAGAAAGGAAATGACCCTTCGGTCCTATTTATAAAGAAAGGGATATGTCAGGCGCGAGAATCAAGGATCCGCGAGTTTGGAAGCGAAGCTGCGGCCTTAATTGCCGCAGGCTTGTTAACAGGATAAGGTTTTTTATAACCAGTGACGTCACACCGGTCTACCGCGAGCAGAGAAGATGACATCACGGCGGTTCAACAAAATACAAGAAGATGTTGAAGATGAAGATTTTTGCTAAGGATTGACATGAACATGTTCAAATCAATTTGGGGCCTAATGTTGGGGATATTACTACTGGGCGTAAACCGGCCAGGATAGGCCGGGTTAACTTCATCAGTAGTTGAGTATGATAAAAGCCCATGAGGGCAGATGAGGGCTAAAGGCCCATAATCGGTTTAAGGCCTATAGCTATAAACCGGCGTCGGTATGTAACTTGTGTTATAAGTTAGGAATACTGGAGACCGAACCGGACGCATCTATGAGCCGGTATCGGGACTCTGTAAACCGACGGGCGTCACCCATGTATATAAGGGGACGACCCGGCGGCGGTTCAAGGACGGACAACGACTCGAGACATAGGCGAAGCTTATTTGCTCCCTAGTCATCGAAACACCCATCAATTCCATCACAACTAGAAGTAGGCTTTACCTTCATTGAAGGGGCCGAACTAGTATAAACTCTCTTGCATCCTTGTGTCCGCTTTAACCCCTTCAAGCTAACCCATAGCGATGGCTCCACGACTAAGTCCTTTCTCTAGGACATCTGCCGTGACGAAACCACGACACGAATGGAAACCAAACACGCACACAATAATATTTACATAAAAGACCTTCAAAAGGCCAGCATTCAACATAGTTCGAATACACCCCCAGTGGGTGGAATTGCGCAAGTTTAATAAAATTGTTCAAAAGGCAACAAGCAGGAAAAAACAAGGACGACAGATTAAGCCAAGGGAGCGACTGGCGAGTCAGGCAGGTCGGTGGAGATGGCAGTGCCGGCTGGAGGAGTGGCCGGCTGGCGAACCTTGGCATGATCACCGCCTCTCGCAGAGGGCATGCTAGCACGCGCCTCGTTGCTGGAGGCACGATCAGGCTGAGGCTGGCTGGCCGCTTCACCGGTCGGCTCAACGTCTCCGCCTTCCTCTCCTTCATCATCTTCGCCTTCATCGCTGGAGGTGGTCTCCTCTGCCGAGTCTTCACCCGCTGCCGGGTCCAGCCCGAACCACTCCTCCGGCTGGGCAACGCCGTCGTCATTAATTTCAGGAGCGAAGACGCTGATGTCAGTACACTCGGTGATCATCGAAGTGCACTGAGCGATAGCCGGCCGCACCTCCTCCATCTCTTCGTCGGACTCCAGCCGCCAGGTGCGCAGCTGGTCCAGGTTCAGCCCCGGATACCAGGCTCGGACGAACTCCAGCGCCCGCCCAGCTCCAACCGGGCTGCCGATGCCTTCCAGGCCTCGAAGCGGCCAACCGCAACCTCCAGCCAGTCGGCAGTCCGACTCGGGGTGCGGGGAATCGTCTCGCTTGGCCAGAGGGCGGCCAACACCTGCGCCCCGGCGCGCTGGAGGCGGCAGAGCATAGGTGAGCCGGCTGCAGCCGGGCTTGGACCGCCAAGAGTTGCTCCTCAAGCGTCCGGCTCGCGTCCGGCGCGATTTCAGCCCCCGCCTGCCGGCGCGCCTCGCGATGGGCCTCGATGGTTTGGGTGGCAAAGACAGAGTAGCCGGGAAAGTAGTCTGCACAGAGAACAAGAAGCAGCACAAGTCAGAACACAAATCAGGGATCAAGGGGCAGGAAAGGAGTGAAGAAGGCGGCTTACCATCGATCAGATCCTCGATACGACTGAAGCCCTCGCTCAGTGCCTGCTTCGCTTCATCCCAGCCCGCCGCTCCGGTCTCGAACTCGGCCTTCAGGGCGTCCTCGCTGTCCTGCGCCTTCTTCAGGGCCGCCTTGTGGCTCTCCTCCTGGTCGGCCAACTTCTTGGCCAGGCGGTCACGCTCCAGGACCAAGGCGTTATACTCGGCTTCCTTGGCGCGAAGGGCGGCTTGGGTCCCGCTGAGCTGCTCCCTCAAGTTGGGATTGGCTCCTGCAAGCATGAAGACAAAGGAAAAATTAATAAGGAAGAAGTCATCAAGGAAGATCCGACCCGGCTGCTCAGCAGTCGGCCCGAATCTCGGGGACTACACCCAGTGGGTGCGCTGACGGGCCCCCACAGGAGATGAATGAGACAAAGCACGCACTCCGGCTGCTGGTTAGGTCCTCGGTTCTCCGGCCCAGCTCCTGAGCCTGGGAGTTGAAGGCGGCTGCGCGAAGGTTATGATACTCCTGGAAGATTATACAGGAGGCGAGGATAAGTTAAGTTGTCAGGACTTAGTAAGTTCCAAGCCACCTGCGCAGCAGCCGACTCGGAACTCGGGGACTACACCCAGTGGGTGCGCTGACGCGCCCCCACGGAAGAAATCAAAAGAGCAAAATAACCAAGGCCAGAAGACTCACCCGGATGACAGCCCGCGTCGCGAGGAACTCTTGGGTGTATCGCTGCAGCGAGGCGGGCTGAGCTTGAAGCCGCATGTCCCCCTGCTGGGAGTCCACTCGGACGTGCTGGCTCTAGCCGCCTCCAGGGCCTCCGCTGTCTGGCTAGCGCCCGTAGGTCGGTGCGGTTCCGGCGCGGAGGCGCCACCCCCTGCGCGCCGGCGCAATGCCGGCTGCACCTCGAGGCCGGCCCCTGCCTCCGGCTCGCCCCCGGACGGCTGCTCTGGCGCCGCAGCTGATTGGCCTCTTTGGCCCGCTCCAGTCGGCGCCGTCTGTGGCGCTCCCTCCACGAAGATCACGTGGTCCTCCCTCCTCTCCATCATCGGCGGGCCTTGGTCGACCTCCTTCGACGGGGGCACGGGAATGTCGGGGGCCACGGTGCGGAGGGGAACGATGAGCAGCGGAGGCTGGTTGTGCGAGGCCTCCGCCTCCGTCTCCGCGGCTGCCGCCTCCGCCCGGGCCTTGGCCGCCGCGTCGGCCTGCTCCTTCGTCGCTTGGGCGGTCCTTCGTTCCGCCGCCTCCCGCTCCTCCCGCGCCTCCCGTGCGTTCCGCTCCATGCCCTCCCTAAGGTCGGCGCGGGGATCCACGCGACGGGAGCCTGAAGACCCTCCAGTCGGCCCGACTACGGAGCCGCCAGGACCCCGCTCAAGGGAAAGCGGTGCCCTGTCCGGCGAATAAAGAAAGGTTTAGAAGAGCTTCGGTCGAAAAAGACAACAAAAAATATATGCAAGACATTCGACGACTTACGCCGAGATCGCCTGCGGCTATTTCACCGCCTTGCGAAAGCGGGCCGCCTTCATGGCCGCCTCATCCTGCTTGGTCACCGCCGTAGAAGCCTTGGATTTCTTCGGCCGGCTGCCGAAGAAGGTCGACGCGGCCCGGCGCTTCTGCGCGCCGCCACGGGCAGCCGGCGCGGCAGACGGGCCCGTGCCTTGATGATCAAGCGCCGGCTGGCGGTGCGGGGCGGCTTCGACCTCGTCGTCGTCCGGCCAGTCCTCGAAGCCGGCCCCGAGCCCCGCGCCTCCGGCCTCGTCGCCTTCCCCCACGATGGCGTCTTCCATGGCGGCCGCTCCCAGGTCCGGATCATCGGTGTCATCCACCGTGCGGTCGGGGAGGAGTTGGCGCTCTACCCCTGCGGCCCCGGCTGTCGGCGGAAGAAGAGGGTTCTGCTAAAGGCAAACCAACTGATCAAGGGTCGGCTATCGTGAGGCCGGCTACAAAAAGGAAGAAAAGAAGAAAAACTTACGGCAGGCGGAGGGTTGGCGCGAGAATACGGCTCCTTGCCGTATCGCCAGTCCTCGGCGAGCATGCAGTTGGAGATGTAGTTCACCATGTAAGACACCTCTGCATGAGGCATCTCCCTGGTGCTCAACCGGCATGGGTCGAAGCGGCCGCTCATCTGGCAAATCATGTGAGGCCGGCCTTGGAGCGGAAGTACCCGGCGCTCCACGAAGGCGGCCACCAAGTTGGCTCCAGTCAGGCCCTCCGACTGGATCATCACCCGGAGCCGGAAGACGGCTGCGTTCCCGGCCTGAGACAGCGACCTGGCCTGGTAGCTCCACGAAGGTTGCCTCCCAGCCGGCGGGCCGGCTACATAAGCCGGCAGGTTGACGTAGTCGCCTTGCGGGGCGACGTTCCTCACGTAAAAGTAGGACTTCTGCCAGAGCTTCACTGACTGGATCAGCGGGATGGGCGGGAACGGATTGTTCTCGCTCGCCCGCCTCATGGCAATGAAGGCTCCGCAGGGGGCGGGCACGCCCGCGATGATGGTGCCGAGCTTGCTCTGGAAGAATTCCCTCTAGAGCTCGAGCGTGGGGAGAACCCCAAGAAAGCCCTTGCACAGGGTGACGAAAGCCGATAGCAGCATCACCGTGTTGGGCGTGAGGTGATGCGGCTGGAGGTGGTAGAATTCAAGGAAGGCTCGAAGGAATTCGCTCGCCGGGAGGCCGAAGCCGCGCAGGCAGTGCGAGCGGAAGATCACCCGCTTGCCCTCCTCCGGTGCCGGCGAAATCTCCCTCGCCGGTGCTTGACGAACCCGCATGAAGTTCTCGCCCGACAGGCGTTGCATCCGGCGGAGGAACTCGACGTGGTCCTCGTGGACGTTCGAGCCGTGCCACGAGCTCGACAGCGCCATGGGAGCGACGCGGCGAGGGGCGAGATGATGCGACGGTGGAGGCGCGCATGACCCCGCTACAGCGGGACCAAAGGACCTGAGAGGTCCGACGGCGGAACGGCGCGGCAAAGGGTTGCTGCGGTGGCGGAAAGAAGAAGAAGGAAGGCGAGAAGGGGCGGAGCGAGGGAGAATGTGCGAGCCTCTGCCGCTCCCCCTCCTCCCCCTATTTATAGACCCGCACGGCGGAGCCGAGGGGGCGTGGCATGGGGGAATGTGGGGATCAACTGCGCCCACTCCCCCACGTCCCGCGATTATTGCGCCCTGATGGCGTAATAAAACCGCTGTGGGAAGGCAAGCGGTCCACGTGGGCCGCAGAAGATCCGCGCTCGGGCCGAGGCCTAGGAGTGGCGGGCCCGGGCCTGCGGCGGCGTCTCATCGCGCGCGTGCATTGGCAGGATCTCCTTGCCACGTGGCCCGCGGGATGGCGTGCGGTCAGCTCGCAGGCCGACCCGCATTCCCGCCAACGAGAAACGGGGCTTCCCGAAGACGACGCGCACAAGCATAGCCGGCCCTCAGGATAGGAAGCTGACCGAGCTTTTCGTCCTTTTGTCAGCCTCGAAGCTCGATCAGCTTCGGGGACTACTATCGGAGTAAATAACCATGGGTAGCCTAGCCGGCTCCCCCTGGCCCTTCTGAAAAAATTACGAGCTGATCCGGCCCTCAAGAATCCAAGACATGGGGCCGCCTTCCCCTTGCCGGTTGTCTCCCAGGTCGGCTATCGGAAGGCAACCCGACTTTAGCCCTCATGAAGGAAGCCGCGGGAGGGCCAGCTCCGAGAAGCCGGCCACAAGAAGGCCGACTCCAAGAAGCCGGCTCCCACAAAGCGGTCAAGATCGTACCCTCGAAGTCTGCATCCACATAACAGCGATGTGATGGGGCATGGCTACAGTAAAGCCTGCCACCCCCGAATCCCGGAGCACGCCTGGCACAGTGCGCCGTACGGGTGGCCATGACCCGTCCGGCGTGGCACTGTTGCCACGTTGACCCTGATGTCATCCACGACGGGCTGCCAGCGCGGCCCACGGGCGGTGGGCCCCATCGGGCAGAGAGACACCCGAAGGCGGCCAAGCCTCCCCCAGTCGGCCCAAGACAGAGCCTGTTGGGGAACGTAGCAGAAATTCAAAATTTTCCTACGTATCACCAAGATCTATCTATGGAGAAACCAGCAACGAAGGGAAGGAGAGTGCATCTACATACCCTTTTAGATCGCTAAGCGGAAGCGTTCAAGTGAACGGGGTTGATGAAGTCGTACTCGTCGTGATTCAAATCACCGATGATCAAGTGCCGAACGCACGGCACCTCCGCGTTCAACACACGTACAGCCCGGTGATGTCTCCCATGCCTTGATCCAGCAAGGAGAGAGGGAGAGGTTGATGGAGATCCAGCAGCACGACGGCGTGGTGGAAGTAGTGGGATTCCAACAGGGCTTCGCTAAGCGCTGCGGGAGGAGGTAGATGTGTCACGGGAGGGAGAGGGAGGCGCTAGGCCTTAGATTGGTTTGCTCCTCCTTTTCCCCACTATATATAGGGCCAAGGGAGAGGGGGAGGCGCAGCCCTTGCCCCTTCCTCCAAGGAAGGGTGCGGCCAAGGGGGGGAAGGAGTCCATCCTCCCCAAGGCACCTCGGAGGTGCCTTCCCCTTTTAGGACTCTCCCCTTTTTCTCTTCTCTTGGCACATGGGCCTCTTGGGGCTGGTGCCCTTGGCCCATATAGGCCAAGGCACACCCCCTACAGCCCATGTGGCCCCCCGTGGCAGGTGGCCCCACCCGGTGGACCCCCGGGACCCTTCCGGTGGTCCCGTTACAATACCGGTGACCCCGAAACATGTCCCGATGCCCGAAATAGCACTTCCTATATATAATTCTTTACCTCCGGACCATTCCGGAACTCCTCCTGATGTCCGAGATCTCATCCGGGACTCCGAACAACATTCAGGTTACCGCATACTGATATCTCTACAAACCTAGCGTCACCGAACCTTAAGTGTGTAGACCCTACGGGTTCGGGAGACATGCAGACATGACCGAGACGTTCTCCGGTCAATAACCAACAGCGGGATCTGGATACCCATGATGGCTCCCACATGTTCCACGATGATCTCATCGGATGAACCACGATGTCAAGGACTCAATCAATCCCGTATACAATTCCCTTTGTCTAGCGGTATGTTACTTGCCCGAGATTCGATCGTCGGTATCCAATACCTAGTTCAATCTCGTTACCGGCAAGTCTCTTTACTCGTTCCGTAACACATCATCCCATGATCAACTCTTTGGTCACATTGCGCATATGATGATGTCCTACCGAGTGGGCCCAGAGATACCTCTCCGTCTACACGGAGTGACAAATCCCAGTCTCGATTCGTGCCAACCCAACAGACACTTTCGGAGATACCCGTAATGCACCTTTATAGTCACCCAGTTACGTTGTGACGTTTGATACACCCAAAGCATTCCTACGGTATCCGGGAGTTGCACAATCTCATGGTCTAAGGAAATGATACTTGACATTAGAAAAGCTTTAGCATACGAACTACACGATCTAGTGCTATGCTCAGGATTGGGTCTTGTCCATCACATCATTCTCCTAATGATGTGATCCCGTTATCAACGACATCCAATGTCCATGGTTAGGAAACCGTAACCATCTATTGATCAACGAGCTAGTCAACTAGAGGCTTACTAGGGACATGTTGTTGTCTATGTATCCACACACGTATCTGAGTTTCCTATCAATACAATTATAGCATGGATAATAAACGATTATCATGAACAAGGAAATATAATAATAACCAATTTATTATTGCCTCTAGGGCATATTTCCAACAGTCTCCCACTTGCACTAGAGTCAATAATCTAGTTCACATCGCCATGTGATTAACACTCACAGGTCACATCGCCATGTGACTAACACCCAAGAGTTTACTAGAGTCAGTAGTCTAGTTCACATCACTATGTGATTAACACTCAATGAGTTCTAGGTTTGATCATGTTGCTTGTGAGAGAGGTTTTAGTCAATGGGTCTGAACCTTTCAGATCTGTGTGTGCTTTACAAATCTCTATGTCATCTCCTAGATGCAGCTACCACGTTCTATTTGGAGCTAATCCAAATAACTGTTCTACTTGGAGCTATTCTAAATTGTTGCTCCATTATATGTATCCGGTATCTCTACTCAGAGCTATCCGGATAGGTGTTAAGCTTGCATCGACGTAACCCTTTACGATGAACTCTTTTTACCACCTCCATAATCGAGAAAATTCCTTAGTCCACTAGTTACTAAGGATAACTTTGACCGCTGTCCTATGATCCATACTTGGATCACTCTTGTACCCCTTGACTGACTCATGGCAAGGCACACTTCAGGTGCGGCACACAGCATAGCATACTGTAGAGCCTATGTCTTAAGCATAGGGGACGACCTTCGTCCTTTCTCTCTATTCTGCCGTGGTCGAGCTTTAAGTCTTAACTTCATACCTTACAACTCAGGCAATAACTCCTTCTTTGACTGATCCATCTTGAACACCTTCAAGATCATGTCAAGGTATGTGCTCATTTGAAAGTACCATTATGCGTTTTGATCTATCCTTATAGATCTTGATGCTCAATGTTCAAGTATCTTAATCCAGGTTTTCCATTGAAAAACACTTTCCAAATAACCCTATATGCTTTCCAGAAATTCCACGTCATTTCTGATCAACAATATGTTAAAACATATACTCATCAGAAATTCTATAGTGCTCCCACTCACTTCTTTGGAAATACAAGTTTCTCATAAACTTTGTATAAACCCAAAATCTTTGATCAAAGCGTACATTCCAACTCCGAGATGCTTACTCCAGTCCTCAGAAGGATAGCTGGAGCTTTGCATACTTATTAGCATCTTTCAGGATTGACAAAACCTTCCGGTTGTATCACATACAACCTTTCCTCAAGAAAAACGTCGAGGAAACAATGTTTTGACATCCTTTCTGCAAGATTTCATAAATAATGCAGTAATCGCTAATATAATTCCAACAGACTCTTAGCATCGTTACGAGTGAGAAAATCTCACCGTAGTCAACTCCTTGAACTTGTCAGAAAACATCTTAACGACAAGTCGAGCTTTCTTAATGGTGACATTTACCATCATTGTCCGTCTTCCTTTTAAAATCCATCTGTACTCAACAGCCTTATGACCATCGAGCCGTTCCGCCAAAGTCTACACTTTGTTTTCATACATGGATCCTCTCTCGGATTTTATGGCCTCAAGCCATTTATCGGAATCCAGGCCCACCATCGCTTCTCCATAGCTCGTAGGTTCATTGTTGTCTATCAACATGACTTCCAAGACAGGGTTACGTACCACTCTGAAGTAGTACGCATCCTTGTCATCCTATGATGTTTGGTAGTGACTTGATCCTAAGTCTCATGATCAATATCATAAGCTTCCACTTCAATTGGTGTAGGTGCCACAGGAACAACTCTTTGCGCCCTGCTATACACTAGTTGAAGTGACGGTTTAATAACCTCATCAAGTCTCCACCATCCTCCCACTCAATTATTTCGAGAGAAACTTTTCCTCGAGAAAGGACCCGATTCTAGAAACAATCCCTTATTGCTTTCGGATCTGAGACAGGAGGTATACCCAACTGTTTTGGGTGTCCTATGAAGATGCATTTATCCGCTTTGGGTTCGAGCTTATCAGCCTGAAACTTTTTCACATAAGCGTTGCAGCCCCAAACTTTTAAGAAATGACAGCTTAGGTTTCTCTAAACCATAGTTCATACGGTGTCATCTCATCGGAATTACGTGGTGCCCCTTTTAAAGTGAATGTGGTTATCTCTAATGCCTAACCCATAAACTATTGTGGTAATTGGATAAGAGACATCATGGTATGCATCATATCTAATAGGGTGCAGTTATGATGTTCGGACACACCATCACACTATGGTGTTCCAGGCTGTATTAGTTGTGAAACAATTTCCACAATGTCTTAATTCTGTGCCAAACTCGTAATTTAGATATTCATCTCTATGATCATATCATAGATATTTTATCTTCTTGTCACGACGATCTTTCAACTTCACCCTGAAATTACTTGAACCTTTCAATAATTCAGACTCGTGATTCATCAAGTAAATATACTCAACATCTACTCAAATCATCTGTGAAGTAAGAACACAACGATATCCACTACATGCCTCAGCACTCACTGGACTACACATATCAAAATGTATTACTTCCAACAAGTTGCTTTCTTGTTCCATTTTACTGAAACCGGGGCTTTCAGTCATCTTGCCCATGTGGTATGATTTGCATGTCTCAAGTGATTCAAAATCAAGTGAGTTCAAACGGTCCATTTGCATGCATACATACCAATAGACATGGTTCGCATGTCTCAAACTTTTCAAAAAGGAGTGAGCCCAAAGATCCATCAACATGGAGCTTCTTCATGCGTTTTATACCGATATGACTTGTGTGGCAGTGCCACAAATAGGTGGTACTATAATTACTATCTTTTGGCATGAACATGTGTATCACTACGATCGAGATTCAATAAACCATTCATTTTAGGTGTAAGACCATTGAAGGTATTATTCAAATAAACAGGGTAACCATTATTCTCCTTAAATGAATAACTGTATTGCAATAGACATAATCAAATCATGTCTATGCTCAACGCAAACACCAATCTCGATGGTAGAGGGAGCGTGCGATGCTTGATCATATCAACATTGAGAACACTTCCAACACATATCGTCAGCTCACCTTTAGCTAGTCTCCATTTATTCCATAGCTTTTATTTCGAGTTACTAACACTTAGCAACTGAACCGGTATCTAATACCCTGGTGCTACTAGGAGTACTAGTAAAGTACACATTAACATAATGTATATCCAATATACTTCTATCGACCTTGCCAGCCTTCTAATCTACCAAGTATCTAGGGTAATGCTGCTCCAGTGGCTGTTCCCTTTATTACAGAAGCACTTAGTCTCGGGTTTGGGTTCAACCTTGGGTTTCTTCACTAGAGCAGCAGCTGAATTGCCGTTTTATGAAGTATCCCTTCGTGCCCTTGCCCTTCTTGAAACTGGTGGTTTCACCAACCATCAACAATTGATGCTCCTTCTTGATTTCTACTTTCGTGGTGTCAAACATCACGAACAACTCAAGGATCATCATATATGTCCCTGATATATTATAGTTCATCACGAAGCTCTAGCAGCTTGGTGGTAATGACTTCGGAGAAACATCACTATCTTATCTGGAAGATCAACTCCCACTTGATTCAAATGATTGTTGTACTCAGACAATCCGAGCACAAGCTCAACAATTGAGCTTTTCTCCCTTAGTTTGCAGGCTAAGAAAATCGTCGGAGGTCTTATACCTCTTGACGTGGGCACGAGCCTGAAATCCCAATTTCAGCCCTCGAAAACATCTCATATGTTTCGCGACATTTCAAAAACATCTTTGGTGCCTCAATTCTAAACCATTTAACTGAACTATCACATAGTTATCAAAACGTGTATGTCAGATGTTCGCAACATCCACAGACGATGTTCGAGGTTCAACACACCGAGCGGTGCATTAAGGACATAAGCCTTCTATGAAGCAATGAGGACAATCCTCAGTTTACGGACCTAGTCCGCATAATTGCTACTATCAACTTTCAACTAATTTTTCTCTAGGATCATATCTAAACAGTAGAACTATAGCATGAGCTACGACATAATTTGCAAAAATCCTTTTGACTATGTTCAGAATAATTAAGTTCATCTTATGAACTCCCACTTAGATAGACATCCCTCTAGTCATCTAAGTGATTACATGATCCGAGTGAACTAGGCCGTGTCCGATCTGTGCGTGAGACGGACTAGACAACGTCGGTGAACATCATCATGTTGATCGTATCTACCATACGACTCATGCTCGACCTTTCGGTCTCTGTGTTCCGAGGCCATGTCTGTACATGCTAGGCTCGTCAAGTTAACCCTAAGTGTTTTTGCTGTGTAAAACTATCTTACACCCATTGTATGTGAACGTAAGGATCTATCACACCCGATTAACACATGGTGCTTCGAAACGACGAACTGTAGCAACGGTGCACAGTTAGGGGAGAACACTTCTTGAAATTTTAATGAGGCATCATCTTATTTACTACCGTCGTTCTAAGCAAATAAGATGTATAAACATGATAAACATCATATGCAATCAAATAATAGTGACATGATATGGCCAATATCATATAGCTCCTTTGATCTCCATCTTGGGGCTCCATGATCATCTTGTCACCGGTATGACACCATGATCTCCATCATCATGATCTCCATCATCGTGTCTTTTTGAAGTTGTTTCGTCATCGACATGCAAGTCGTGATTCCCTTGACAAGAACATGATCAATCTCATACATCACATATATCATTCATCACATCCTTTTGGCCATATCACATCACATAGCATATCCTGCAAAAACAAGTTAGACGTCCTCTAATTGTTGTTTGCATGTTTTACGTGGCTGCTTTGGGTTTCTAGCAAGAACGTTTCTTACCTACGCAAAACCACAACGTGATATGCCAATTGCTATTTACCCTTCATAAGGACCCTTTTCATCGAATCCGATCCGACTAAAGTAGGAGAGACAGACACCCGCTAGCCACCTTATGCAACTAGTGCATGTCAGTCGGTGGAACCAGTCTCACGTAAGAGTACGTGTAAGGTCGGTCTGGGCCTCTTCATCCCACGATGCCTCCGAATCAAGATAAGACTAGTAACGGCAAGCATATTGAACAAAATCAATGCCCACAACTACTTTGTGTTCTACTCGTGCATAGAATCTACGCAATAGACCTAGCTCTGATACCACTGTTGGGGAACGTAGCAGAAATTCAAAATTTTCCTACGTATCACCAAGATCTATCTATGGAGAAACCAGCAACGAAGGGAAGGAGAGTGCATCTACATACCCTTGTAGATCGCTAAGCGGAAGCGTTCAAGTGAACGGGGTTGATGAAGTCGTACTCGTCGTGATTCAACTCACCGATGATCAAGTGCCGAACGCACGGCACCTCCGCGTTCAACACACGTACAGCCCGGTGACGTCTCCCATGCCTTGATCCAGCAAGGAGAGAGGGAGAGGTTGATGGAGATCCAGCAGCACGACGGCGTGGTGGAAGTAGCGGGATTCCAACAGGGCTTCGCTAAGCGCTGCGGGAGGAGGTAGATGTGTCACGGGAGGGAGAGGGAGGCGCCAGGCCTTAGATTGGTTTGCTCCTCGTTTTCCCCACTATATATAGGGCCAAGGGAGAGGGGGAGGCGCAGCCCTTTCCCCTTCCTCCAAGGAAGGGTGCGGCCAAGGGGGGGAAGGAGTCCATCCTCCCCAAGGCACCTCGGAGGTGCCTTCCCCTTTTAGGACTCTCCCCTTTTTCTCTTCTCTTGGCGCATGGGCCTCTTGGGGCTGGTGCCCTTGGCCCATATAGGCCAAGGCACACCCCCTATAGCCCATGTGGCCCCCCGTGGCAGGTGGCCCCACCCGGTGGACCCCCGGGACCCTTCCGGTGGTCCCGGTACAATACCGGTGACCCCGAAAGTTGTCCCGATGGCCGAAATAGCACTTCCTATATATAATTCTTTACCTCCGGACCATTCCGGAACTCCTCCTGATGTCCGGGATCTCATCCGGGACTCCGAACAACATTCGGGTTACCGCATACTGATATCTCTACAACCCTAGCGTCACCGAACCTTAAGTGTGTAAGCCCTACGGGTTCGGGAGACATGCAGACATGACCGAGACGTTCTCCGGTCAATAACCAACAGCGGGATCTGGATACCCATGATGGTTCCCACATGTTCCACGATGATCTCATCGGATGAACCACGATGTCAAGGACTCAATCAATCCCGTATACAATTCCCTTTGTCTAGCGGTATGTTACTTGCCCGACATGCGATCGTCGGTATCCAATACCTAGTTCAATCTCGTTACCGGCAAGTCTCCTTACTCGTTCTGTAACACATCATCCCATGATCAACTCTTTGGTCACATTGTGCATATGATGATGTCCTACCGAGTGGGCCCAGAGATACCTCTCTGTCTACACGGAGTGACAAATCCCAGTCTCGATTCGTGCCAACCCAACAGACACTTTCGGAGATACCCGTAATGCACCTTTATAGTCACCCAGTTACGTTGTGACGTTTGATACACCCAAAGCATTCCTACGGTATCCGGGAGTTGCACAATCTCATGGTCTAAGGAAATGATACTTGACATTAGAAAAGCTTTAGCATACGAACTACACGATCTAGTGCTATGCTTAGGATTGGGTCTTGTCCATCACATCATTCTCCTAATGATGTGATCCCGTTATCAACGACATCCAATGTCCATGGTTAGGAAACCGTAACCATCTATTGATCAACGAGCTAGTCAACTAGAGGCTTACTAGGGACATGTTGTTGTCTATGTATCCACACACGTATCTGAGTTTCCTATCAATACAATTATAGCATGGATAATAAACGATTATCATGAACAAGGAAATATAATAATAACCAATTTATTATTGCCTCCAGGGCATATTTTCAACAGAGCCAGCTCCCCACAGCCGGCTTGCCACCTCCCTCGAAGGAGACGCCCCATTAAGGAGACAAGACGCGGTGAGGCTATAGCGATCACCCGCCGGACGGCGGCACTGTAGCCACGCCCACCTCGGCGAAGCCCTTGTCACCAGGATTGAGCAACAGTAACCAGCCGCCGACAAGGCCCTGGACATTGGGGCCTGCCTGTCGACCAAGGAGCCGGCAGCCGGCGGGACCCACCAGCCGGCGGGCCCCAGCAGCCGGCGCAGAAGCTGGCGAGTGTAGACACAGACGGCTGGGCCCCACGCCCAGCCGGATTACCATTGTATCCCCGGGGGGTAGGCCTATATAAACCCCCCGGGACACCCATGCAAAGGGTTGATCCCTGCTAGTTTTAGACACCACATAGGGAGGAGAAGAGAGCGAGCAGTGCCCTTCTTCCTCCTCTCGCCAAACAGCTCACGGAGCATCGTGTAGCTACTTGTTCATCTAGTGATCATGCGGAGACCCCGCAGAGCAGCAGTAGGGGTGTTATCTCCACGGAGAGCCCTGAAGCTGGGTAAGATTCGCCGGCGTGCATGTCTTCGCCTCATCCCGCTTCCAGGCACCGGCAATGTCTTATTGGCTCCCACAATGATAAGCCACCCGTTGGCATATGTCGCACCTACCACCCGACAGTGGTTGTGCGGTCATTATCCATATGCTCATATTGCTGCTGCTAATCTAATACTATCACTGGTTAAATGAAGTAATGCTATTTTTCTCGGGTATCCTGGTTTAGTTCCCATCAGGATAATCATGATGCTTCTATTTGTTGGTGTACTTTTCATTAATTATTATTGACAATTGAGATGTCGTTGTTAATCTTGTATCACTGCCAACACAAAGTAACAACACTATATCCGGTTTTTATATTTTTGCAAACAGTGATGCATATCTCCATACCCGGGCATGTCTTCCTCAATTTTAGTGGAACTGCACAAAATTGGATGGCCATTGTTGTTCCGCCTCACTGTCCTCTACCATGTGGTTCTTCCTTCCTCGAGCTTGATTACTGAGAAGAAACATACCACAGTGAGGATTTGTCGAACTTCATAGGTGCCTCACCCAAACTTGATGCTAAATGGATGATGCATCACCACGATGACCTATCGATGCTCATGGTTGCGCCTCATGGTTGCATCGGCTGGTGAAGCTGCTCGATTTTCAATGGAAAACAAGTTGTCTTCCATCAGTGCTCTTTGCTTGTTACCCATAAAGATGATATCCTTCATCAGTTCACCTTGGTTGCGTTGGAGACGCAGTTGTCTTTCACGTTGGTGCAATTTTATCACACAATTGGCTATGAGCCAAATTTTCCCTCGAAGAAGGATCGATGTTGGTACTAGGAGCATAAGTTTTGTATTGATTTCTAAGCCTTCTCACAACTTTGTCTTCATCTTCCCTGTAATTTTATTTGTCCAGCTATTAACTTTGATTAAAAAATGGTGTGGACTAAAAACCCAGATGGACGTAGTAGCCCTCCATTTTTATTTACTCTGCATATTAGATTTGACTGTAGTCAAACTTTGTAAAGTTTGACCAAGTTTAGGCCGAACACAACAAACCATAATTATTGGGAGAGGGCAAACTGTACATACTCTCAAACCTTTCCGATAATTGAAATTAATTTTTTTATTTGTACACACTCTCACACGTTTCCGATAATTTGGCACATGTTTGGTTGTTCACTTAAGGGAGGGTAGTGTACCGCACATGATGGACATGAAGTGCGACCAGGACAGGTGGATCGTTAGTTCATCGGAAGTAGTAGTTTCCTTCACTGGTACGTTAAATAAAGAGTTTCATTTCGTACTTACACAATTTAAAACAATTGTTATGGAGAGAATAAGAAAACCACTCCACTATATATTAGTATTATACACGAGTACTATATGGACGTAGCTTCATTGACTTTTTTGAGGGGTAGCTTCATTGACTTAGTGCACCTGCCTTTTGGTGTATGATAGGTGGGCCCAACATGTGGCTGGTCCACCTGTCACACAGCCAAAGGCAGGTGCAGTTAAGGCACCGGAGCTCAGTCTGTACTATATATGCAGTACTATATAAGCTGGAGCCTCAGCGCTTGTTCTCTAGGGTTTGCACTCTCCACACTCTCGCCGCACTATATATATATATAGACACACACACACACACGCTGGAGGCTCGGTGTTCCTTTGCTAGGGTTTGCTATAGGGTCGTCCTGTTTATCTAGCCCTCCATGGGGTCCTGTTCATCCACCCCTATCGGCTCTATTGATCGGGGTCCTGTTCATCCAGTGGCAACACCATGGGGTCCTGTTCATCCACCCCCCCACCATGAAATGTTCATCCAACCCCCCCCCCCAACAACGCTTACTGTTCATCAAGGGAAGGAGGCAGTAGGGTTTGATCAGCTTCAGTTACTAGCAGTAGTGAAGGAATCGCTCGATCGGGTTCAGTTAAACAGCCAGATCAATTGATCGCTCGGGTTCAGTAACGCGTAGCCTGTAGTGCAATCGCTCGGGTTCAGTAGGCGAACGCCTCGCTCGGGTCCAGTTAGAGCCCTATGCCTCGCACCCACGCGCGTATGTGTATGAGAGAAACGCGCATCGCTCGGCCCCCGACCACCCATTGTAACCGGGAACTCCCCGATATTTTCCTCGCCCTCGCTTCTACCACGGTTTTTTCCGTCATGGACGGCCCAAAGAATGTCATGCGGCTGCATCTCTGGCCCGCCCAGGACGAAAAGCCCATTTTCTGTCATGATTTTTTGTCATAGAACTAGGATCCCACCACATCTACGATGATACCGAGTTTTGTCACAATTATCGTCATAGAAGTGTCAGAAGGATGACAGAAAAAAATTCGTTCGGCCCAAAATGTCACAGACGTGTCTTTTTTTTGTAGTGCCCTCTGCCCGCCGCCGCCCGCTGGCTCCCGCTGCTGCCGCCGTCTCCCTCCACCTTGGTTCCCTAGTCAGAGTCAAGCTCTGGAACACTCCCCGCGCCCCTAGTTGATCCTAGGAGCTTCCCCAGGACCTCCTCGTCGCTTTGCCCAAGCGAATTTGGCCAGAGGAGCTTGCTCTGCTCATCTTCGACCATGGATGTGATGGCCGTCCGCCTCGAACTCGCTGGCATCGCGCCTCTCATCCTCGGCGACCACGCGCTAGTCTAGTAGGCACGAGAGGACACAGCCTCCACTCCCATAACGTCGGTGACCTCTGTCATGCTGCCCTTCATCGGCAATGGCGATAGCCGAGCCCCTCTCCTCTGCTCCAGTCGGGAGGAGGAAGAGCACCAGAGAAAGAGAGGAGGAAAAGGTCCCGATTGCAATCTTTGTTTTGACTCCAGTACCGATTCCTGCTCGTGTGCACACTGTGCTGATGCTGTCCGTCGTGCGTGCGATGTCTGTCTGTGCAGGTACGCGCTGGGTGTGAATGCCGAGAGGGCATAGGACGTGGTCACGCACCAACGGCTACTCGAGGAGGCACACGACCCTGAGCGCCGACCCGCCCTGTCGGTGCGCGTCGTCCAGGTAACGCTTCCCCACATAGCAGAATCTTGCAAAGTTAAACATTGTTTTTGTGTGGGTTATGTCATGATTCTTCTGACAAATTCAATTTTCATACATTCTGTTCTACATGTTTCTGTCCATGATTTTCCTAACAGGCAGATGCTCTGTTTCGTGCTTGATCTTCAGGTATCTAGGATTATTGATGGTGATATGGATGATTCCTGTGATCATGAGCTTTATGCCATTTTGCCAATAATATAACATAATCCGTTCTGCCCTCACACATATCATACCCTAAAACCTCATAGAAACATTGTGCGGTATACCCTATCCTGATTTTACAAGATAGACATATACCGAATCTTCTATAGCAAGCATTAATAAATCCTTTGGTTACGCGATACTAAGATTTCCTCACTTATTGTGTACTTTATTTTCATAGACATATTGACCTGTAAGTTGACAATTGAGAATCTCATTTTGTTTTATTCAGCGATGTACCAACTTCCAGAAATTTTTAACCTTTACTTATTTTTTTCACTTATAGCAAATGCTCCTCTTTATCCAGGTTAATGACTATATTGTTAAGGAAGCTCATCACTTTCATTAAATCGAATTGCGTGAAAAGGAACATTTGAAGTTCTTGCGGCTTCTTCTTAAGGATTTTATGATTAAATCTGGCATTTGACACTGAGAATTGGAATCTGACCCAATTTGGAACAACTCCGAAGATATTATGTTTCCCTGGAGCATCAGGTATCTCTGCATGCTTAATTCACTCAATTTTTTTGTGCAGTAGGAGTAGTTGGTAGAAATTTACTGAATTTTGTTTCCAGTAGATGCACTAAATTTCAAATCTTTTTTATGCAGTAGTAGTAGTTGCTAGAAGTATACTTTTTTCAAATCTCATCGATGTGCCAACTTTTGAGAGTCAAGGTACTGTTTTTGAAAATAGTTTGCTTAGCTTCACTGTTGTTGGACTCAATATCAATTGAGTTATGTTTTTGAACCTACAAGGAAATCTTGGACACTTACAATCAAGTTGGTCATACATATCAACTCTTTTTTGAGGGACGACATATATATCAATTTTGTGAGGTGAGGGGATAGAGTTGTGATGGCAATTTATGATTAAAACTACTTCCCTAAAAACTGTTTGTCTACTGCATGCTCTAAAAACTGCTTGTCTACCGCTTGCCATAAAAACTGCTTGTCTACTGCTTTGGCATGTTTTAGTTTTTAGTACATATGTACATGTGTGTGGTGAGCTTCATGACTGAATTTTGCATTGTGCTTACAAGTCATTAGAGTCATCTAATGCCAAATAATATTGTTTTAGCTAATAGAGGTCCATCATGTGACTATATCTTCATGACTTAGAGACACTACAAGTCCTTAGAGTCATCTAATGACAAAATTTATTTTGTTAATCTTTGCCAAAGGATGGGTTTTTGTGGTGGAAGTTGGATGGGGGGTCCATCAGGTGCACCCATACTGACAGAGGTTCATCATGTTGTGGTGGAAGTTTGCTTGGCTATGCAGCCTAAAATATATGATGAATCTATTTTTCTTCAGTTGCAGCTCACCTAATAGGACTGCTTGATTAAATCTACAATCAATTGTAGTATACCTAAACAAAACATGATCATAATCTAATAACTATTACACTTTTAGAGAGGAGACAGGTCCAGAAATGTTCATACCTAGAGGAACTCGCGTTCTTGATGCTCCTAGCTTACACAAGGTACTCCTCAGAAATTTTTCCTCCATGTCTGGCTAATTTGATCTTGTGCTATCTGTGATGGGCGAAGGGAGAGCAAGGAGGGGGAGGAGGGATGGCAGAGGTTAACATATATAGGTAGGAGATCATGGCTTATTCGAGTCCTACCATATATTGCCGTATGGTGCATATCTATTTCCTTTTGAGATCAAATGCACACCTGTTAATAAATTAGAAAAGATGTCAAAAATTAGAACTTTCTAAATAATTACATTATCATATTAATTAAATAATGAACTTATCATTGATTTGCATGCCAAGATTAGCTACCACAATAGAAAATTCATGGCGTGCACACTAACATATCTACTATTAAAGTGGTAGCGGTGAAATAATAATGAATTTTTTTGTTCACTTCTTTTCTCACTGAAAAATAATGCTTTGTCCTTTTATGTCACTTGTTTGGTTGACTGTATATTAACTCATTGTAGTAATCTTTTGATGTGTTGATTTGGCATCTTTTATTATGATTCTAAGCTTCTAGACACACATCCGATCTGGTAGTTATTTGTATGTAATTTAGATAACTAGATTTTACTATAATATATTATTTGGCCTTCAACATGTTACATTGTCAAAATATGGAGACAAAGATTATGAAAAAATTATTGTATTAATTAAATAAACAACTTATCATTGATTGCATGCCACTTTGCCCTTTTCTAACCTATATTATCTCTTCATAATCTGATCAAAACCTACACAACTAATTTACTTCCTATGCTTCCGCTAAATTATGGGATTTTCTTGGGCCTAATGTATTACATATGTTTGTTTTCATTGTAAATGTGTTCCTCGATGAACTAAACCTTGGTCATTGTACAATCAGGAGGAGCCTTGATGCCTTCTTGATATGTCCATTTTGCATCACGCTTTTATATCAATATTTATCGCATTACGGACCGTCGTTTCACTTTATATCACAATACTTATGGCTATTTTCTCTTATTTTACAAGGTTTACATAAAGAGGGAGAATGCCGACAGCTGGAATTCTGGTCTAGAAAAGGAGCAAATATTAGAGACTTATTCTGCGCAACTCCAAAAGTCCTGAAACTCCATGGAACGTCTTAAAAGAAATACAGAAAAATCCACGCCAAAGATGAAGGCCAGGGGGCCCACACCCTTCTCACGAGGGTGGGGGGCGCCCCCCTAGGGCGCGCCCCCTACCTCGTGGGCCCCCTGGTGGCTCTCCGATGCCCATCTTCTCCTATATGAGGTCTTTCGATGAGAAAAAATAGAGAGGAACTTTTCAGGATGAGACTCAGCTGCCACAAGATGGAACCTTGGCAGATCCAATCTAGAGCTCCAATAGAGTTGTTCTGCCGGGGAAACTTCCCTCCCGGAGGGGGAAATCATCACCATCGTCATCACCAACGCTCCTCTCATCGGGAGAGGGCAATCTCCATCAACATCTTCACCAGCACCATCTCATCTCCAAACCCTAGTTCATCTCTTGTATCCAATTCTTGTCTCAAAGTCCGGGATTGGTGCTAGTAGGTTGCTAGTAGTGTTGATTACTCCTTGTAGTTGATGCTAGTTGGTTTAATTGGTGGAAGATCATATGTTCAGATCCTATATGCATATTATTACCCCTCTGATTATGAACATGAATATGCTTTGTGAGTAATTACGTTCGTTCCTGAGGACAAGGGAGAAGTCTTGCTATGAGTAGTCATGTGAATTTGGTATTCGTTTGATATTTTGATAAGATGTATGTTGTCTAGCCTCTAGTGGTGTTATGTGAACGTCGACTACATAGCACTTCACCATTATTTGGGCCTAGAGGAAGGCATTGGGAAGTAATAAGTAGACGATGGGTTGCTAGAGTGACAGAAGCTTAAACCCTAGTTTATGCATTGCTTCGTAAGGGGCTGATTTGGATCCATATGTTTCATGCTATGGTTAGGTTTACCTTAATACTTTTGTTGTAGTTGCGGATGCTTGGAATAGAGGTTAATCATAAGTGGGATGCTTGTTCAAGTAAGAACAACACCCAAGCACCGGTCCACCCACATATCAAATTATCAAAGTATCGAACGCGAATCATATGAACATGATGAAAACTAGCTTGACGATATTCCCATGTGTCCTCGGGAGCGCTTTTCCTATTATAAGAGTTTGTTCCGGCTTGTCCTTTGCTACAAAAGGATTGGGCCACCTTGCTGCACTTTATTTACTTTTGTTACTAGTTGCTCATTACAATCTATCTTATCACAAAACTATCTGTTACCACTTATTTCAGTACTTGCAGAGAATACCTTGCTGAAAACCTCTTATCATTTCCTTCTGCTCCTCGTTGGGTTCGACACTCTTACTTATCGAAAGGACTATAATAGATCCCCTATACTTGTGGGTCATCAAGACTCTTTTCTGGCTCCATCGCCGGGGAGTGTAGCGCCTTTGGTAGGTGGAATTTGGTAAGGAAAAATTTATATAGTGTGCTGAAATTTACTGTCGCTTGTTACTATGGAAAGTAATTCTCCGAGGGGCTTGTTCGGGGTATCTTCACCCCGTCCGGTAGAGCAAAGAGTTGCTCCTCAACCTACTGAACCTATTGAAAATGAAATTCCTTATGAGTATCCTTCGGGTATGATAGAAAAACTGCTAGCTAATCCTTTTACAGGAGATGGAACAAAGCATCCTGATGAGCACTTAATATATGTGGATGAAGTTTGTGGATTATTTAAGCTTGCAGGTATACCCGATGATGTTTCTAAGAAGAAGGTCTTCCCTTTATCTTTGAAGGGAGACGCATTGATATGGTATAGGCTATGTGATGATATGAGATCGTGGGACTATAAAAGATTGAAGCTGGAATTTCATCAAAAGTATTATCCTATGCATCTTGTTCATCGTGACCGAATTATATATATAATTTCTGGCCTCGCAAAGGAGAAAGCATCGCTCAAGCTTGGGGGAGGCTTAAATCAATGTTATATTCATGCCCCAATCATGAGCTCTCAAGAGAAATAATTATGCAAAGTTTTTATGCTCGACTTTCTGAAAACAATCCTACCATGCTCGATACTTCTTGTGCTGGCTCTTTTATGATGAAGACTATTGAATTCAGATGGAATTTATTGGATAGAATTAAATGCAACTCTGAAGATTGGGACCTCGACGAAGGTAAGGAGTCAGGTATGACACCTAAGTTTGATTGTGTTAAATCTTTTATGGACACCGGTATTTTCCGTAAGTTTAGCACTAAATATGGACTTGACTCTGAGATAGTAGCTTCTTTCTGTGAATCTTTTGCTACTTATGTTGATCTCCCTAAGGAGAAGTGGTTTAAATATCATCCTCCCATAGAAGTAAAAGTAGCTGCACCTATTAAAGTTGAAGAAAAGACTGTCACTTATAATGATCCTATTGTTCCTACTTCTTATATTGAGAAACCACCTTTCCCTGTTAGAATAAAGGATCATGCTAAAGCTTCAACTTTTGTTCGTAAAAGCAATATTAGAACTTATACACCTCCTGAGCAAGTTAAAGTAGAACCTAATATTGCTATTGTTAAAGATCTCTTATCTGGTAATATTGATGGGCATGTTATTCAGTTTGAAGGTGAAACTGCTAGAATTGCTAAACCTTGTGATAAGGATAAACATAGACCTGTGGTAGGCGTGCCTGTTATTTCTGTTAAAATAGGAGATCATTGTTATCATGGCTTATGTGATATGGGGCTAGTGCTAGTGTTATACCTCATGACTTATACAAAGAAATTAAGAATGAAATTGCACCTGTTGAGTTAGAAGATATTGATGTTACTATTAAACTTGCTAATAGAGATACTATTTCACCAATTGGAATTGTTAGAGATGTTGAAGTCTTGTGTGGGAAAACTAAATATCCTACTGATTTACTTGTTCTTACTTCTCCGCAAGATAGCTTTTGTCCAATTATATTTGGTAGACCCTTCTTAAATACTGTCAATGCTACCATAGACTGCACTAAGAATATTGTTACTATTGATTTGGATGATATGGTTCATGAGTTTAATTTCTCTAAATTTAGTAAACAACATCATGAGGAAGAATTACCTAGTAAGGATGAAATTATTGGTCTTGCTTCTATTGCCGTACCTCCTAGTGATCCTTTAGAACATTATTTGCTAGACCATGAAAATTATATGTTCATGAATGAAAGAAGGGAAATAGATGAAGTATTCTTTAAACAGGAACCTATTCTGCATCACAACTTGCCTATTGAAATTTTAGGGGATCCTCCTCCACCTAAGGGTGATCCCGTGTTTGAGCTCAAACCTTTGCCTGATAATCTTAAATATGCTTATCTTGATGAAAAGAAGATATATCCTATTATTATTAGTGCTAACCTTTCAGAGCATGAAGAAGAAAGATTATTGAAAACTCTGAAGAAGCACCGCGCTGCTATTGGATATACTCTTGATGATCTTAAGGGCATTAGTCCCACTCTATGTCAACATAAAATAAATTTGGAAGCAGATGCCAAACCAGTTCATGATCCTCAACGACGTCTGAATCCTAAAATGAAAGAAGTGGTAAGAAAAGAAATACTAAAGCTTCTGGAGGCAGGTATAATCTATCCCGTTGCTGATAGTGAGTGGGTAAGTCCTGTCCATTGTGTCCCTAAGAAGGGAGGTATTACTGTTGTTCCTAATGATAAAGATGAATTGATTCCACAAAGAATTATCACAGGTTATAGGATGGTAATTGATTTCCGCAAATTAAATAAAGCTACTAAGAAAGAATTATTACCCCTTACCTTTTATTGATCAAATGCTAGAAGGATTATGCAAACATACACACTATTGCTTTCAAGATGGTTATTCTCGTTTCTCTCAAATACCTGTGTCGGCTAGAGATCAATCAAAGACTACTTTTACATGCCCTTTTGGTACTTTTTCTTATAGACGTATGACTTTTGGTTTATGCAATGCACCTGCTACCTTTCAAAGATGCATGATGGCTATATTCTCTGACTTTTGTGAAAAGATTTGTGAGGTTTTCATGGACGACTTTCCATCTATGGTTCCTCTTTTGATGATTGCTTGAGCAATCTTGATCGAGTTTTGCAGAGATGTGAAGAAACTAATCTTGTCTTGAATTGAAAAAAATGCCACTTTATGGTTAATGAAGGTATTGTCTTGGGGCACAATGTTTCTGAAAGAGGTATTGAAGTTGATAAAGCCAAGGTTGATGCTATTGAAAAGATGCCATGTCCCAAGGACATCAAAGGTATAAGAAGTTTCCTTGGTCACGCTGGATTTTATAGGAGGTTCATTAAGGACTTCTCAAAAATTTCTCAGCCTCTGACTAATTTATTTCAAAAAGATATACCATTTGTCTTTGATGATGATTGTATAGAAGCATTTGAAATACTTAAGAAAGCATTAGTCTCTGCACCTGTTGTTCAGCCACCTGACTGGAACCTACCCTTTGAAATTATGTGTGATGCTAGTGATTATGCTGTAGGTGCTGTTCTAGGGCAAAGAGTTGATAAGAAATTAAATGTTATTCATTATGCTAGTAAGACTCTAGACAATGCTCAAAGAAATTATGCTACTACTGAAAAACAACTCTTAGCAGTTGTATTTGCTTGTGATAAGTTCAGATCTTATATTGTTGATTGTAAAGTAACAATTCAAACTGATCATGCTGCTATTAAATATCTTATGGAAAAGAAAGAAGCTAAACCTAGACTTATTAGATGGGTTCTCTTGCTACAAGAATTTGATTTGCATATTGTTGATAGAAAGGGAGCTGAGAACCCCGTTGCAGACAACCTTTCTAGGTTAGAAAATATTCTTGATGACCCACTACCTATTAATGATAGCTTTCCTGATGAACAATTAAATGTTATAAGTACTTCTCGTAGTACTCCATGGTATGCTGATTATGCTGATTATATTGTTGCTAAATTTATACCACCTACCTTCACATACCAACAAAAGAAAAAGTTCTTCTATGATTTGAGACATTACTTTTGGGATGACCCACATCTTTATAAAGAAGGGGTAGATGGTGTTATTAGACGTTGTGTACCTGAGCATGAACAGGAACAGATCCTACGCAAGTGTCATTCCGAGTCTTATGGAGGACACCACGCTGGAGATAGAACTGCACATAAGGTATTGCAATCTGGTTTTTATTGGCCTACTCTCTTCAAGGATGCTCGTAAGTTTGTCTTGTCTTGTGATGAATGTCAAAGAATTGGTAATATTAGTAGATGTCAAGAAATGCCTATGAATTATTCACTTGTTATTGAACCGTTTGATGTTTGGGGTTTTGATTATATGGGACCTTTTCCTGCCTCTAATGGATACACACATATTTTAGTTGCTGTTGATTACGTTACTAAGTGGGTAGAAGCTATTCCAACTAGTAGTGCTGATCATAACACTTCTATTAAAATGCTTAAGGAAGTTATTTTTTCGAGGTTTGGAGTCCCTAGATATTTAATGACTGACGGTGGTTCACACTTTATTCATGGTGCTTTCCGTAAAATGCTTGCTAAATATGATGTTAATCATAGAATTGCATCTCCTTATCACCCACAGTCTAGTGGTCAAGTAGAGTTGAGCAATAGAGAGCTCAAATTAATTTTGCAAAAGACTGTTAATAGGTCTAGAAAGAATTGGTCTAAGAAACTTGATGATGCATTATGGGCTTATAGAACTGCATACAAAAATCCTATGGGTATGTCTCCGTATAAAATGGTCTATGGAAAAGCATGTCACTTACCTCCCGAACTAGAACATAAGGCATATTGGGCTATTAAAGAGCTTAAATATGATTTTAAACTTGCCAGTGAGAAGAGGTTATTTGATATTAGCTCACTTGATGAATGGAGAACCCAAGCTTATGAAAATGCCAAGTTGTTTAAAGAAAAAGTTAAAAGATGGCATGACAAAAGGATACAAAAGCATGAGTTTAATGTAGGTGATTATGTATTGCTATACAACTCTCGTTTAAGATTTTTTGCAGGAAAACTTCTCTCTAAATGGGAAGGCCCCTATGTTATCGAAGAGGTCTATCGTTCCGGTGCCATAAAAATCAACAACTTCGAGGGCACAAATCCGAAGGTGGCAAACGGTCAAAGAATCAAACATTATATCTCAGGTAATCCCATAAATGTTGAAACCAATATATTGAAACCATAACCCCAGAGGAATACATAAGGGACACTTTCCCGAACGTTTCAGACTCCGAAAAGGAATAGGTATGTGGTACGGTAAGTAAACCGACTCCAAAACAATTTTGAAGGCAATATTTCTCCGTTTTGGAATATTTAGAAAAATAGAAAAATAAGTAGCAGTCCAGGAAGGACACGAGGGCCCCACGAGGGTGGTGGGCGCGCCCTACCCCCCTGGGCGCGCCCCCTACCTCGTGAGCACCTCGTGTGCCTTCCGGACTCCGTTTTCTTACGCGTTACATATTTTGGTCGGTAAAAATTCATTATATATTCTCCTGGAGGTTTTGACTCCCGTATCACGCAAACCTCCTCTGTCTTTGTTTCGAGCTGTTTTCTGTCAGGGTTTTCCAGGCTAGGCATCATGTCGTCTCCCTCCTCCAACAATGGTGACAACGATGCTTGGCTAATGAAGGTAGATCTGAAGAGGGAAGAACCCATGAAGGTCAACAAGGATGAAAGGATCAAGAAGGCCACGGAGGCTCAAGCTCCAGCAGCAGAAGACACCCTTCAAATTGATCATAACCTTCTTACCCCAATTGAGATCGAAGCTTTCAAGATGATTGAGTTGGCTCGTGTTCAAAACAAGTATCTCACACAAGAAAATATTTTGTTGAAGGAGCATATTGTCACACTCAAGGGCATTATTCGCAAGCTGGAGGACCTCTTATGCTCGATGTGCGATTATCCGTCACCTCCACCTTCTTCACCAACCAAGGAGATATAATTACATGGGTATGGGCACTCCCCTTGGCAACTGCCAAGCTTGGGGGAGGTGCCCCGGTATCGTATCACAATCACAACTCCTATCTTTACCGTTTTTCTTAGTTTAATCCTATTAGTAGTATCTTGATCTAGTAGAATAAAGTTTATGGCATGATCTAGCTCTGAGTTTTGCTTTATGATCTCTCTATGTAATCGAGTCCGTGAGCTATATATAATAAAGATTAGTGTTGAGTCAAGGGCTTGATTATTTTGCCCTCTAATGCTGATTATTTCGCCAATATTTTTCATTAATTACAAAACGTGTCTCCGTAGATTTTCAGGTCATTCCGAGAACTTTTATTTCTAGACAAAAATAACACCATGGCAGTTCTGCTGAAAACAGCATCAGTCTGGGTTAGTTCCATTCAAATCATGCAAGTTAGAGTCCAAAACAACGGCAAAAGTGTTTGGAAAAATAGATACGTTGGAGACGTATCGAGCGCTGATGTTGATCAGTAGGCATTGACGTGATATTTCTATATAGTTCTTATTGCCAAATATAATTCACGACTTTACGGTTCTTTTGATGTGATATCAAGAGTTCTAGTTGACATTGCCGGATCACTGGTTTCGGCAAACCCTTGAGGTTCGAACACTGGGGTGCGCGCAAAGGTTTTCTCCCTATCGATCCACACCCTAGCTCTCTAAGGTTTTGCGAACAAACTCAACAAACTCACAACATAGAAAGACACAAGATTTATACTGGTTTGGGTGGCGCGCGATCTTGCCGCAGCAGCCGGTCCCGGCGTGGTGCTGCGAGGAGCGGCGGAGCATTTTCTTGCGGCCGAGGGACTTCTTGATAACCTTCTTTATTCACGCGCGGGCGCGGGACGCGATGGGTCGCGTCACGGAGCCGCGCATCTTGGTGCCAGGGCGCCGTCTTGGGGCTGAGGTGGTGGAGGCGCTCCGTGAGCTACATCGCCCGTAGCTGACAGAGGGCGAGGCGGAGAGAGGGACGACGCTGGGGAGCCCCCTGCGGTGCGGACAAGCTCGGCGATGCGGTCAAGCCAGTCCTCATAGAGGTCGTCGACCAGGCAGTAGCGCAGGAGCTCGTGCACCATGAGGAGCGCGGCCCGTGCATCCATGGGAGGGCAACGTGCATGGGAAGAAGAACCGGCCGGGGTCAGCGATGGAGTGGCGGTCCGGCCGTCCCGCCGCACCAAAGGATGCAGCGAGGATGCTTGCTGCTCGTTCCCCGCCGGGCCAGTGGCGGCGTTGGCGGAAAGCGACGGGGAACGACGAGGTGGACCGCTGATGGGAGCCGTCTGAGCAACGTGGGCGACGAGGGCAGCCCGGCGCTCAGCACGAGCGCGGCGCGCGTCTGCCATGGAGACGACGAAGCAACAGAGCGCAGAGCGATGGAAAGAAGCTTCGGCGCACCCCTACCTGGCGCGCCAAATGTCGGATCACGGGTTCTGGCAAACCCTTGAGGTTCGAACACTCGGGCGCGCGTGAAGGTTTTCTCCCTATCGATCCACGCCCTAGCTCTCTAAGATCTTGCGAACGAACTCGACGAACTCACAACACAGAAAGACGCAAGATTTATACTGGTTCAGGCCACCGTTGTGGTGTAATACCCTACTCTAGGGGCGTGCCCAGGGGGGCGTGCCCTGACCCTCGTGGACAGGGTGTGGGCCCCATGATGCTGATTATTTCGCCAATATTTTTCATTAATTCCAAAACGTGTCTCCGTGGATTTTCAGGTCATTCCGAGACCTTTTATTTATGCACAAAAATAACACCATGTCAGTTCTGCTAAAAACAACGTCAGTCCAGGTTAGTTCCATTCAAATCATGCAAGTTAGAGTCCAAAACAACGGAAAAAGTGTTTGGAAAAGTAGATACGTTGGAGACGTATCAAGCGCTGATGTTGATCAGTAGGCATTGACGTGATATTTATATATAGCTCTTATTGCCAAATATAATTCATGACTTTACGGTTCTTTTGATGTGATATCAAGAGTTCTAGTTGACATTGTCGGATCACGGGTTCTAGCAAACCCTTGAGGTTCGAACACTGGGGTGCGCATGAAGGTTTTCTCCCTATCGATCCACGCCCTAGCTCTCTAAGATTTTGCGAAAGAACTCAACGAACTCACAACACAGAAAGACACAAGATTTATACTGGTTCGGGCCACTGTTGTGGTGTAATTCCGTACTCCAGTGTGGTGGTGGATTGCCTCTTGGGCTAATGATGAGCAGTACAAGGGGAAGAGCAGCCTCCTGAGGTTGAGGTGCTCTTGTGCTCTCTTTTCATTGTTGTTGTGTGGCCGATTCCCTGTACTATGGTGGCTAGTTCTACTTATATAGGCCCTGGTCCTCTCCCCAAATATTGAGCGGGAAGGGAGCCAACAACGACCAATTAAAAAGGGGACAACTAGTACAGGTTATCCTGACAAAAGGTGGTCTTCGCCTGCCAAAGGTTCTGGTGATGACGCCGTCTTGGGCTCCATGGTGACCTCCATCTTGTCGTCCTTCTGGTCTTGGTCTCGTTGCAGCAATATGGAAAACTTTGCTTGATGCCTCGGTACTCCGCACCTGCGGTTGCCCCCTTGGCACCAAACGGGAAACAAGGACACTATGCGCTAGCGCCGGCCTGGTCCCGATCGTCATGCTCACGTCATGAGGACCTCGCGAGGTTTGCCCTGGCGAGGCTGCTCTTGAGGAGGTCTTGCGTCATCCGCCTCGCAAGGCTTGGCGCCTCGCGAGGGTCTTGAATGCCTTGTCGATGTAGATGGGCCGTACGGACCTGCCAGCCCAGCCCTGTCGTGGGCCGTAGGCAGGCAAGTCTGGGGATCCCCATTCCCAGAACGCCGACAGTAGCCCCCTGGTCCTAGGCGCGCTCGGGCTTGGCTTCAAGGCGAAGACAAAGGATCAAGCGCGGAGTGCCACGGGCCCCAAAAGCCTGCAGCCTCGATTGACGCGTGGCGGTTGATTGGACATGGGCGTCTCCGCTTCCCCACGCTGCCTTGGCAACTACCCGACTCGAGAAGTCCCCCCGAGCTCTCGCTGCGCCCGGAGCAAGGCCGCAACGTCCGGCCGCTGCCGTCAGTGATCTGGATGGGGTTGGCGCCGACCTCCCGTGGCCCACTGTTGATGATGGCATCGGCTGCAGGGCGTGTAGATAGGATTCTCTCAAGTTCTCGTCCTTTGTTCCCTGCGAGGAATCAAGAAGTAGCCCGTGGGGGCGTGTAAAGAGTTTTCAATGTCTTTTGCTGATATTATCCTAATTAAGGAAGCCTTGTGAGCGCGAGTCTTGTTTAGGCTCGGTCTTCCCTTTCCAACCTCGCAACAGCTTGTTGCTCTACGTTGACAGGTCCCGGTCCCCAGGAAAGCTTCAGCCGTCGCTGGTATGCCAGGTCACGTGCCGTGGTCAAGGCCAAGAGGTGAGCGGCCCGAGTTCCAGTAAGAGCCCATGAGGCGCGATGCTCAGGGGTCCCCTTTAGCGCTCAAACAGCAAAGGGTGGCGACGTTGCCGCAACAGGGCTGCGGCGAGTGTGTCCCCTAGGTCCCAACGATTGGTTGATCTGAGCTCGTGACTTATCTTGGCGGTCCGAGTCGGTTCTTTGCGGCGCGCTAGACCTGTGCGTGAACATCCGCAGCGTAGCTTGGTCAGGCCCATACGAGTCCTCCCCCTTTCAATGCTCTCCTTGTGCTCTACGTCCTCAGGTCCCGGCCCTCGAGCAAGCTCAGCCGCCGCTGGTATGCCAGGTCGCGTGCTGTGGTCAAGGACAGGGGTGAGGGCTGGAGAGCCAGTAAGAGGTCCTGAGTCGCGATGCTCAGGAGCCCCCCTTTTAATGTGCAAGTGGAATACTTGGAAGAGGTGGGAGCTCGCGGTGCCGCCTGGTGCTATCCTCATGAGATTCCTGCGAGCCAGCACAAGGAAGAACACGATCTGCAGTTATGGTTGCCAGCCTGCCACTGGTTGCTCCGCGAGGGGGTGAAGGCACTGAGGGCCTGGCGAGGTGACGTGTGTGGGGCGTGCCGCGAGCCAGAGCTTGGCCGCTCAGGTTTATCAACGTGGTAGGGACGGACCCATGCACCAGCGCCGTGCCAGCGTGCGAAGGCCCCGTGGGAGGCGACGATTGAGCAGGTAGTAATCATAGGTAGATGAAACATGAGAGTAGCAGGCTTAATCAAGTGCATTAGGGATATGTGCCACTGGGTAAGGCCCGAGCGGCTTGGGGATGATGCAGCCCGAGGGGCGCCCCCAACAAGGTAAGCTAAAGACATAAAAAGGGATACATGCCACAGGGACGGACCCACGCGGCCTGGGAATGATGCAGCCCGAGGGGCGCTCCTAGCTAAATTAACTCGGAAAGATGTCACCTGGTCATGTTGGCGAAGGGGAGTTGGGGTAGCTGAAGGTGCACGACAAAGGGGTTGCTCCTCACGAGCCACCGGAGCCATGAGCCTCGGGAGGCTCTAGGGGCTCAGGTGGTTCCTTGAGAACCGTCTTCATTTCCATCTGGATGGCGTGGTGCCTTGCCTCCTGAGCCGCTAGGATGTGCCACAAGTTGCGCTGGTAGGCGGACGATACACTCGGCAGGCCAAAGGGCATGGAGACGTAGTTGTGCGGTGGGCCCTCGCAACATCCCACACGCGAAGGCGAGAAAAGCTCCTGAGAACCAGCCCTGTTGAGCCCTGGAACATCGATGCAAACATGCAGCCTGACATCCTCGTCTGGATGGGAAGCTGCATCTCGCGAGCGGCGGTCGCCGCGCATGGCCCTTGCGTCTTGCAACTCCTGGGTGGTCTTGGTGATGAACTCCTAAATGATGGACGATCCTTGCCCTGTGCCCTCCTGAGGGAAAAGTGTTGCGAAGCACGCCTCCAAGTGGTGCCCGAGCGCCTCCCTCTTGATGTGGGCAAAGTCTGAGGCCTTCCAGAAGAAAGCCCCCGAGCCCTGCCCGAGAAGGGCGCCGGGCACGCCTTCCTATGCGATGGAGGGAGACACCCCTGGCTGTGGCGTCACCCTCCTGAGGTCCTGCGCGTCCCAGCTGCTTCTTCTTCTTGGGGATGGCCTCGGGAGGGCCCTCGCCCTTGCTGTCGGGGTCGTCTATTGCTGTAGCTTGGAAGGCACGCTCGAGGGAGCACACCACATCTCTTTCGTCATATGGGACCGTGATGATACCGCCGCTTCCCGGCATCTTGAGGACATTGTAGCCGTGATGTGTCACTGCCATAAACTTGGCCAGTGCTGGATACCCGAGGATGGCATTGTACGGCAGGCGGATGTGCGCAATGTCGAAGTCGATGAGCTCGGTGCGGTAGTTCTGGCGTCCCCCGAAGGTGACAGGGAGGCGGACCTGCCCTATTGTTGTGGTGGAACCGTCGGTCACTCCTGAGAAAGGCTTGGTGGGCTGAAGCTGGTCATATGGCAGTTGGAGGCTGTCGAACGTGTCGACGGACAGGACGTTGAGCCATGCGCCGCCGTCGATGAGGGTCTTGGTTACTTGCGCATTGCTGATGACTGGGGAGCAAAGCATCGGGAGGGTGCCAGCGGTAGCTGCGCACTTGAGCTCGTCTGCCGAGTTGAATTGATGGGGCACCGGGACCATTTGAGCGGGCGCGTGGCTTCGAGCTTGGGGAGGACTACATTCACTTCATGAGAAAATTGCTTGAAGATACGCTGCAAGGCTGGGGCCTGAGCTCTGCCCAAGATGCAGGCGATAGCACGTGGTTCCTAGAAGCCCCCAACCCCCTCGTCCTGATGGTGTTCGTCATTCCTTCTTGGCGGTGGTGGAAACGGAGGGAGTCCGACGTTGCTTTGAGGATGATCCTCACAAGGCTGATCCCTTCAGGCGCCCTCGCGAGGATGATCCTGCCAGAGGTCCTCGCAAGGCCGGTCACGCCACTCCTGGCGCGGGCCATGATCGTCCCAGCGTCCGCCACCACGTCCTCCTCCTCGGTCGTAGCCCTGGTCGCCGCGCTCGGGGCGTCGACTGAAGTGCCCTTCGCGAATGGCCCTGAGCTCTTGACAGTCACTGGTGTTGTGGGTGTTCAGGTTGTGGAAGGCATAGAACGGATGGCTGCCCTTGGATGACTTTGGCTGGTCTCTGCCATGCTTGGTGTCTGGTTTCGCTGTGAGCACGGCTGCTCCATTGCGCTTCACGTCCTTGGCCTTGGCTTTCTTCTCCTCTGGGTCCGTAGCAGGGAGCTCGAGGAGGGAGAGGCGCCCCTCCTCAACTCTAGCACACTTGGTCGCGATGTTGAACAGCTCCAGGGTCGTGCACACCTCTTCATGGATGGCGAGCTCCTCCTTCATCTTGACATCGCGGACGCCATCAGAGAACGCATAGATGATGGCCTCATCGGTCACCTCGGGGATCTTGATCCGTGCGCTTTTGAAGTGTTGAATGTACTTTTGCAGAGTCTCTCGTAGTTGTTGCTTGACGTGGCGCAGGTCGCGCACGACCGGGGGGCGGTCGCGAGTGCCCTGGAAGTTGGCGATGAAGCGGGTGCGCATTTCGTTCCAGGAGAAGATTGAACCCGGAGGCAGGTTCAGGAGCCAGGAGCAGGCGCCTTCCTTGAGAGCCATGGGAAACCAGTTCTCCATGAATTTCTCATCGCCGTTGGCCACTTCGATGCTCAGCTTGTAGACCTGCAAGAACTCCTCGGGGTCGGGGTTGCCGTCGTAACAAGGAGGCAGATCTGTCTTGAACTTGCCCGGCCAGGCGACGCTACGTAGCTCAGGGGTGAAGGCGCGGCAGCCAGCTGTGGTCACCGGGACCCGCCTTGGGGGTGGAGCTTGGTCTTGATGGTGTCAGTGCCCTACCTCTACGGGTGGCGTGCGATCTTGCCGCAGCAGCCGGTCCCGGCGTGGTGCTGCGAGGAGCGGCGGAGCATTTTCTTGCGGCCGAGGGACTTCTTGATAACCTTCTTTCTTCACGCGCGGGCGCGGGACACGACGGGTCGCGTCACGGAGCCGCGCATCTTAGTGCCAGGGCGCCGTCTTGGGGCTGAGGTGGTGGAGGCGCTCCGTGAGCTACATCGCCCGTAGCTGACAGAGGGCGAGGCGGAGAGAGGGACGACGCTGGGGAGCCCCCTGCGGTGCGAAGCTCGGCGATGCGGTCAAGCCAGTCCTCATAGAGGTCGTCGACTAGGCAGTAGCGCAGGAGCTCGTGCACCATGAGGAGCGCAGCCCGTGCATCCATGGGAGGGCAACGTGCATGGGAAGAAGAACCGGCCGGGGTCAGCGATGGAGTGGCGGTCCGGCCGTCCCGCCGCACCAAAGGATGCAGCGAGGATGCTTGCTGCTCGTTCCCCGCCGGGCCAGTGGCGGCGTTGGCGGAAAGCGATGGGGAACGACAAGGTGGCCCGCCGATGGGAGCCGTCTGAGCAATGTGGGCGACGAGGGCAGCCCGGCGCTCAGCACGAGCGCGGCGCGTGTCTGCCATGGAGACGACGAAGCAACAGAGCGCAGAGCAATGGAAAGAAGCTTCGGCGCACCCCTACCTGGCGCGCCAAATGTCGGATCACGGGTTCCGGCAAACCCTTGAGGTTCGAACACTCGGGCGCGCGTGAAGGTTTTCTCCCTATCGATCCACGCCCTAGCTCTCTAAGATCTTGCGAACGAACTCGACGAACTCACAACACAGAAAGACGCAAGATTTATATTGGTTCAGGCCACCGTTGTGGTGTAATACCCTACTCTAGTGGGCGTGCCCAGGGGGGCATGCCCTGACCCTCGTGGACAGGGTGTGGGCCCCATGATGCTGATTATTTCGCCAATATTTTTCATTAATTCCAAAACGTGTCTCCGTGGATTTTCAGGTCATTCCGAGACCTTTTATTTATGCACAAAAATAATACTATGTCAGTTCTGCTAAAAACAACGTCAGTCCAGGTTAGTTCCATTCAAATCATGCAAGTTAGAGTCCAAAACAACGGAAAAAGTGTTTGAAAAGTAGATACGTTGGAGACGTATCAAGCGCTGATGTTGATCAGTAGGCATTGACGTGATATTTATATATAGCTCTTATTGCCAGATATAATTCATGACTTTACGGTTCTTTTAATGTGATATCAAGAGTTCTAGTTGACATTGTCGGATCACGGGTTCTAGCAAACCCTTGAGGTTCGAACACTGGGGTGCACGTGAAGGTTTTCTCCCTATCGATCCACGCCCTAGCTCTCTAAGATTTTGCGAAAGAACTCAACGAACTCACAACACAGAAAGACACAAGATTTATACTGGTTCGGGCCACTGTTGTGGTGTAATTCCGTACTCCAGTGTGGTGGTGGATTGCCTCTTGGGCTAATGATGAGCAGTACAAGGGGAAGAGCAGCCTCCTGAGGTTGAGGTGCTCTTGTGCTCTCTTTTCATTGTTGTTGTGTGGCCGATTCCCTCTACTGTGGTGGCTAGTTCTACTTATTTAGGCCCTGGTCCGCTCCCCAAATATTGAGCGGGAAGGGAGCCAACAACGGCCAATTCGAAAGGGACAGCTAGCACAGGTTATCCTGACAAAAGGTGGTCTTCGCCTACCCAAGGTTGTGGTGATGACGCCGTGTTGGGCTCCATGGTTACCTCCGTCTTTCCGTCCTTCTAGTCTTGGTCTCGTTGCACCAATATGGAAATCTTTGCTTGATGCCTTGGTACTCCGCGTCTGCGCTTGCCCCCTTGGCACCAAAGGGGAAACAAGGACACTACGCGCGCTGGCGCCCGCCTGGTCCCGATCTTCATGGCTTACGTCACGAGGACCTCGTGAGGTTTGCCCTGCCTTGATCTCTCCGCCCCTCGTGGGCCTGCCTGGCGAGGCCGCTCTTGAGGTGGTCTTGTGTCGTCTGCCTCGCGAGGCTTGGCTCCTCGCGAGGGTCTTGAATGCCTTGTCGATAAAGATGGGCCATACAGACCTGCCAGCCCAGCCACGCCGTAGGCCGCAGGCAGGCAAGTCTGGGGACCCCCGTTCCCAGAATGCCGACAGACATATCCAGGATGGAGTTATATGATACGGGGAATTGTAGGGTGCGTCGCAAAACCAATGTTTAATATATCCAAAAGACCACAAAGTATTTAAATCTACACAAAGATCACGAAAATAAGTAAGCATACAGTCTGCGTTCTTGGTGAATAGCCATGCATCTAGACATATTGTTTGGTACACATGAATTTTCACAGCTTTGCTCAAGTCATCCAAATTCGATCACCGTCGTTGGACCTCACAACTAATAACAGCCGTTTCCTTGCACCAAACCTGTAATACAGCATGGCTGTTTATATATGTATTGAAAAGCCAGGATTATAAAATTGAAATAACGGGGAAATAAGAGACTATACAGGGACCTCCACTTTTGATATTGTGTGGTGGTCCAGTTTTTTGGCCACTTTGGGGTTGCATCATAAATATTTCTGTAATGTAGAACACTTGAGTGGAGTCTAGTTTTACACTGACAAAGTCACCAAGTCAGTGTGCAATATGTGTGCAGGAAAACAAAGCCGAGTTTAGATGTAATACATGATTGATTACTAAACAACAAAAGAATAATATACATAAGCAAACCAACAAAACAAAAAAATAATGTCACATACAACAAAATTTGGCTACTTGCAAAGTCACAAATACAAGGCAATATTATTAATACTTGCCTTCTAGTATAATCATAATAAACTTCAATTGCAAACATCGAAAGATAGAGATATGTAGAAAGACACGATAGAGCACCAAATTACCTGTAGCATAAGAGTAAATCCTCTCACATATTTAAGAGCAGACTTCAGCCTGTAAGGACTTCCTTATAGATGATGTTCTTCATCGACGTCTGTAAGGACAAGGTAGGTCTTTTTCGCTTCTTAGATTTACCGGTTTGCTTGTTGGCATTCTCCTTCTTATTCTCCTTCTCAATGAGGATCTTTATATTTTTCTTCGTGGTGGCTCGAGACAATGCGACATAGAGCTGGCCATGGGAGAACACCGGATTAGGTAGGTACACGCCAACAATCAGAATCGTCTGTCCTTGAGCCTTGTTAATAGTCATAGCAAAGTTAAGCCTTACAGGAAATTGCTTCCTCTTAAACCTGAATGGAAACATGTCGTTGTCAGACGGGCATAGGGGTATTCAAGGAAGGAATACCCTCCTACCTACATGTTGTCTGATCACGATTTCTGCATCGATGGAGTTCCTCTCAAAACCTTGCACCACAAGCCTCGTCCCGTTACACAGACCATTAGCTGGATCATGTTCCTCAGAAGTATGACAGGGCAGTTGAGCTTCAGTTTGAGTGCATGCAGAGGCAGACCGTTGGGAGTCAATCCATTTAGGAACTCGGTAGCATAGTAGCCATATGGGTCGTCTTCTGCATTGTCAAAGCTATGGTAGATTACTTCTTCTCCCCGAAAACTCTCTACCATGGGTATGTTTATCTTGTTGATGTTGTTGTTCATGGTGGATAGGATTGCGCGTAAAGTCATGTAATTCAGATCAGACATGTTGTCATCTAGTCTTGGGAACACATGGTCAATTAGGTTCTCCAGGTCGTCACCCTCAGTTGTAGATGACACACAAATATCTTCAGGGAGTCGTATGTTTCCTTGATCGTCAACTTCCTCGGTGCCATTGCCTACCCTTAGCAAGTAATCCGCAAACCAGGTGTCATCATGAGCCCTCATGTTGGTGACGAGCCTTAGCTAGCACATACCCTTGCAGAGATGTGAACTTCGGAGGGTTGCATCGATTATCTGACCCCGGGACCCCCTCCTGACGACCAGAAGCACCTGCCTGAAGTCCCCACCAAACACAACTGTGTTTACTCCAAAGGGTCGGTCCCGTCTTCCCATGATGTCACGCATGCTATTGTTGAGTGCTTCGACCGCCTGTCGCTTAGTCATGGTGGCCTCATCCCATAGTATCAATGAGGCCATCCTCAGTAGCTTGGCGGTACAACTCTGCTTTGTGAAGGTGCATGAGGTGCCACCGTTGCAGCTCAATGGGATCTTGAACCTCGAGTGGGCAGTCCTGCCTCCAGGCATGATAGAAGCGGCGACGCCTGATGTCACGGTAACGATAGCGATGTTTCCCTCGCTGCGAACCTTGGCGAGCAGCGCCCTGTACATGAAGGTCCTCCCTGTACCTCCCGGGCCATCAACAAAGAACACACACCCATCACCGCGTTCAACATCAGCTAGTATCTCGTCGTATGCTTCCCTCTGCTCCAAGTTTAGTGACAATGCCAATTTAGTGTCGTTAATGTCAAAATCGACGTTGGATTCCTCGATCACTTCTCTGGCCTCGCCCTCGGTTTGGTGGAACGCATCGTCAATGCATGGAAGAGAGAAATCAGCTATGTCTTTGCCCATGGACTGCAACATACCAATGATGTCAAGCAACACTATCTGTTCCACCTCAATCGGGCACGTGTGTGATCGCCGATAGTCATCAGACATAGGCTCGAAGTTCCTATCCCGTAAACCACGCACGTCGCCTGGCTCATAGTGCACCAAAATTGTTGCGAAGAGCCTCCTGAGCGAACATGGCATCGCCCACTGCTCTGCCTCGGTAAGACAGTCGTCGAGCGTGTTATCTTCCTCGATGAGCCCCAACCTTTCGGCAGCCTTTCTAAAGCTCCCACATAGCCTACCGTCCACGGTGAGCAGGTCCTCATAGGATGTCTTGCCAGCAACATGGTTTAGCAGAGCACACAGATAGTACCGCTCCCCCTCGGTAGGATTTGTAGACACAATTCGACATATTTGATAACACTCCACCCACTCTTTCCAATACTTCTTACCCTTCTACCATGTGAACCTTCCAGGAAAATCCTTGTACAATATATTCCTAGCCCACGGGTGGTTTTGGTTAGCTTTGAAATACTCTGTCAATGTGGATTTGGAAGCTTTCGCAAAGGCGACTACGTCGATCAAGTGAGCTTGCTCATTGAATGGCCCCCTGTGCATGTTTAGGGGATGAAGAGGCA
The DNA here is from genome assembly GCF_056163025.1 of Triticum urartu. Taxonomy (NCBI): domain Eukaryota; kingdom Viridiplantae; phylum Streptophyta; class Magnoliopsida; order Poales; family Poaceae; genus Triticum; species Triticum urartu. The sequence goes on from NC_141874.1 coordinate 211,481,139, forward strand.
ACTATAGGACATGCAGGTCATTGGCACACAAGGGGAAGCCAAATATCCTCCACATCGCCTCTGGAGGAGTAACCCACCTCGCGTCTACATATCTTTTGATCTCATCAATGTTACCATCGGCGTCGGGCTGGTCGATGCTGAAGGAAGCCCTATCATGGCCCTTGTATATGTACTTGTAAAGGTATTTGATGGCCTTTATGCTGGAGCAAACCTCAACGTTGATGTGGCAATTGAACATCCGCAGAAGGTAAGGGTTATATGACACAACCCATCTGTTGTCCAACATTTTACCCTGGACCTTAGCCTGCCGACCATCATCTCGACGATGATAAACTAGGTATGAGTCCTTGCCCTGTGCCGTGTTCTCATTGAACGGCCACAGGTATTTGCACTTGCACTCGTTCTGTTGCATGCCCACATTTTTGGGGTTGAGAACACCGCATGGTCCGTGCATCATATGCAAGGTTGTCAGAATCATGATTCTGTTATACGATTCTACGACTTTACGATCCAAGCTAACCCCTATGATTCTAAGATTTTAGTTCTTAGAATCTACGTTTCTATGATCCTGATAGTGAAGATTCTATGATTTGTGATCCTACCATCGAGGCTCCGATCCGATTCAAAATCATGATTCTGACAACCTTGATCATATGTTTCACCACCAAGGCGTGGAGTTTAGGATACTTCTGCTTGTCTGGGAGCTCGGCAAAAATGATTCGGTCGTACTGCTCCGGAACGACAAGCTTATAGGCAGAATCCATGATCAACAAAAAGTGTGCATGGGGGAGGCCCCTATTTTGGAACTCGACTACGTATACAGGTGCGACAACAACACCCAGGATATTCTTCTTGAACAACTTCTCTTTCATAGCCTCTAGCTTGCCATGGAACAGACGAGCCACAAGACCAGGTCGGTCTTGCGCTGTCTGACCAGGAAACAACTCATTCGTTATCTCTTCCCAGTTAGGGTTGCAGGTCATGGTCAAGAAGATTTCAGGCTTCCCATAGGTATGGACAATTTCCATGGCATCCATATGCCTCCGCTTCATGTCGCGGTCGCCACTTGGGTACGTTCCAGGGAGCACTATCCTTACTCCAACAACACTTGCCCGGGTCTTCCCAGATGTAATTGCATCAACAACTCCTTTATATAGGTTAGCACGTATCTTTGTCTGGTTCTTCCTGTACCATTTCAACCTACAACTCTCAATCTTGATGTACATGTCCACCCCCCCCCCATTGCTGGAGAAATTGTGCTCCACGGAGTATGGGATTGAATATCCCAGGTCGTGTCTGCAGCATGTAATAGTAGTATTCTCTCACCGAGACGCATAACCTACTATTCCCCTCTGCACATGGATGAGTAACGCGGAAGTTAGGATTCATATGAGAACTATACAATTAATCAAAACAACAAAATACGCATAAGGCTTACCTGCATCCTCCTCGTCATCATCACGTCACCTCTTGGTTGTTGCACAACCGGCCAAGGGACATCACGTTTAGGTAGTTTCGGGTGCCAACCGAGCTCCCCCCTTTGGTAGAACAATGGGTAAGATAGCGGGTCATATGAGCCAGCCGTCACATGTATATTGTGCCTCTGGTTGTCATTCCCGCAAAGTGTAATCCTACGATCGAACCTCTTTGCTAGGTCAGTGCCCTCCACCCAAATTGCAGCGACCTCAGATGATAGAGGTCTATTATACTTCCGTTGGTCTAGTCTCTGGTCAGTGTTGAGGTCTATCCTATAATCGTCGAGGTTGTCCTTGTGTGCACCCAAACTCCTAAACTGCTGGGAGTACGAGTTTTCCTTGAGTATGTCCACTAACTTTCTGACGACATCCTGGTCTAATTGCTCGGTGGTAGCCTTGAGATGGGTTAGGCCTGGGTCGTCGTCGTAGAAGTACAACTGTAGATGCTCCGGACGGGATGTTGGCCTGAAGGAATGAACATTGTGGTAGATGGTGTCATGCGCCCGGAACATGTACACCCTAGACTTCATGTTTGTGTAGCTTTCATCGAGGCTGACACCGAGGGTTGTGAAGGAGAAGTGGTCGTTGAGGAACCGTATGTTCTCCCAAAAATGCCTTGAGTCCGCATCCATGCTAGACCAAAGTCTCATTAGGTCTGGGATGGGCTTTGGTTGCTTCAGCTCGATGTGCCCACTGTGATACACTACAAAAAAAGACACATCCATGACATTTTGGGCCGAACGAATTTTTTTCCTGTCATACTTATGACACTTCAATGACGATAATTGTGACAAAACCCGGTATCATCATAGATGTGGTGGGCTCCTACTTCTATGATAAAAAATCATGACAGAAAATGGGCTTTTCGTCCTGGGCGGGCCAGATACACAGCTGCATGACATTCTTTGGGCCGTCCTTGACGGAAAAAACCATGGTAGAAGCGAGGGCGAGGAAAATATCAGGGAGTTCCCGGTTACGGTGGGTGGTCGTGGGCCAAGCGATGCACATTTCTCTCGTACGTACGCGCGTGTGTGCGAGGCATTGGGCTCTAACTGAACCCGAGCGAGGCGTTGGGCTCTAACTGAACCCGAGCGATTGGACTGCAGGCTACGCATTACTAAACCCGAGCGATCGGTCGATCCCTTGCTGTTAACTGAACCGGAGTGATTCTTTCGCTACTTCTACTAACTGAAGCCAATCGAACGCTACTGCCTCCTTCCCCTGATGAACAATGAGTGCTGTTGAGGGGTCTGGATGAACAGTTCCCCATGGGGGGTTGGATGAACAGGACATCATGGTAGTAGAGGCCGTTGCCGCTGGATGAACAGTACCCCGATCGATCGAGCCAGTGGATGAACAGGACCCCGTGGAGGGCTGGATGAACAGGACCCCATGGAGGGCTGGTTGAACAGTAGCCGGCGTAGGGCTGGTTGAACAGTAGCCGGTGGAGGGCTGGATGAACAATAGCCCGTGGAGGGGTGGTTGAACAGGACCCCGTGGAGAGGGCTGGTTGAACAGTAGCCGGTGGAGGAGCGCGTGGTGGAGGCTGGATGAACAGGAGCCCGTGGATGAATAGTCGCAGGTGGAGGATGGAGGAGGTCGACAGTGGATGAACATGAGCCCGTGGAGGTAGTCAATGGTGGATGAACAGTAGCCCGTGGAGGCAGTCGACGGTGGAGATGAACAATATCCCATGGTGTCCCGTTTTGCGGTACGCCACACCCCTCCCGATGAACAGGACCCCCATTTCGACCGTAGCGCTCCAACACAAGTCCATTTCCTCCGTTTTGCGGTACGCCACACCCCTCCCGATCAACAGGACCCCATTTCGACTGTAGGAGGTCCGTTTCCTCTATTTTGCGGTACGCCGGACCCCTCCCGATGAATAGGGTCCCATTTCGACCATGGCCGTCGAACACAAGGTCGTTTCCCCCATTTAGTGGTACGCCAGGCCTCGTTTCCATTGACTGTTCCATCCAAGCCGGTTGGCTCCCGATGAAGAACACGCGTTCCATTGCTTCTCGATGAACACGACGCATTCCGTTGCCTCCCCATGAACACGACGACATCGCAGTTTCTCCGTTCCGACCCAGCCATGTACACGAGCCCTGGCCATATGTATGCGTGAGTAGGCGTTCGAGTCCTCGCCTATATGTACGTATGTGACCGTATTTTCTTTCTTGTACATGCTACATGCGCGCCTCTACTACGACACGTGCGCGCCTCTACTACGACATGTGCCCTTCCTTACACGGCCACGGTTCATCGCTGCAGCCTGCAGACAGACAGATCATATGCACGTACACGTTCGCGACCAAAATGACAACGCTACATAGTGAGGGGTGAGGGAGTCCTGGATTAGGGGGTCCTCGGACAGCCGGATTATATGCTTTGGCCGGACTATTTATATGAAGATACAAGATTGAAGACTCCGTCCCGTATCCGGGTGGGACTCTTCTTTGCGTGGAAGGCAAGCTTGGCAGTTCGGATATCTAGATCTCCTCCCTTGTAACTGACTTTGTGTAACCCTAGCCCCCTCCAGTGTCTATATAAACCGGATGGTTTAGTCCGTAGGACAACAACAATCATAATCATAGGCTAGCTTCTAGCGTTTAGCCTCTGCGATCTCGTGGTAGATCAACTCTTGTAATACTCATATCATCAAGATCAATCAAGCAGGACGTAGGGTATTACCTCCATCGAGAGGGCCCGAACCTGGGTAAACATTGTGTCCCCCACCTCCTGTTACCATCCGCCTTAGACGCACAGTTCGGGACCCCCTACCCGAGATCCGCCGGTTTTGATACCGACATTGGTGCTTTCATTGAGAGTTCCACTGTGTCGTCACCATAAGTCTTGATGGCTCCTTCGATCATCGGCAACGATGCGATCCAGGGTGAGGTTTTTCTCCCTGGACAGATCTTCGTATTCGGCGGCTTCGTACTGCGGACCAACTCGCTTGGCCGTCTGGAGCAGATCGAGAGCTACGCCCCTGGCCATCAGGTCAGGTTTGGAAGCTTAAACTACATTGCCGACATCCGCGGAGACTTGGTATTCGACGGATTCGATCCCATGTAAGGTGCGCCGCACAGTCTCGACGAGCATGACTTAGCTCTGCCGTCAAACGATGTCCGGGAGATCACACATGTGGCTACTCCACCCCTCGATCCGGAGCAGATCATGCCATCCGAGGACGGGTGGATAGACCCCGCCACAGAGGACGCACACTCAGCGGCGATAGAGCCGAATACTAACTTCACCCCCTATGAGACCTGTGTTGCCGGACCCTTGGATTCATCCCCGGCCACAAGCTCTGAACCACCCGCGTCCGTGCCTATCGAACCTGGTTGGGCACCGATCATGGAGTTTACCTCCATGGATATCTTTCAGCACTCGCCCTTGGGTGACGCGCTAAACTCATTGAGGTCTCTCTCCATGTCAAGAGACCCTCGGCCGAACTATGTCCGGCATGAGTGGGAAGCGGACGACGAAGAAATTCATTGCCCACCCACCACCCACTTAATAGCCACTGTCGACGACTTAACCGACATGCTTGATTTCGGCTCCGAAGACATCGACGGTATGGACGACGATGCAGGAGAGGAACAGGAACCACCGCCCACAGGGTGCTGGACAACCACTTCATCACACGATATATACATGGTGGATACACCCAAAGAAAACAATGACGAGGAACGGAAGGATGCAGCGAAGGGTAATCCCATCGAGAATCAACCAAAGCGACGATGTAGGCGCCGCTCCGAATGCCACCTCAGCAAAAACAGCGATAACAGCGCATGAAAGAATAATACCCCGGTCGACTCCAAAGCAAACGATGACCACATGGACCCAGCGATAGAGCAGGATGAACCAGCGGACGCCGAACATAGTATAGAGCCGTTGCCCGATCACGGTGACGCCGAGGGTAAAGCTCACCAACCTGTCTCCGGAGAGGAGAACAGTCCGGACGACGATGCACACATCATCCCGGGAAGGCACTTGGAGCAAGAGAACCTCCAGAGAAGGCTTATTGCCACCGCGAGGAGTCTAAAGAAGCAGAAGCAAAGGCCCAAGGCTCCTCAAAATACACTCAACAGTAGATGGAACAAAGTGCTCGACACTAAAGAAAAGTACGAGGGCAGCCGCCACACAAAGAGCTACCAAAAGCGCAAGCTGCTGCCCGAATTCGATGACGAGGCCTCAGAGCCTATAAAGCCAAAAAATAAAATGGCCGATCAGCCGGATCGACCACCCCATGGCCATGATAGGGCGGCTAACGATGTCGCACATAAGTCAGCACACGATTTATGTGAGGACTTGCACCAAAAAGCCGGTATGACAAGATCCATCTACGGATCTAGGAAGCGCGCTCCGACGCAGAATCAAAACTGAACACCACAACCGTCAGAATGCCATGACACATCCAAATACAGGGGTGCCGTGCACCCCCTATGCTTCACCGATGAGGTTCTAGATCACGGATTCCTAGAAGGATTCAAACCAGTGAACATAGGGGCATACGACGAAACGACAGACCCTGCGGTCTGGATTGAGGACTTTATCCTTCATATCCACATGGCTCGCGGAGATGATCTCCACGCCATCAAATACTTGCCCCTCAAGTTGAAAAGACGAGCTCGGCACTGGCTGAAGAGCCTCCCCGAAAACTCAATTGGAAGTTGGGAGGAGCTTGAGGATGCTTTTAGGTCTAATTTCCAAGGGACCTATGTCCGACCTCCGAATGCAGACGATTTAAGTCATATAATTCAACAGCCCGGAGAGTCAACCCCAAAGCTTTGGAACAGATTCCTCACTAAGAAGAATCAAATTGTCGACTGCCCGGACGCTGAACCCTTATAGGCTTTCAAACACAGTGTCCGGGACGAATGGCTCGCCAGACACCTCGGCCAGGAAAAACCGGGGACAATGGCAGCCATAACAAGCCTTATGGCCCGCTTTTGCGCATGCAAAGACAACTGGCTGGCCCGTAGCGGCACTAGTGACCCAGGCACATCCGAAGTCAGGGATGGCAATGGAAAACCACGACGCAATAAAAGCAAGTGTCGAAACAATGAAGACAGCTCAGATAACACGGCAGTAAACGCCGGATTCAGGGGCTCTCGACCCGATCAACGGAAAAAGCCATTTAAAGGTAGCAGAGATGGACTGTCCAGCCTAAACAAGATTCTAGACAAATTATGTCAGATTCATGGCACCTCCGATAAACTGGCAAATCACACCAACAGAGAATGCTGGGTGTTCAAGCAGGCAGGCAAGCTAAACGCCGAACACGAGGGGAGGGAGACACCAAGCGAAGACGAGGATGAGCCTCGCCAGCCGAACATTGGGGGACAGAAAAAATTCCAACCAGAGGTCAAAATAGTGAACAGGATTCACGTAACGAAGAGGAGGAGCAAACGCGCACTCCAAGACGTATGCACTGTGGAGCCCGTCACCCCCAAGTTCAACCCTTGGTCAGCCTGCCCGATCACTTTTGATTGCAGGGATCACCCGACTATTATCCGGCATGGAGGATCGGCTGCCTTGGTATTGGACCCAATAATTGACGGATACCATCTCACCCGAGTCCTTATGGACGGTGGCAGTAGTATTAATCTAATATATCACGACACAGTCCGCAAAATGGGGATAGACCCGACAAGAATCAGCCAAAGCAATACTACCTTTGAAGGAGTAATACCAGGCCCAGAGGCCCGCTGCACGGGCTCTCTAGTACTAGAGGCTGTATTCGGTTCTCCCGACAACTTCCGAAGTGAAAAATTAACCTTCGACATCGCTCCATTCCGAAGCGGCTATGAAGCACTACTTGGAAGAACGACTTTTGCCCGCTTTAATGCAATACTGCATTACGCTTATCTTAAGATTAAGATGCCCGATCCACGTGGCATCATCATAGTTAGCAGAAACACAGAACGTTCGTTATGTGTGGAAGAACGTGTGGCGGCTTTAGCAGCCGAACACTGAGCGCCCCCTCCAACCAGAGTAAATGATAGGTTGTCAAGACCGCGGACACGGCTAGACGAGTCCGGAGCACAACTAGCTGTAACAGCTCAGATAAACCCAAGACTAGGTCGATGGATATACCCCCATAGGTGGCTCTAGGGGCTTCCCACATGTAAAAAGGACTACAGTTCGGCATGATCTTATTTAGATTGCATTTCAATGGTTTATTAAGAATAACCAATTTTTCGCACGAAAACTTTCACCTGGGCTTTTCTCTCTTACAAATGATCATCGTGCTACACCCTTCCAGGATACGGCACAACGGAGACACAGGCGCGGACGTGCAGCAGGGCCCCGTGCAAAGGTTTCTTTTTAGATTAAGACCCTGTGTAAACCTTTTTTACTGTCTCTTGTTGCTTCACCCCTCAGGATACTCAACATAACCAAGAGGGATGCTGGCGTTATTGACATTTCATCACGTCAGACGAATGCACGTACCTAGAAATTCAGGCCTTATTATCGAGGGCATTGCTCAGCCCAGTATACATTGTAAAGACCGAATGCCTTAGGGAGTGTTCGGCGTCACGAGTTTGGCCTTATATGTACCAGCTCCGAATCATGTATTTGGTCAATAGTTGGGTTTTCCCGGCTCCCGTGTTTTTCTACCTTACGTTCCGCTCTATCAGCTAAGGTGGCACCGGGAGAACTACTGCAGTTGTGCCCTGGTTCATCTGGACGAGCACCTCAGTAGAGAAAGCCGAAAACTGACTGTCATGATAAAGCACAAGAGACTGGTCAACCACTCGAGGAGTCAGCGGAACCTTCATGATTCCTCCGCATTAACGAAGGACCGGTTTCCCGGTCATGTACGTACGCGCACCGCATTTGGATAAGCGTGGAAGTACCAGGGGCTATATAGTAGCCCCACTATCAAACTCCCATGGCTAAGTGAAAGTGTTAAAGCAATATAGTCTGATTGCCTTGTTCGCTGTGCTATCACCTCCTTAATGGACCAAGACGTTGGATCAAGTGTGAGTACGCGCTTTTCCAAACACCCCCGCATTATATGCGTGGGGGCTGAAGCCCATGACTGCAAACTTTCAGGTTATATACATACATATAACGGCCGCACAGGAGGCATCATAATACTTTCAGGCAAAAGAATAAACACGGCCTTTTATAAGCCAAATAGCATTGTTTTTACAAATTGAGATACATGTCACTCAAACATGACACTCTTCGAGCACTGCGCCTCTATTAAACGAGCGCCTTCTAGGACTTCTTCAAAATAATGCTCGGACGAGACCTGTCCTACGGCCGGACCTTGGGTTGGAATAGCGGTGGCATCCATCTCTGCCCAGTATGTCTTTACACGGGTGATAACCCACAAGTATAGGGGATCGCAACAACTTTCGAGTGTAGAGTATTCAACCCAAATTTTATTGATTCGACACAAGGGGAGCCAAAGAATATTCTTAAGTATTAGCAGCTGAGTTGTCAATTCAACCACACCTGGAAACTTAGTATCTGCAGCAAAGTGTTTAGTAGCAAAGTAATATGATAGTGATGGTAACGGTAACAAAAGAGTAACGAAAGCAAAGTAATGTTTTTGGTATTTTGTAGTGATTGCAACAATAGCAACAGGAAAGTAAATAAGCGTAAACCAGTATATGGAAAGCTTGTAGGCATTGGATCAATGATGGATAATTATGCCGAATGCGGTTCATCATGTAACAATCATAACATAGGGTGACACAGAACTAGCTCCAATTCGTCAATGTAATGTAGGCATGTATTACGAATATAGTCATACGTGCTTATGGAAAAGAACTTGCATGACATCTTTTGTCCTACCCTCCCGTGGCAGCAGGGTCCTAATGGAAAATAAGGGATATTAAGGCCTCCTTTTAATAGAGAATCGGAACAAAGCATTAGCACATAGTGAATACATGAACTCCTCAAACTACGGTCATCACCGGTAAGTATCTCGATTATTGTCACTTCGGGGTTAACGGATCACAACACATAATAGGTGACTATAGACTTGCAAGATAGGATCTAGAACTCTCATATATTGATGAAAACATAATAGGTTCAGATGTGAAATCATGGCACTCGGGCCCTAGTGACAAGTATTAAGCATAGAAAAGTCATAGCAACATCAATCTCAGAACATAGTGGATACTAGGGATCAAACCCTAACAAAACTAACTCGATTACATGATAAATCTCATCCAACCCATCACCGTCCAGCAAGCCTACGATGGAATTACTCACGCACGGCGGTGAACATCATGAAATTGGTGATGGAGGATGGTTGATGATGACGACAGCGACGAATTCCCCTCTTCGGAGCCCCGAACGGACTCCAGATCAGCCCTCCCGAGAGGTTTTAGGGCTTGGTGGCGGCTCCGTATCATAAAACACGATGATTTCTTCTCCCCGATATTTTTTCTCCCCGAAAGCAGTTATATAGAGTTGGAGTTGGAGCCGGGAGGTCTCCAGGGGGCCCACGAGGTGGGGGCGCACCCTAGGGGGGGCGCCCCCACCCTCGTGAGAAGGGTGTGGGCCCCCTGGTCTTCATCTTTGGCGAGGATTTTTTATTATTTATTGTAAGATATTCCGTGGAGTTTCAGGTCATTCCGAGAACTTTTGTTTTCTGCACATAAAACAACATCATGGCAATTCTGCTGAAAACAGCGTCAGTCCGGGTTAGTTCCATTCAAATCATGCAAGTTAGAGTCCAAAACAAGGGCAAAAGTGTTTGGAAAAGTAGATACGTTGGAGACATATCAACGGGCAAGAGCCATTCGCGCACCCTCTACGCACGCCGACCTCTTTACAGCGTCGATATGCGGCACAGCACCAAGGAATCATTGCACTAAACCAAAATAACTATTCGGCCTCGGTCCTTCCGGCCAAAGATGATCCACGACAGACCTCATGGCAAGCCCGGACAACCTATGGAGCTCAACCCACTCGGCCATTTGCTCATTTAATAGCAGCGGACGCGTTGGAGCACTGAACTGCGACCAGAACAACTTTTCCACTTCGTGAACTTTTTGATCTTTGAAAAACTCCGTCGCATCAGCAACACTCATTGCCAGGTCTGAATACGCGTCTGCAGCACTCCATAATTGATCTAGAGGGGCATACTTCGGATCTTTGAACTTCGTCCGCAACAAAAAGGGCTTCCCAGCCGTGATATCTCCGGCTTGATGAAGCTCCTCCTTCGCCGCTCTGATTTTAGAGCGGGTCTCCTTGGCTGCTACCATGGTTTTCTCCAGGTCCTCCGCTTTCGCTTGGCATTCCTTTTCAAGAAGCTCATACCGGTCGGCGACATCCTTCAACTCAATAGCCATCTTGGCTATTTTATCTTCGCTCTGGCAACGAGCAGCCGGTTCGGCTCTTAACTCTTCGGCCGCCTTTAGGGCGGTCGCATCACTCCTCCTGGCTTGTTCCTTGGCTTGGGCAAGTTCCTCCCGAAGGGTCTCCATGGCGGTAGCTCCATCTGCAGTCACAACATATTATAGATACTAGCATCATGCTCCTCTTAATATTTGTTTACCACCCGAAAATACATACCCTGTGCCTCGTCAAGCCGCTTGTTCACAAGCGCGATGTCAGCATCTATCGCGTCAAGTTGCCGGCTAAGTCCGGCAAATTCAGCAGTCCGACCAGCCACCGGACCGTCAGCCGCCTGCACATGAAAGCAGCGCGATCATTACCTGGGACTACGATCCTCTGTTTGCCGCCTCTTGACAGCAACCAGAGTCTCAGGGGCTAATATTTGTATAGAGCACACTTACCGTGTGCGGTACCATAAAAATTTTTATATATTACTTTGCGTACCTCAAAGCTTCTTAGCAGGCTCGTAAAAGCTTCATGCAACCCACTTTTGGCAGATGCGATCCTCTCAACCACCGTACGCATTAAAGTATGATGCTCCTCCGAGATAGCCGTGTCAGCGTTCTGGGAACGGGGGTCCCCAGACTTGCCTGCCTGCGGCCTGCGGCGTGGCTCAAGTGGGGGCCCAGCGCGGCCCATCTTCATCAGCTCAAGCTCAAGACCCTCGTGAGGGGCCAAGTCTCGCAGGGCGGACGACAGGAAGCTTCCTCAAGAGCGGCCTCATCAGGCAGGCTCACGAGGAGGCGGAGAGATCAATGCAAGGGTACCTCGCGAGGAGGCGCAGGGTCCTTGTTTCCCGTTTGGTGCAAAGGGGGCAAGCACAAGCCAAGGTATCAGGCAAAGGTTACCATTCCGGTGCAACGAGACCAAGACCAGCCGGACGGCAGAATGGAGGTCACTGTGGAGCCCAAGACGGCGTCATCACTAGTGCTTTTGGCAGCCGTAGACCACCTTTGGTTAGTATAACTTGTACTAGATATTCCCCTCCAAAATGGCCAAGTGTTGGCGCCCTTCCCGCTCAATTATTCGGGGAGAGGCCCAGGGCCTCTATAAATAGAGCTAGCCTCCACAAGGAGAAAAGAGACGGGCAGACAGACATCGAGAAATCTGGTAGAACCCTAGCAGAGAGAAGGAGAAGCGACGGAACTCATCCTAGCAGTTCATCGCACCAGCTCAAGAACACCTCTCGCTAGGCTGTTCTTCCCTTGTACTATTCATCATCAGCCCCAGAGGCAATCCACCACACCACACACTGGAGCAGGGTATTACACCACAACGGTGGCCCGAACCAGTATAATCCTCGTGTCTCTTGTGTTGTTCATCATTTTCATCTTAGTTCGCATGAGAGGATCAGACGTAGATCGGTAGGGGAGAGATCTCCACGCGCACCCCAGTGTTCGAACCTCAAGGGTCTGCCGGAACCCGAAATCCGACATTTGGCGCGCCAGGTAGGGGCGCGCCGGAATCTTTCTTCCGCTGTTCGTGTGTGATCTTCTGTCTTGTCCATGGCTGACGCTCGCCGGGCTCGTGCCGAGCGCCGGGCTGCTCGCGCCACTCGCGTCGCCCAGATGGCGCCCGTCGGCGGCCCCCCTCGTCGTTCCCTGTTGCCCGCCGCCAACGCCACCACCGGCCCGGCGGGGAACGAGCAGCAGGCCTCGTCCCAGCATCCTTTGGTGCAACGGGATGGCCGCACCGCCACCCCGTCGATAACTCCAGCTTTCTCGTCGTCCCACGCCCGTCGCGCACCCATGGATGCGCACGCTTCACTTCTCTTGGCGCGGGAGCTCCTGCACTATCGCCCCGTCGACGACCTCTACGAGGACTGGCTCACCCGCATCACCGAGCTCGTCAGTGCCGCAGGGGGCTCCCCCTTGCGGTCCCTCTCGCTGCCTTGCCCTCCGTCCCATGCAGGGGGCGAGGATCAGGAGGTTCCTCCGCCGCCTCCTCCCCAAGAAGGTGCCTTGGCTCCAAGGTGCGCAGCCCCAGGGCGGGACCCTCCACGTCCAGCGCCTGCGCGGCAAGAAGGGAGCTGCCAAGAGATCCCACGTCCCCGAGAAGGTGCTCGCGCGCTCCCAGCGCCGGCACGCCAAGATCGCGCCCCAGCACCTCCACGACGAGACCCCGCGCTGCTCCCAGTGGTGGCGCGTGGTGACCCACAAGAACAAGTCCAGCACCAGCAAAGGGCGCCGGTGGCCACGGCGGGCTGCCTCGCCTTCACCCCCGAGCTGCGCGGCGTCACATGGCCAGGCAAGTTCAAGCCTGACCTCCCTCCCCACTACGATGGCACAGTGGACTGCGCGGAGTTCCTGCAGCTCTACGAGCTGGGCATCATAGCTGCCAACGGAGACGAAAAGGTCATGGCGAATTGGTTCCCCATGGCGCTCAAGGACGGCGCCCGCACCTGTTTCCTGAACCTAGCTCTCGGCACGATCTCCTCCTGGAGCGAGATGCGCACCCGCTTCATTGCCAACTTCCAGGGCACTCGCGACCGGCCCCGGCCGTGAGCGACCTGTGCCGCATCAAGCAACAACCGGGAGAAACCCTGCAGAAGTACATCCAGCGCTTCAACTACGCTCGCCTCAAGATCCCCAAGGTGACTGAAGAAGCTATCATCTCAGCCTTCTCCGACGGCGTGCGCGATGTCAAGATGAAGGAAGAGCTAGCAATCCATGAAGACCTGTGCACATCCCTGGAGCTGTTCAACATTGCAACCAAGTGCGCCAGGGCTGAGGAAGGGCGCCTCTCCCTCCTCGAGCTCCCGGCAGCCGACTCGGAAGAAAAGAAGCTCAAGGCCAAAGACGTGAAGCGCAAGGGGGCTGCCGTGCTTGCAGCAGAACCGGACACCAAGCGAGGCAGGGACCAGCCCGAGTCATCCAAGGGCGGACGGTACTGCGTGTACCATGACCTCCACACCCACAACACCAACGAAAGTCAAGAGCTCAAAGCCGTGCGAGATGGGCGAATCGGCCGATGCCCAGAGCGCAATGACAGGGGCTATGGCCGAGGAGGAGGAAGAGGCGGCGGACGATGGGAAGACCGTGGCCTTCGCCAGGGATGGCGTGACCGCCCTCACGAGGACCGCTGGCAGGACCAGCCTCGCGAGGGAGGCTGGAGGGACCAGCCTCGTGAGGGCCACCCGCACGAAAATGCAAGCCTCCCTCCTCTACCGCCTCCACCAAGGAGGAATGAAGACCAACACCAAGACGATGGGGCTGGGCGCTTCCAAGAGCCGCGTGCAATTGCTTTCATCTTGGGTGGCGCCCAGGCCCCAGCCTCATAGGGCATCTTCAAGCAGTTTGCTTGCGAGGTGAATGTAGTCCTTCCCAAGCTTGAGGCCACACGCCCTCTCTGGTGGTCTTCGTGCGCGATCACATTCAGTTCCGCAGACCAGCTCAAGTGTGCGGCAACGGTCGGAGTCCTCCCGATGCTTTGCTCCCCATTCATCAGCAACGTGCAGGTCACCAGGACCCTCATCGATGGCGGGGCAGGACTCAACGTCCTGTCCGTCGAGACGTTCGACAATCTCCAAGTGTCGTACGAACAGCTTCAGCCGACCAAGCCTTTCTCAGGAGTCACCGATGGTTCCACTGTTCCAATTGGGCAGGTTCGCCTTCCGGTCACCTTCGGGCAACGCAACAACTACCGCACCGAGCTCATCGACTTCGACGTCGCTCACATCCCCCTGCCGTACAACACCATCCTCGGGTACCCAGCCCTAGCCAAGTTTATGGCAGTGAGTCACCATGGTTACAATGTCCTCAATATGCCAGGAAGCGGTGGAGTCATCACCGTACCCTGTGAAGAAAGGGACGCAGTGTGCTCGCTGGAGCGTGCGTTCCAAGCCGCAGCAGTCGAAGACCCAGATCACGGGAGCGGGAGGCCTCCCGAGGCGACCCTCAAGAAGAAGAAGACCTCACCTAGCCCGAGCCACAAGGAGGCAGGCACCTCCGGAGGTATTGCGTCAGGATTCGCGCCCGATCAGGGAGCGCCACCCTCTCACGCATAGGAAGGCGCGCCCAGCGCCCTCCTCAAGCAGGGCTCGGGGGCTCTCTCCTGGAGAGCCGCCGACCTTGCCAAGGTCGCGGGGGAGGCGCTCAGGCACCACTTGGAGGGGTGCTTTCAAGCACGCTTCCCTCTGGAAGGTACAAGTCAAAGGAGACCAAACCCTCAGGAGTTCATCACAAGGAACACCCATGAGCTACAAGAGTCCAGAGTCATGCGCGGCAGCCGCCGCTTACCTGCCGTGGCCCCACATCCAGGCGAGGATGGAGGACTGCGCGTCTGCGTCGACGTACCAGGGCTCAACCGAGCTGCGTCCCAGGAGCGCCTATGGCCTTCGGCCGTAGGGCGCTGCGAGGGACCACCTCACAACTTCGTTCGCATGCCCTTCGGCCTGCCGGGCGTGGTCGTCGCACATCAGCGCCTGTTGAGGAGCATTCTGGAGGCTCGGGAGGTCAGGCATCGCGCAGTCCTGGCGGAGGTGGCGATGGTCTCCAAAGACTTGCACGTGCCACCGGAGCCTCCCGAGGCCCCTGGGCCTGGGGGCTCATGAGGGCCGACGTCTTCACCGCGCATCGCTCACTTCCTCAGCATCACTTCATCTTCAACAGCACCAGGTGACATCTTTCAGAGTTCTACTTTCAGCTAGGAGCGCCCACAGGGCTGCACAATTCCCAGGCCACGTGGGTCCGTCCCCGCAGCGTGTATCCATTTCGGTTATGTTCTTTATTTACCTTGTTGGGGTGCCCCTCGAGCTGCATCATCCCCATGCCGCTCGGGCCCGACCCAGCGGCCGTTGCTTTTCCAGCATTTACCTTAGGATGAAGTTGTTCTTTCGCGCTTAATCTTATTCCCATAATTATCACCTACTGCTTGTCGTCATGCAAAGCGCTTGCACGTTAAAAGGGGGGCGCCTGAGCATCGCAACTCATGGGCTCTCACTGGCTCTCCAGCCCTCACCCCCTGACCTTGACCCACGGCATCGCGACCTGTCATACCAGCGGCGGCTGAGCTCGCTCGAGGGCCGGGACCTGAGGACATAGAGCATTTGCATTATAACAACCCTGCAGGAACACACCAATTGATAAAGGCCCAGGGCCAGGCGCAACCCGCCTCGAGGTAGGGCCTCGTGAGTCCCGCGCTGGCTCACGGGTGCCAAGATACACCTCTCCTAGCCCTACCGTGCCGGCCACGTGTCAGGGCAAGGCTGTACACGCCCCGGGGGCTCCTCCCAGAGGGGAGCCCCCTCCCACGCACCAGTGGAAGCACCATGCTCCGTGCTGGCTGACGACACTGCCGAGGAGCGGCTATGCCCATACACATACGGAAGCGCTATGCTCCGCGCTGGTGATAAACAACTGAGGGCGGCCCACAGCCGTACCAACCTCAGGGAGCCCAGAGCTCAGTGTCCAACACCATCGCAACGCATCCCCTCGGGAGTGCCGCACGAGGGGGCTGGACACGGGGGCTACGGCCGGGCCTCGCCCGAGCGCACGCCACCCAGCCAGGTCCCATGGACCTGGTCGTCGCGCGCCACTCCCGGAGCGGAGCCAAGGTATGAAACCCATTTGAGCATCAAGGGGGACTCCTGAGCATCGCGACTCAGGAGCCTAACTTGCCACGTAGCCCCTCACTCCTTAGTCCCGTCCATGGTTTCCGGTCAGGGCTAATGCTGGGTGAGGTACGCGCGGGGCCGGGCCCAGCCGACGTAGAACATTCAATCCACTTCTCGCTCCCCCCTTCCCTACTTGTTGCTCGCGCGTCAAGGGGACTCCTGAGCATCGCGACTCAGGAGCCTAACTTGCCACGTAGCCCCTCACTCCTTAGTCCCGTCCATGGTTTCCGGTCGGGTCTAACGCTGGGTGAGGTATGCGCGGGGCCGGGCCCTGCTGACGCAGAGCGTAAGCAAGTAGGAGAGGAAAATGCAAATTCTAGGAAATTCAAAGCAAATATTACAAGCCATCAGATTGTTCCACAACGCCAAACACAAGTTTAAATGCCTCCGCGAGGCATGGTGCATGTGGAGGAATAAAAAAGGATGGAAGTCGCGAAGGGATCACTCCCTAGTAACACCGTCACTAGTGGTGGAGTCACGCTGGACGAATTCGCCTCTCGAGGTCGCGAGGCCGGAGGCACCGCGCCTGGGCAGGACGCTGGGGGAGCGGAACTTCCAAGCAAAACCTCGGCTCAGCCTCAGTGGCGGCAGCGGCACGGTCACCGCTCACGGGCTCCAGCAGGCTGTCGAAGTCGACATTAGGGTCGTGCAGGTAGACATGGCTAAGGACATGTGTCAGCACTGCAGAAGACAGGGCACGCGCCTCGGCCTCGACCGTGGGGCCAAGGTTGTCCGCGACGTCCTCAAGCGCATCAACCAGGAAGGGGAGTAGCTCGGCGGGGCCGTCCTCCACACCAGCCAACGGCTCCTCCAGGCCGCTCTCATACAGCGTCTTCAGTATGCCACAGCCTTCTTCTCCAGCTTCGCGAAGGCCACCCGGTCCTCCATCAGGACCTTCGCCTTGGCGTCCAGCTCGGTCCTCTCCGCCTTCAGCGACCGCTCCAGTTTCTCCAGTCGGCTGTGGCGGTCGTCAAGCTTGGCGTCCCAGTCCTTGGCGGCGGCCTCCCTAGCCTTCATCTCC
Source organism: Triticum urartu (assembly GCF_056163025.1). NCBI lineage: Eukaryota > Viridiplantae > Streptophyta > Magnoliopsida > Poales > Poaceae > Triticum > Triticum urartu. The sequence goes on from NC_141874.1 coordinate 211,498,621, forward strand.
TTCTCCTTCTCCTGGCGGCTGTGCACCTCCTTGGCGAGCTTGTCACGCAGGCCTTGCAGCTCGGCCTCAAGCGTCTTGCAGCGGCCCTGGGCAGCGTCACGAGCGGCCTTAGCTTGGTTAGCGGCCTGCTTCTCCTCGTCGGAGGACGACACGGCCTGGCTCAGCACCGCTCGGACGGAAGCAGCAGAACGGGCCCAGCCAGAGGCCAACTCCAGGCGCCCGACCACCAAACAAGGGTCCGTGCTTAGGAGATCCTCCCGCAGTTGGCTCAGCTCACTGGCAACCTGGTCTAGGATAGCGGCGGAGGGAGCAGAAGATACAAGAACCTGTGGAGCATACAGAGAAGATGGCAGCGTGACCATGGCTTGGCAGGAAGGGACCTCCTGAGCCTTGGCCGCCACGGCCGCAGCGCCAGGCACAGTCGACTCCAGGTCCAGCGGGGCCATGGGGGCTGACTCCTCGCTGGGGTGCCCCAGTTGGCCTCACGAGGGTGGTTGGGTCAGTGAGGCATGCGCCTCGCCGTCCTCTCCCCCAACAGCCGAAGGCGTCGCCCTGGCAGACGGATTCGCCCCAAGCGGGGCCGCAGAAGCCTCCTTCAACCTCTTGGCAGCAGGTGCCACCCTGGTAAAAGAGTGCAAACGTCAAGCCTCGGCAGCAGAAACCAAGCAGAGCACGAATCGAGCACTTACCGGACGTCGTCTGTGGACTCAAGCAACCTCCGGCCATACTTGAAGCCCAAGAGCCTGCAGCGGGGGTCAGCCTTGGAGGGCCTGGAAGCAGAAGGCGCGTCAGGAGGGATGGAGCTGGCCTTGGACCCCCCCAGGGACTAGAGCAGACTCTGGGGGGGACCAGGCTCGACCTGCCCTTCCTCATGACCGAGGAAGAGCCCTCCCTTCCTCGCCTGGCACTGGCCTCATCGTCATCCAGCATGGAGCGGAGGGCCTGGGACCTGCGCCGAGGGAAGGACTCCCCCCAATCCTCGCCAGTCTCCTCCAAGTCGGACGCTTCCTCCTCCGCCTCTTCTTCCCCCTTTTCCCCGCTGGAGCTGTCGGAGAACAAGTTCACTGTCGCCAACACCGCGAGATGTTCGAGAGCTGCTGCGGGCACCAGCCCTTCACCATTGATGGTGGGCATGGTGTTCACCACCTGCTCCCAGTCTTCATGAAGGAACAGGGGGACGGGGCGTCCACCGGGCTCGCCACATCTCCCCCAACAAAGGAATGGAGGGCTGCAGTCAGATCCTCGTTGGTCAGGGCCTTGAAGCTCAGGCGCAGGGCGGCGTCTGCTCCTCCAAGCCTCCACAATGGGAGCGAGTGCTCCTGGAGCGGAGCCACCCGGTGCTCCAAGAACTCCCTCAGGAGCGTGGCCCCGGTCAGCCTCGCTGCCCCCAAGTTTCTTGGCCTCAGGTCCGTGTTAATCCTCCTCAACACCGCCTTCACGTGAGGGTCGACGAGCTCCGCGCGGGACCATGCGTCAACGGACATAGGTTGCCCCGTGGGCAATACCAGCCGAGGATGGAGGCGCCCGACATCCATCATGACCCACTTGCTCCGGTAGCCTTCGATCCTCTTCCCAGGCTTCGAGATGGCGTTCGAGCTGGAATATGGAATGAAGCTCGCGCATGTGGAGACCTGAGCGCCAGAAACCCGGAGGGAGAAAAAGTGGCGCAGCAAGGCCACCGAGGGCTTCACACCAACATGAGCCTCGCAATAGTAGGCGAAAATCGCCAGGAGAAGGACAGAGTTGGGGTGGAGATGCAGGGCCTGCAAGTTGTATTGGCAGGGAACGGCATAGAAGAACTCAGAGAAAGGAGGCACCAGACCGCGCGACAATGGCGCTCACGAAGAACAGGTAGAAGGTGCTCCCCTTGCCCTCAGGCTGGTCAGAGCCGACCTTGAGCACAGTCGCCCCCTTGTTGCCCTGCGCCACCGTCATCAGGCGAGGTTCTTCTCTGACTAATTCAGGGAATCCAGGGCCGGCGAATACCAAGCATCAGCCGGGGACTTGCGAGTCGCCATGGCATTCCAGATGCGAAGGATTGAGACAGATCTGGAGGATTTTGGGAGCAAGAGGGAGGAAAGCAAGAAAGGGGATCTAGGGCAAGACGGCGAGAGCAGGGCAAGTAAGCTTGGCCCGGGCACCCCCTTTTGTCAGTCGTGCAGTTGCCGAGGCGTCATAGGGAGTGCAGACGCCCACGTCCAATCAACCGCCATGTGGCGCCCAAGGCCACAGGCTGTTAGGGCCCGCGGCGCTTCGCGCTTGCCCCTTCGCTTCTCTGCCAGGCCAAGCCCGGGCGCGCCTTGGGCCCGGGGGCTACTGTTGGCGTTCTGGGAACGGGGGTCCCCAGACTTGCCTGCCTGCGGCCTGCGGCATGGCTCAAGTGGGGGCCCAGCGCGGCCCATCTTCATCAGCTCAAGCTCAAGACCCTCACGAGGGGCCAAGCCTCGCGGGGCGGACGACAGGAAGCTCCCACAAGAGTAGCCTCATCAGGCAGGCTCGCAAGGAGGCAGAGAGATCAATGCAAGGGTACCTCGCGAGGATCCCATGACGCAAGCCATGACAATCAAGGCCAGGCGGGCGCCGGCCTGCGCAGGGTCCTTGTTTCCCCTTTGGTGCAAAGGGGGCAAGCACAGGCCAAGGTATCAGGCAAAGGTTACCATTCCGGTGCAACGAGACCAAGACCAGCCAGACGGCAAGGCGGAGGTCACTATGGAGCCCAAGACAGCGTCATCACTAGTGCTTTTGGCAGCCGAAGACCACCTTTGGTCAGGATAACTTGTACTAGATGTTCCGCTTCAAAATGGCCAAGTGTTGGCGCCCTTCCCACTCAATTATTTGGGGAGAGGCCCAGGGCCTCTATAAATAGATCTAGCCTCCACAAGGAGAAAAGAGACGGGCAGACAGACATCGAGAAATCTGGTAGAACCCTAGCAGAGAGAAGGAGAGGCGACGGAACTCATCCTAGCAGTTCATCGCACTAGCTCAAGAACACCTCTCGCGAGGCTGTTCTTCCCTTGTACTATTCATCATCAGCCCCAGAGGCAATCCACCACACCACACACTGGAGTAGGGTATTACACCACAACGGTGGCCCGAACCAGTATAATCCTCATGTCTCTTGTGTTGTTCATCATTTTCATCTTTGTTCGCACGAGAGAATCGGACGTAGATCGGTAGGGGAGAGATCTCCATGCGCACCCCAGTGTTCGAACCTCAAGGGTCTGCCAAAACCCGAAATCCGACAAGCCGCTTGCTCCAAAAGACCCATCAATACGTCCGGTTGTGCACCGGACAATCCCAGACTCTTTCTGCTTCTCTCCTTAGGAGCCAATACTTCGGACTTTGGGTGGCCGAAGGGTTACCTTCTGGCCCTGGCGGATCAGGAGAAATCCTCCGTGATGACACCTCAGGGTCGTCCGCCCCAGGAGACTGGGAGACAGGGGGAGGCATTTCGCTCTCCATCATCCCCGGAATAAGATCCCCCGAAGACGAACTCTGTTGAGAAGGGCTACAAGCCGGACTACAAGATATATGTCTCGGTTATTGTCCTCGGAGATAAAGTAGGATATATTTACCAAAAGTACTCTTGATTCACTAATAGCTCGGTGGAGGGCTGGCCCCCTTGCGGGCACTGTGCGGTAAAGACGCCCTCTGGGGCAGTGCCTCCTGACGAAGGTTTCTTCCCCCGTTCGGAACCTTTCGTTTCCAAGTCGTCAGAGGCAGTCCTTTTCCTTCCTTGGGGAGAGGGGATTCTAGATTCTTCTCCCCGATCATCCTCCTTCGTGGAGACACGAATCCCCCCGGTTTGGACGAGTAATGCGTGAGGCCCGCTTTCAGCTTCTTTATCCCTCCCTTTATCTTCCCCTGATGGCACTTGATAAAGTGCATTCTCGAGCATCCTGGCTAGTATAGGATCCGGTGAGCCTTCGGGAAGGGGGGCCGAACACCTGATCATCTTCGCCTTTCTTATCCAGTCCTGGCCAAGATCAATTTTTTTAGAATGATGTTGTGACAAATAAAAATACAGCATGTTCGGCCGTAGAATAACTCACCTAGGTATCTGGACGGTTGCAGTCGAGACCCGCATCCTCGGTGGTGTCCGGACACTTTATTCGTGATCCGAAGAACAATCCATACATGTCTTCAAGCGTCATGTCGAAGAACTGCTGAATAGCTCGCGGTCCTTCCAGGTTGAACTCCCACATACAGAGAGATCGACGTTGGCATGGCAGGACCCAAGGAACTAGCATGACTTGCATTACCTTGACAAGGCTGACATCTCTCTTAAGGAGATCCTGGATGCGACTCTGCAATGTCGGCACGTCATTAACTGCCCCCCAGTCTAGCCTCTTGTTGACCCATGACGCCGGTTGCGGCTGGGGGCCCAAACGGAAGGCGGGGGGAGCTACTCACTTAGTACTTCGAGGAGCTGTGATGTAAAACCACTCCCGCTGCCATAAGTTGGACAACTCCGGGAAGGAACCCTTTAGCCATGGGGCATCGATGCCTTTGCTTATTGTGGCACCTCCGCATTCTGCATGTCGCCCGTCGATCGTCTTCGGCTTCACATTGAAGGTCTTGAGCCACAAGCCGGAGTGTGGGGTGATGCGGAGGAAGGCCTCACATACGACAATAAACGACGAGATGTGAAGGATGGAATCTGGGGCTAGATCGTGGAAATCGAGCCCGTAATAGAACATAAGCCCTCTAACAAAGGGATCAAGACTAAAACCTAGCCCTCGAAGGAAGTAGGAAACAAATACAACGCTCTCATTGGGTTCGGGAGTGGGGATGACCTGCCCTTGAGCAGGCAGCCTGTGCAAGATTTCAGCGGTCAGATACCTGGCTTCTCTTAGCTTCTTGATGTCCTCCTCTGTGATAGAAGAGGCCATCCACCGGCCTTGAAGGTTGGATCCGGACATGGTTGAAGGTCCGAAGCACTTAGCCTGAGCCTTGGGTGTTGGAACTCAAGGTGGGAGAAGGGAAGGATCAAGCGCGAGAAGAAAAGGACAGGCCTTGCCCCCTTTATAAAGAGGGCGAATATCAAGCGTCCTCCACGTGCCCGTTTGGAAATTGCCTAAAATCGAGGAGTCATATTAACAAGCACGGTTGGGTTACCCTCACTCGTATTGATGAGAATCCTATGATAGGGGGACACGATCTCTGCTTCGACAAGACGTGCTAAGAAAACTGCCTCGCAACACGTCCAATTTGTGGAATATTATACTCTCTACGGTGGTATGTGGAATTTGTTTTGTAGAGCCGGACACGATCCTTGTGTTCAGAATCTTCTATGGAGTATTCGGAGAAGGAACCCGCCTTGCAATGCCAAAGACAATCTGCGCGCCGGACTCATCATCATTGAAGCCTGGTTCAGGGGCTACCGAGGGAGTCCTGGATTAGGGGGTCCTCGGACAGCCGGATTATATGCTTTGGCCGAACTGTTGAACTATAAAGATACAATATTGAAGACTTCGTTCCGTGTCCGAGTGGGACTCTCCTTTGCGTGGAAGGCAAGCTTGGCAGTTCGGATATCTAGATCTCCTCCCTTGTAACCGACTCTGTGTAACCCTAGCCCCCTCCGGTGTCTAAACAAACCAGAGGGTTTAGTCCGTAGGACAACAACAATCATAATCATAGGCTAGCTTCTAGGGTTTAGCCTCTGCGATCTCGTGGTAGATCAACTCTTTTAATACTCATATCATCAAGATCAATCAAGCAGGACGTAGGGTATTACCTCCATCGAGAGGGCCCGAACCTGGGTAAACATTGTGTCCCCCGCCTCCTGTTACCATCCGCCTTAAACGCACAGTTCGGGACCCCTACCCGAGATCCGCCGGTTTTGACACCGACAAGGGGGCGAATATTTTTTTCCTCGTAATATGGACGCACTTCCTTGCGTGTGAAGATATAGCTGATGGGTCCCCGCAATCAGGGGGAAACATTTTTTTTGCAAAATACGGTGGCCCGTCCGGTGGGTCCCTGCTATCAGGTGGAGGAATCATTATTTCCCGCGTAATAAGGAGGCACTTCCTTGCTGCGGCCGTGGACCTAGCTGTCAGCCTCTCCACGTACAGTACTCTTCCGATGGAAGTCATTCATTGACCACATTGACCACGCCGCGCCGAGAGCACCAGGGCGGTGGATGTGGTGAGGCCTAGGAAGGGGACGACGCAGAGCCGGGGAAGACGCAGCAGTGGATGCCCACGCGGAGGGGAGTACATGGGTTGACTGCTTCGACTGCGGTGTGAGGCTGTCATCGCTGGAGAATAACAGGAGGTGTGGGTGAGTATAGAGGGATGGCATGGCCAGCGATGGCAGCACAGCCGGACATGGGAGGCAGGAGCAGGCGGCATGGCCAATGCTTGTTTTGGCGGCTGGAGCAAGAAGACCAGAGGTTGAAGAATCACTACGGCCGTTGGATGGACATCGTATGGTCACTGGATCTAGAATCGTTCATATTGACTAAGTTGACAAAGCCCTCCGTCCCTGTCATCTTAGTAGGCCCACAAGTTAGCTTCCCACTATGGTGGGTCCCATCAAGCAGGGGGAGTATTCATTTTTTGTGCGTAATAACGAGGCACTTCCTTGCATGTGAAGATATAGCTGGTGGGTCCGACCTATCAGCGGGGGCATGTTTTTTCGCGAAATAGAGAGGCCCTTCCGGTGGGTCCCAGCTGTCAGGTGGAGGAATCATTATTTTGCGCGTGATAAGGAGGCATTTCCTTGCGCGTGGCTGTGGACCCAGCTGTCAGCCTCTCCGGGTACAGTCCACTTCGGATGCATGTAGTTTGTTGACCACGCCGCGCCAAGAGCACAAGGGCGATGGACAACGGCGAGGCCTAGGAAGGGAAACTACACGGAGCCAGGGAAAACTCGACAGTTGTTTCCAACGCGGAGGGGAGTGAGAGGATTTACTGGTTCGTCTGCCGTCGCCGAAGAATAACAACAGGTGTGGGTGAGTATAGGATGGCTAGGCCAGCGATGGGAGAACGATGGGGTGGTGAGGCCTGCGTGGCACCATAGCCGGCCGCGGGAGGAGGGAGCAGGCAGTCCCGCCGGTGCTTGTTTGAGCGGCGGGAGCAGGAAGAGCAGAGATTGAAGAAGCACGACGGCCGTTGGATGGACATCCTATAGTCACTGCTCTCATGTGTTGACTAAGTTGACACGGCGTTGCGTGTGCGTCAACCTTATTTTTTAGGAAAGTATACACGTCAATCTGTAGTAGGCGCACAAGCCAGCCTCAAATCTGTGGAAAACAGTATACAGCCCATCTGCCATTATTTCTAATAATTTACAGCCCATTTACCAATTCTTAAGAATTTTTTGGAGCCCATCTTCTTCTTTTTTTGAGCGTATGGAGCCCATCTTCTTTTTGTTAGCATTACACCCCATATTGTGGCCACGGTTTAAAATTATACGAAATTTTGCATATTTCGATGCGGTCAACTGTTTTTAATCCCGAAATATTGAGTCACATTCATAATATTTTGAAAAATAACTTATATAAATATAAAATCCAAATAATTTTCCATGCATAAAAATCAATGGAATTTAAAATCTTGTAATTAAAAAAATTGAAACTAATTCCCGGTTTGATGTGTTTTAAAAATGTATAGCCCATTTCTGGGCAAAGCTAATGAAACTCTCCTCGTCTTGAAATATTTGCAGCCCACGAGGGCTGATAAAGAAAGTAGGCCTCGTTTGGGTATTTCTTTTGAAAATTAGAACTGGGCTAGCCATTTTAGCAACAAAAAAACACAACTGGGCTCATGATGTGGTAAACATAAATAAAACCCTAGCTAGACGGGCCACAGCCCCCGCACAGCCCCGTTGTTACCCTGATCCGTCGCTAAAACTAGTATAAATATCAACTGCTTGTTCCTCAAAAAAATGTAAATAACAACTACGTGACCTACTGGGTCCCTGGTATCAGCCGCTCGTTGTGTAGTAATTCTCGTTTATTGACTACATTGACAATGGCGTGAGCCCTAGATGTCCAACCAATAGGAGGAACCATTTTTTGGGCTTATAATAACGATGCACTTTCTTGCATCCTGCCATGACGCTGGTGGGTCCCTACTGTCATCCTCTCCACGTACAACCATATATCCTTGTTCCTCTCGGTTGTTGACGGTGTTGACAACGCAAGAGGGCGGCGCACCGCGCACGGCGAGTGAGCCAAGGCTGAGGACGACGGAGAGGCCTTGGACGGAACGAACAGGAGCCGTGGAAGATGCACCGGTCCAGTCATAGGGGGAGGGGAGTACGAGGGTTGACTGGATCGGGTGCGGGTGCGTGTTGGGGCTGACGTCCCCAGAGAATAACAGGACGTGTGGGGGAATAGAGGGAGGGACTGGCAAACGTTGGAGGGTACGGTAGGGCGGTGGAGGCACAGCCAGCCATGCGAGGCGGGAGGAGGCAGAGCCGACGGGGTGGTTTGGTTTGGGCGGCTGGAGGATGAAGACCAGAGATAGAAGATACACGACAGATGTTGGATGTCAATCCAATGGCTAGTAGGAAGAATCGTTTGTTGACTAGCTAGTAAGTCGACACCACCTTGGATAGGCTATTTCCTCATGGGTCCCAAATGTCAGAATCCAAATCTGTCACGGTCATGCAGCCTTTCCTATGAAAATTTACAGCCCATTTGGTGCGCTAGCTCAAAATAAGTTTGTGGGTGCTGGTGGGGGCTTATCACTTGGCTTCTGTAATGCACTGTGAGCTCAAGCAGCCGGCAAGAGTGATGTTATTTCCCTTGGTTGGGATTTGTTACAATATTTCACTCTAAATTAAACGAATGGCAAGCCATTTGCCTTGTTTCAATGAAAATATGATAGTCACAGCTGAGTTGAAAATGGCAAGAACATCTAACTCCAGCTTACAAACTGTAAAAAAGCACGAGGGTTAATCGTTCATCAAGTTTAGACAAAACCCAGGTTCAAAAGGGCAACAACATCTAACTCCATCACTGTTTTCGGTAGTCACAGTCAAATGGATCGGTCAGGTCCATAGAATGAACATCCCGGGTCATAAAATATACTGGATTATGACCACAATATGTTGTAAATAGAAGCCCGTCACGTTCAGAAGCTCTTTTGCCCACCTGAAACTCCTTTTTTTGCTCTTTGACATACCCATCCATCGACCATGCTGCTGATAAACTTAAGCCTGATGGACAATAGTAACCTCGCATTCAGCAGGAAGAATGTGACAAATCTAGTGTTTGCATGGTTGGCTACATATCATTCTAGCGTTATTGTCTTCAATCGAATGTCATGAGAAGCGATAAAATCCTAGTGCTTACGAATCCACCGGATTGGTTATAACTTTCTTACCCCGTCCTGTTGCCTAAATAGACATGAAGATTGAAAACAGTTAAGGTCTAAAAAAAGAGTGTGGAAAGAGCAACAACTGAACGGTTAATTCTAGTACACTATATGCGGGCTTCCAATGTGCGTGAAATTATCACCTTTATATACAACTTCTCCAGACATGGAAAGCATTGCAGCAAGCCAATAATCTTGTTCATATCAAAACTATTCATTTGGATATATAAGATCCTGACAGAATCCAGCATCATTGATAGGCTATCCATGGAGAAACTCTTCATTGAGCATAGAACATAATATTAGTAAAAAATGTGTACTCCAAGATGATATATAACTTATGCACAGAAATTTAAAATGCAGCTTATGGTATAGATGATAATATAAAGTACCTGAAGAACTATGGAGCCAAACACCATCTTGAAATGAGCAGAGAGATCATGTATTACACCCAAGGTCTCCAGTTTAGGCGCAAAGAGGACGGTTATTTGCGACGGTGAATAACAAGAATCAAGGATCAACCTTTGAAGTGAAGGGGCATCTTGGATGATGAGCTGCCTTCCGTCAAAAGAAATTCCAATTCTTACAAGGTTAGGCGACTTTATTTGGAGACAACCGATTCTAACTATGAAAACAAGCACCAATCACTCCAGGGCAGGGCAACTGGAGTGGATGATGCTGTGCAATGAGGCCTCCGATATACGAACCCGCACAAGTGAAAGTTTCTTGAGAAATGGGAGTCGAAGGTTTAGTACCAGATTGTCTGGTAGGTCACACAACACAAAGGTGGCGGTGTGGAGAGAGGAGGAAAACCACGAGATGGACATCGGTGCAGAGGGCACAGGTAGATGGCGTTCGATATCTGGTAGGTGATTTCCAGGGGAATAGTAGAACTCAAGTAGCTATAGTTCTATGAATTTAGGAGATTTCAGCTAGGCGTCCACCGTGCAGGGCATGGTATGCTTGCTCAGGTAGCATGACGGGATCTAGAGACTTGGAACGGAGCCCTCATGGGAGGCGATGATAGCTCTAGGGATTTTAAAATCATTGAAGGGAGATAGCTGACGACAGTCGAGATTAAGGGGCACGGTGAGCCATAGAGGGCGCCACCGAATTGAGGGGACATGGGTGCGGCAGCAATCCTTGGTGGGGAGAAGCGAGATGATCTCCCCAAGGACGGCGTCCGGGCGATCGCTGATGCGGTCCACCCGAGATTCTACGGGTTCCCGGGATCCGGTGGGGGCAGGGTCGCCGCTTCTCCCCGCGCTGCCGGGTGCGGAATCTACAACAGGGGTCATCGCTGGCAGGAGCCTCATCTTCTTGGCGCCAGGGTCGGCCGACTCCATTTTCCTCGAGGGCGTCGCGTCGTGCTCATGGCTTTGAGCAGAGTAATGAATAACGAGCCTAGTTGTAGTGTGAGTGAAGAAGAAGGGGATCTGGGGTTTTTCTATAGTAGTGAGGAAGAAGGGGAGTTGGGATTTTTTGTAGGAGTGAGGTGAGGAATTTGGGTGTACGAGTGGAGCGAGCTGACGTGAGGTGGGTGGGAGTAAGGAGGAAGAAGAGCACCCATGTTTTTTTTGGGGGGGGGTGTGCTGGGTGTGGGTAGCGCCTCTCATTAAGAAATATATGGGATTTTGAATTGATTTTATTATTTACTAGGGTGGATGGGCTGTTTTGTCTTGGGACCACAGAAACAATTACTACTAGTACAGTGGAGACACTCTACAGCTACCAGAAAAACAACTACTACTAGTACAATGGATACACTACCGCTTCTGGCTCCTCCTAGGTCATTGAAACGTCTCCCTCTACTGAATTCCGTTTTACTTTTGTTCACCAACATGCAGGCCATGCCGCGCACGGGCCCAAATGCCATCCACCAAATTATAAGGCAATATGCAGGCGGAGAGTCATCCCGGTCGTAGCGCGGCAGTAACGAGCCATCGTATCACAAAACCCCACCTCCCCGCAGTCTAAGTTTGACGGATGAAGCAACCATCACTTCACTCTTTGCTGAATCCCCTTCTCCCTCACGTCTTCAAGAAAGCCAACACTCGCATCTGCCACTGTTCTTCTCTCCCAACGAAGGGGAGGTAAGTGGATCCGTGATATTGGTATATTTTCGTTCAGAGAAAAAAAAGAACTTTTGCAAAGCAGTAACCGATCCTCACTCTCTACTTTGTTTCATTGTCATTGCGATTGTGTTTTCCTTTCAGTGGTCTCCTAGTATTCGTCAGTTTCATGATGGACCAAGGAGAACCAGGCAAAGATCTGCCGATATTGGAGCAGACGTGGGAGGCTGATCCCCACGAGACAAAGAGCTCCAAGAAGATGGAGGCAGCCACCAAGCCGACCCCAGATACGCTCACGGCCACTACTGAGATGGTCAATGCCCTGTTTGAGGTTACAGCCCCCGTGGCACTACAGGAGCAGTTTTCCCCCTTCGAGGATGTGTCCCCCCCACCGCTGAGCTGCCCAAGGTGATTTTCTTCTTTGCCGATCTCGATTGTAGTTTTTCATCGAAGTATGTGGTGATGAATAATGCAAAAATTTATTAGCTTTGATGCCATGCTATACATAGTGGTTTAAATAACTTGTGTTTCTTATACTGGTAAGTAATTCAGAATTTGTTTCTGTTTCAATTAGAGACCTGATGCAGACAAGGATTCTGTGGTTGTACATGTCACTCGCTATGAGGCGGATGACCTGAATATACGCACTGGGAAAATAGAGTTCTTAGGTTGTTGGATCTTGGAAGCCATTTGCGCTTATACCGATGCCGAGTTGTATTCTAGCCTCACTGTTGTCAGGCGTGTTGTCTAGGGTGTACTGAAGCACAAGAAGTTCAAAGCTACTCCTTCGTTCGTGAGGCATACTATTCTTGTCAAGCTTACGCAGGAAGATGACGTGGCATGCCTCCACAAACAAGTTTATGAGTGGCAAGGCCACAAGGTTATCTTCATGAAGGTTCACAGGATTGAGCTGCCGTCGGACGTCCTCGATGATGTTCATGGGAAGGTCCGTCTTATGTCCAACCTAAATTAGATCGATGCATGAAATAGTTGCCCCAGCTAGTGTTTAATACTAGCTTGGATTGTGTCTACTTATCCAAACCTTGCCTATTATCAAGCACTCTGGGGCTAGTACTCTGTTTGAATCCGTCTATGGGAACTGCTTCTACTTTTGTGTGCCCGTGAATCATGTGAGAACCATCATAATTGTTGCCGAAACAGATGCATCCTCACTAGTTTTTTCATGAATATGGCATGGTAAGACAAAAGTTGTCATGGTTTATCATACGAGCAGTGTGTGTTTGATGAAATAGAGTACTCGTTCGAGAAATGTGCACCGACATATACATAAGTACTTGTAAACATTGTTGGTGCTACCCCACTTGTAAGAAGTTATGCAAAACACAGCACATTGGCTCAGCTCCCTTCAACACTAGGCCATCGACCCGCTAACAATCAATAATCTGTCGTCTGACATATAAGCAACTATGTATCTTGTTATAGTGGTTCATGCAGTTAACTGAGGCCACAATGTAAATTTCAAACGTTCACACGCTAGTCCAGCGTTCATGTGGAACACTCACATTAAACTCGGCTTCATAAAAAACTTGAAAAGCATAAGTTAAGCAATTTTATACGTCTCAATGATTCATAGAACATAACAAACAAATACTAGTTCATAGCAAAAGATAAAGTTGTGAGAAGGTTTACAAATCAGGAAAAAACAAGCAAGGCTTCTCTGAGCAAAGGGCCTCCCGGCAGGCTTAAACTTCCTGGAGTTCACTCTGGTTTTTCCTTGTTGCCACCATCAAGGGTTAGGTTCTCTTGATCCAGAATAACCAATTATTATTGTGTTCTCAGCTGGAATGCTGAACTGAACCATGTAGTGTACTAACAAGGTGAAATTCTTGTGCATTCCATTAAATTTAAGCACCGCTATTTGCAGAAATAAGCAGACCACAATGCCTCTTGTCCGCGCACCTGTCCCAAAAACCTCCGTGCAGTCGTGCTAGCTAGTCCTCGGTCCATGGATCAACTTGTAGAAAGTGCATTCAGGACTAGGATGTAGTTGTTTTCGCTCGTCCCTGCACTGCAATCAGCAAGTAAAACATACGAGTCAGCTTCTTTTAGATTGCGTTGGTCATTCTACCTAGTTAGAACCAATGTAGGAATACCTGGAACACTGGTGGTTAGAGGACGACAGCTAGGAATAGCCATCTCATTTTGTGCAGTTGTACTAAAAATGAGGTGTGTACTTTTGATTGCGCAGATAGAAACGATATGGAGACAAACATCCCTGTTTGCGCAAATGCGAAATACGGTTATTTAAACAGTGACAGATATTTGCAGTGGCGTATGATTAACATCAGCATCTATTGTGTTATAATTGGCACTAGACTGATAGTATGAAAGTTCCCTTAAGTAAGTAGCATCACATCACATCAACACTGCCACTAAATTAACATGCAGAACAATAGCATTAGTATTACTGTCATGAGAGTAGCACATGGCAAGTAAATGTGCAATCAAATTTGTGCAGTTCCACTAGGATGAAGCAATGTTAGCGGTGTGAGATTTAAGTATCTACTACTTTCCCCCATTTCCCACCACCCTTCGCCATCCACCATGCTTTCTTCTCCTTTTCAACCAATAGACCGGTTGGGTAGCCAGTATCTACTACTTTCCCCCGTTTTCTCTTAGAACCAAGTCCTAGATTCATGCTACAGCTTTCCCACTTTCTTCCTTGTTTGAACCAACTCTTAGATTATACTGTATGAACTAGCTTTACCTCTAATAATAGTAAAAGTCTAGGTGGCTTTGGAACAACCGACGGAAGTAGAAAAAGATCCACATGCAGCCACATGGGGAGCTGGGGCAGTAGAGCAAGGCAGGTTTCAAAGGAATATATACCTGAGGGTCATCAGCATGTGGCAAAGACGGCGTCGGGAGGCCGCATCTTGGCCACAATATCGCAGGGAGGAAGAAGGGGTCGGAGGCCCTCCCGAGCTGGTGCTCTCTTGGAGAGAATGGCACGACCGCCGATTGGGACGCGCGGGCAGCCATTGGTCTCCTCCCTCGTCGCCGACGACAAAGTGAACGATGCACCTACACCCCTGCCCGAGTCGAGGTGGTCGAGCCGGATTTGTGACCAGCCATGAGCAGAGAGAGAGAGAGAGTGTGGCCACCTATGTCTTGCTTGGAACTGGAGAGCATGAGAGAGTGAAAGAGAGGAACCCTAGTAAAGCTAGCGCTAAGGCTTCTGCTTATGTATATAGTGGAGTGATTTTGTTGTACCGTCTTAAAAAATGCGCTCCTATGTGTACCCGTGAGTGGGTGTGAGAGAACTAGTGCATGCGTGCACCGCTTCTCTTCATGAGAGTACAATATAGTCTTCCCTAAGAACGTTCGCCACAAGAGTAATAGTATAAGTGTGTGATGTGTGAGCTAAAATAAAAGGTGTGCGATATCTTTTGTTTTTTAGAAGATCTGAGGGTAGGGTGGGAAGAGCACATATGTGTGTGACGTCTACCTGCAGATAGATGGTGGGTGCGAGAGGACTCGGGAGAGTCGTGACTCGTGAGGGTGTGTGTGAGAGAGAGGGGGGGCATGTATCAATGCAATGCATGTGTCCGTAAATCATTATCCGACAAACGTTCGCCACAAGCCGTTTCCTGACGAACGACGTAAGAACTGTTAGAACGGCATCCGACAGTGTCAGTTTTGCCATGTCATTTAACAGAGCAGCCACTCCTCCTACACACAAATCTTCCATGCGAGTGTTAGCAACTGCTGTATGCTCCTCCCTCCATTCCAAAATGCAGTGCATATAGCTTTATTGAAAATTCGAAGCTTGCAAACTTTTACTGAGTTTTCGTGTACCAAAATGTGCATATAGAATACCCAGTATATATCATTTCATTCATCTTCGAGAGTGTCAGATCTCGGGTTCCGGCAAAACCCTCAAGGTTCAAACACTTGGGTGCGCACGAAGATCTCCCCCTACCAACTCACGCCCTCAACCTCGCCATGATCCCAAAGGCAAGCTCGACGAACTCGCAACACAAGAGACACAAGATTTATACTGGTTCGGGCCACCCTTGTGGTGTAATACCTTACTCTAGTGTGGTGTGGTGGATTGCCTCTTGAGCTAAGGATGAACAGTACAAGGGGAAGAACAGCCTCTTGAGGTGAGGTGTTCTTGTGCTTGGTGGGTGTGTGGATGGGTTGGATCTAGTCCAAGATGAGATGGCTGAGGCGCAGTTCGCCTCCTACTGTGGTGGCTATCCTATTTATAGAGGCCCTGATCCTCTCCCCAAATATTGAGTGGGAAGGGAGCCAACAACGGCCAATTTGAAAGGGGACAGCTAGTACAAGTTATCCTGACAAAAGCAGTCTTCGCCTGCTAAAGGCTCTAGTGGTGACACCGCCTTGGGCTCCATGGTGACCTCCGTCTTGCCGTCCTGCGGGTCTTGGTCTCGTTGCACCGATATGGAAACCTTTGCTTGACGCCTCGGTACTCCTCTCCTGCGCTTGCCTCCTTAGCACCAAAGAGGAAACAAGGACACTGTGCGCGCTGGCGCCTGCCTGGTGCCCACCTGGTCTCGATCGACATTTCTCACGTCATTGGAACCTCGCGAGGTTTGCCTGGCCTTGATCTCTCCGCCCCTCGCGAGCCAGCCTGGTGAGGCCGCTCCCGAGGAGGTCTTGTGTCATTCGCCTCACGAGGCTTGGCCCCTCACGAGGGTCTTGAATGCTTGTTGGTGACAATGGGCTGTACGGGCCCTCTTGCAGAGCCATGCCATGGGCCGCAGGCAGGCAAGTCTGGGGACCCCCATTCCCAGAACGCCGACAGTAGCCCCCGGGCCCAAGGCACGCTCAAGCTTGGCTTCAAGGCGAAGCCAAAGGGCAAGCGCGGAGCGCCGTGGGCCCCAATAGCCTGCGGCCCTAGTCGAGGCGTGGCGGTTGATTGGATGTGCGCGTCTCCGCTTCCCAACGCTGCCTTGATACCCGCCTGGCCAGGCGGCCACCGCGGTCTACACGGTTTCCTTCCCGTTGTTGCGGTGCACTCCCCAATTCTTCTGCTTCCTCGAAACTCAGGTTCTTCTCCCAATCCGATCTAAGCTCAATCCTCCCATTGCCATGGCACTGGACCAGTAGGAGAAAGGGAAGAGTTCCCTGTCCTCCGCCGGGCTACGCCTGGCCATTGAGCCTACCATTGGCAGGTCGCTGGTGCTCAACCAAGAAGCCATGGACAAGGTGCATCCCATGCTCGCCTCCAGCTTCAATTAGTGGGGAAGGACGGTGGCCTGGCCTGCGTCTCGTGCTCGTATCGACCAGACAGCCACCGAGGTCCCATTCTTTATCGACGCCCTTTGGGCTGGCTTGGTTCCTCCTTTCTCCGCCTTCTTCAACGCAGTGCTTCCGCATTATCAGATCCACATGCTGCACCTTGATCCCCAATCCGTGACCCTTCTTGCAGTCTTCGCCTTTGTTTGCAAGGCCACGATGGGCATTGCTCCTTTCGTGGCCCTTCTCCGCCAATTCTTCTCATTGTACATGATTGATCCTCGACAGAGCTCGGGGTGCCTGAGCTTCCAAGCTATGGCGGCGACGGCAGGCGCAGGGATTGACTTCGAGCTTCCACCATCCACGAGCGAGTTTCAGACACTGTGGGTATTTGTTGATGTCGGAGTGCTCAGCCCTTTGCTCCATTCCCTGTTGGCACCTGTCGGAGTAATGGGCCATGGGTAGGCCAACCCGAGCCCCAGAACCTTTCAAGACATCGGGGCAGGCTACGCCCCTCAAGACCTCAGGACGAAGAGTCGCCTTCAAGAAGCCAACGGCAAAGGTGGCCGACTGACCACTCGCGGCCGAGTCCTAGGGACGACTTCAGGGAGAGCCGACTCCTGACTGACGACTTCCAGAGAAGCCGGTTTCGGGGAGTCGGCCTGCGACTCCAACAAACCCCATGACCTCATCAAAGGGGACGGGGCAGGGGCGTGGCTACAGCGAAGCCCACCCTCGCCCCTTACCAAGGGCAGGCATGGCCACAGTACGCCGTATCCCGGAAGATCTCCGTGCGGCGTGGCACTGTTGCCATGCCGGCCCTGACATCAGCACCGCAGGGCCGAATCCTGCACCCACGACGGTTTGTCTGTACAGCCTAGAGGCAGCAGGTCCCACCAGTTGGTGAGACCCCAGGAGACGGCGAGAAGACCACCAGTCGGACCCGTCGGGA